>NW_027397139.1:1105395-1107502 GCF_003265705.2 Callorhinus ursinus
GAGCTGAGATCAAGAGTCAGATGCTTAACTGATTGAGCCACCCAGGTGCCCCTAAGATAAGACTCTTAAAAAAAAAACCCCACAAACTTCAGTATTATGTTCAAAATAACAATTCCCTAATAGCATCAGCTATCCATCCAGCGGACACACAGAAATGTGGATGCTTGTGAGGCGCATTTCTTTAGGTTGTCTGGGTCAGGACCAAGATAAAGTCTAGAGTCGTTGGTGATCTCCTAAGTCTTAATTGACAGCTTCCCCATCTCTTGCTCTCTTACTTTTGCCTTGCAATTTATTTGTTGAAGCCACTGGGTCATATACTCTGTGGCGACATCTCCCACCTGGCTTTTGCCCAGCTCGTCCTTTTGGTGCCATTTAACACGTTCCTCAGTCTCCTGTGCCTCCTGCCAGTTTGCAGCTGGATTCAGAGACCAGCTCAGATGTGGCTTAATTTTATGGCGAGTAGTTAAGGTGCTTCTTCAGAAGGGTTGGGCCATATCGAGGGGTCTTCTGGACAATGAGTGAGGGGCAGTTGCTTGGCCATGTGCCAGGCATGATGAGGAAGGTCAGGGAGGGAACATTGGATCTGACACTGCTGACACTGGAATGGTGAGAAGGAGGTGAGTGTGCAGGAAAAGTAGTCCAGGCCAAG
Organism: Callorhinus ursinus; assembly: GCF_003265705.2. Classification (NCBI taxonomy): domain Eukaryota; kingdom Metazoa; phylum Chordata; class Mammalia; order Carnivora; family Otariidae; genus Callorhinus; species Callorhinus ursinus. The sequence continues at coordinate 1,106,045 of NW_027397139.1, forward strand.
GGAACAGTGCATGCAAAGGCCCTGGGGCAGCACCAGGCCTGGCATGTTGGAGGAGCAGTAGCAAGGAGGCCTTTGTTGCTGGAGCAGAGTGAGTGAGGTTGGGGGACAGGGAGGAGGTGAGGGCAGGAAGGGGATGGGGGCAATTGGTACAGGACCTTGTAAATTTGGAGAAGAAATTTGATTTTTATTCTGAGGCGCTGAGTAAAACCACTGGAGGGGTTTTAAGTAGATCAGAGAAAATCCTTCTCAGCAGCACTTCTGGGTCTGTTTTCCAGATGAGGCAATTGTGGCCCAGAGAGGCCAAGTCACTTGCTTGGGGTCATGCAGCAAGTGAGTGATGGTGGGATTTGGACCCAGCAGTCTGGTCTTGGGAGGTCCACAGGTGAATATGTGTGTGTAGTCAAAGATTTCCTGCGTTACACATATGAACGTGTTTGTCAATTGTGCTTTGCTTTCTGCACTTCGTGCAAAGCTGGGAAACTTCGAGGTGGTTTAAAGAAAAGGGTCTCCCTTCTTGGATTGATGATGTTAAAGGATAGGCCCTTGGTCAGGATGGCAAAAGATAGGCCCGCGGTCGTGGCTCTGGTGTGTGTGTGTGTGTGTGTGTGTGTGTGTGTGTGTGTGTACATGTGGGCATGCGTGTGTGTAGAGGTGGGCTGAGATCCTTGCACGTGATCCCTGAGGGGCTGCAGCTCTGTGATGAGGACCTCACACCCACTTTCTGAGGTCCCTTGCTCCCAGCCCTGCATAATGCTACAAACAAAGGCTACACTACCCAGGGCACCCTGTTTTGGTCACTGGGGATGGCCCATGGCACTGCCAAGGCAAGGACAGGCCTCTCTGTCCAGTAGGCATGAGAGGGGGTGAGAATGGAGAGGTGGACTGGGAGGGACAGATGTAGCAGTCAGGATTGGGGCTGGTGGTGAGATACAAGACCCAACCAGAGCATATTAAGCACATGGGGCTCATGCATATGAAAAGTCAGTGCAGGGATGGCATGGAGGCTCTATGGTGTCCAGGGCCCAGGCTCCTTCTATATTATTGCTCCACGTCCTTAGCAAGCAGTCACCTCCTCATGGGACAACAGAGCTGCTTGAGCTCCTGCTATCACATCTGCATTCCAGCCAATGAGGAGGAAAGGGTGAGGAAGGGCTCCCCACTTCCTTTTAAGGACACATCCCAGAAATCCCATATAACACTTGTGCTCACACCCCATTGGCCAGAACCAAGCCATGTGGCCACACTTGCCTAAAAGGACACTGGGAAATATAGTCTTTATTCTGAGTGGCCAACAGTCAGCCGAAAATCTGAGGTTCTATTCCTATGGAAGAGGGGAGAACAGATATTAAGGCCAGCACTGCCTGCCACTTGGACACACTGTGGAACCTGGCTTACATGTTTGTTAAAGGAGAGAAAGAAGAAAAGAAGAAAGAAAGAAAAGAAAGAAAGAAAGAAAGA
>NW_027397139.1:1107602-1112336 GCF_003265705.2 Callorhinus ursinus
AAAGAAAGAAAGAAAGAAAGAAAGAAAGAAAGAAAGAAAGAATCCTCTCACCTCTAGCTTGAGCCTCCTTCAAGATCATAGGCACCACAAGGGAAGCAAGCACATCCCAGGTCATGGGACAGATGACTTTTTTTGCAACCAGGCTGCCAGGGGAGGGAGTGAGCTCAACGTCCCTGGGGATAGAAACCAGCTCTCACTGAGGCCTGGCTGTGCTCCAGGACTCAGGCCACATGGCTTCCACCAATAACACTTCCCGAGCCTCAGTTTTCCCATGTGTACAGTGGGGACAGCAGTAGCAATGGGCCCCGCAGGGCTCCTGAAGCATGGACGATGCTAAGCACAGTGCCTGACACTAAGTGCTCCGTTGGTATTTGTCGATCGAGTAAGTGACCTGCCCACAGCCCAGCTAGAATATTGGGTGATCACAGCTGTGAGGGGGAAGCTCTGGCGCCGTGTTAGCCCAAAGGGAGGTGCTTACCCCAACCCAGAAAATGTGGGAGGCTTCCTGGAAGTGGTGTCTTCTTGACCGAGAGCAGAAAGGGCAGGAATCAGCACCATGAAAAGGAAAAGAGATCCTGGCAACTAGAACAGCATGGGCAAAGGCCTGGTCTGGCATCCAGTAGGTGCTTAATAAGTGTACATAGAGTCCTTGCCCCCCCCCCCCGATTAGAACCTGCTCCCTCCAAGAAGCGGCCTCAGCTCATCCCAGCCTCCTCAGTCCCCCAACAGCCGGGCCTGGACTCTTCTCCAGCTGCCTTCAGGGAGGCTGGGCACTGCCAAGCTTGGCGAGACCAGCCTGTGCCAGACTCCTTGGCCCTGCTTGGCTGCTACTCCAAGTAAGCGCCAGCAAAGGCCTCCTCCCACCCATCCAGGCAGTGTCCATCTGTGTTGTCTAAGGGAGAGTGTGGCCAAATGGGGAAACTGAGGCTTGGGGGGGTGGGGGGGTGGAGTCAGGGAGGGCAGCAGCCGCCGGCACAACTCCTAAGCACATACGCTGTGTCAGGCGCCAGGCCACATTCTTTCCACATGAATTCCTTGCATCTTGAGCCAGGCTCCTGTGCAATACCCCCATTTTCCGGAGGAAGAAACTGAGTCTGTGAAAGAGAACATGGTTTGCCCAGGGCCACACACCTGGCAGCTCACTCCTGCACCGTTTTTAAATGGCTGTCACTTTGAATTCTGCATTCTGCCGGCCTCCACCTCCCCAGGGTGGGTCACAACTCCAACTGTCCCTACAACAATATGCTTTGGCCACCCACTCGTCTAGGTCTTTGCTGGGCAGCCTAGACACAGCAGTGACCGAGATGGACCCAGCCCCCCGCCTGCATGGGGCTCCCAGTCCAGTGTGGGGGAGGGACCATGATGAGTTGGGGGGTGCGGTACAGGTGCTGTGAGGGCCCCAGCCTGCAGGGTCAGGGAATGCTTCTCACATAAGGGGCATCTACCCCAAGACACGAAGGATAGAACAAAAGCAATTTGGCAAAGGGTGGAAGGGTGTTCTAGGGGGAGGGAACAACATATTCAAGGACCCAGAGTCCTAAAAGGCACAAAGGCTTTTCATCTATTTGGACACAACTTCCGCCTTAACACACATACGCGTTTTTAGTTATAACAAGTAATGACACTTCAAGTTTATAACAAAGCTCTCTTCAGCAGCCGAAGAGCGCGTGGCCTCGACTATTCTAGAAAGACAAACAGAAGTAGGTCCTATTATAATCACTCCCATTTTTCCGATAAGAAAATTGAGGCCCAGAGAGGTTTAAGTGGCTTGCCCCAGGGCAAACAGCTCAGAAGGGAACCACAGAAGCCCACCTTTGGAGGCTGTTGGCATCACTTCTGGGCCATCCTCATGGAGAATGGTTGGAATGAAGGAGGGAATGGAGGGACGAGAGGCTGAGCAATCTACTTCTCCCAGGCCAGGTTTCTCAGCGTATCCTGCACCCCTGGCTCTGTCCCAGCTCCTCCTCCCAACCTGCTTTGGTGGGTGCCAGTCCACTCCAATGTGAGCCGAGGACAGTGTGCTCCTCACCTCCTCTCCTCCACACCCTCTGCTCGTCATGATACAACCAGTAAGGAGCAGATTCCGAGGACCTCATTGCCACTCCCAGTGGCTACGGGAGACAACTGTAAAATGGCGGGGGCCACAAGGAGGCTGAGTGCCAAGGTCTTACCCCGATGGAGTCTGGAAGAGGGGAGAGAGGCTCTGATTCCTCCCCTGGTCCTCCTTCCTTCCTCTTCCTCTGTCCCCACCTCTTCTCCACGCCCTGCCCTGTTCCTTGCTCACCCCTCCCAGCCTCCCAGCCGGGCCCAGGAGGGGAGGACGTTTTTAGGAACAGATGGCCAGCTTCCTCGCCCAGCATTCTGTCAGTTAATTAACGCCGCCTGTAATTAAACTTCCCACAAATTAGCTGTCAGCTATGCTAAAGGGAACCGTCCCTCTCAAATGCCACCTTGACTTGCTGAATTGTGAGCCTTGTCGACAAAATAATTAAAGGCAGAGGGAGGCAACCAAAAACTGGAGCCTTTTTTTCCCCTAATATCTCTATCTGTGTCCATGGCTACACGCTCCCATCCAGGACTTGGGAATACAACCAGGCTGTTTTCTGAGTTGCCACGAATTAATGCCCCCCATTGCGGAAGGAAATATTATTGAGCACCTGCTGTGTGCCAGGCACTGTGCTGGTAGCTGGGCACCCAGCGGTGACCGAGATAAACACTGTCACTGTTTTCTCGAAGCTCCCATCCTTGAGATATGTATCTATAGATATATAGATATCTATCTATCTATCTATGTATTTTTAAAGGAAATAAGTGAAGTTATTAGAGCTGGGGGAAGAACACTCAGGGAGAGGAAACAGTCAGTGCAAAGGCCCTGAGGTAGGACTAGCCACGCTGGAGGCAGGACCAGGTGGAAATTGAGGAGGGGTGATAAGTGGGTGGATTTGGGATTGACTTTTCAGGCAGAGGCAACAGAGTTAGCTGATCTGTGGAGGGGGAGGGTAAGAGAAAGGGAAAGCAGGGAGATGCAGATCTTTGGCCCAGGAGGCAGAAGAAATGGATAGTTGATCCACAAAGTTGCTGGATTTCCACAGTGAAGCCTTTTTCAAAAAAGAGAAGTCTTCAGCCTCAGACAGGCCCATTGTCAAGGCCAGGGGAGTGTGCTTGGATGGAGTGAGGCCCCCAGCCCCAGGCCCTCAGCCTCCCCTTGGTGGGGTGGTTTCCCTGGCATCAAGGAGAACGCTGCCCACACCTGTTAGGACAAAATGAGCCCCGAGGGGACCCCTTGGGAGAGCGACGATGTGCCTGCTGGACGCCCAGGGGCTCCAGAGGCTCAAGCCCCAGTTCCTTGGGGTCCGAGGAGGGTTTGGGGAGCTTTGCCTGGCAGGCAGGGAAGCAATCATGGACCTCAGTGTTCTTGCCTTTCCCAGGATACTTTGCGTCCCCAAAGGACAGATTTCAGTCTTTGGAGCGCTCAAGGCCTTGGCAGAAGCTGTACTTTCTGCCAGAAATACCCTGTCCTGCCTCCTCTCCTCCCCCTTTCCTAACCTTCATGTCTTTGCTCAGGTAACACCTCCTCCAGGAAGCCTCCCTGATGCCCCAGCCTGAGTCCTCTGGGCGGGGTCTGCTTTGGTCCCTGTGGCGGTCCTGCTGTCTTCGAGAGTGGGTAGCATGTAGGGGGCTCAAAATATATTATTTAAGAGTAAATACTAACACAGCTTATCTGAAAACCTTGGGACCAGATATGTTTTGGAATTCATAATATCCTAGATTTGAAGACACTGACAATAGGCACTCAGCAGATATATTACTGCACCCCCAGCAGGGCCTGGGCCGCCTGATCCCCCTCCTGGTCAAGCACAGCACGAAGATAACAGCAAGAATCACAATAAATGGGGCAAGGAAAACTGTATAGGTTACACTTCAGTAAAGGCTCAGAAATAGGAACGCCCCAAAGCCTGGCTTGCAGGCGCTCTCCTCGGCTGCTGGGAGGGAAGGCAAAATGGTACAGACTCGCAAAGACTGTTTGGCAGTTTCTTAAAAAGTTAAACACACACACCTACCATATGACCCAGCCATCCTCCTCCTGAGTGTTTGCCCAAGAGAAACGAAAGCATATGTCCACAGGAAGACGTGTGTGACAATGTTCATAGCAGCTTGATGCAGAACAGCCAAACACCAGAAACAACCCAAACGCTCATGAGCCGGTGGCTAGATAAACAAGCCACCCTCCATCCACACTTAGCAGGACAGCAACGACAAGGAATGGGCTACTCGGACCTGTCACAACTTAGAGGCACCCCGAGAGCATCACCCCAAGAGCGAAAGAAGCCGGGTTCCAAAGACTGTGTCCTGTGTGATTCTATTTATATCCATTTTAAAAATAGGCAAGGTAATCTGTGATGATGGAGGCAAGAGTTACCCGGGGGAGTTACCTGGGTGTGGGGTGTGGGGTATTCTCTGGGAGCTCCTACCCCCACCCCAAGCCTTCTGGGGGGTGGAATGTTCTATACAGGGTCCCAACTACGGTAAGCAGGGGTCAGGCATGGTTTTCAGTGACAAAATTCAAGGAAGCACCAAAAAACTCAGCAATCAAGGTAAGTAATATTTGACTGCAATATTTGTAAATATCAAAATTAAAGCCAAAAAAAAAAAAAACCGGGATGAACAAAATATCAGCATTCCAAGTCAAGACAGGATTCCACCGTGCATTTGCAAGACAGACTCGGTTCCGCA
>NW_027397139.1:1112436-1121835 GCF_003265705.2 Callorhinus ursinus
CCCCCCCCCCCCCCCCCCCCCCCGCCCCGCACTGCTCACCAGAATCTTAGGTGCTCGGGTAAAGCTGTACACTTCAGATGTTTGTATTTGTGGTGTGGACGCTAAACCTCAATAAGCAAAGCAAGAAAAAAAGGTAGATGAGACCTTATCTAATCTCAAGAACGCCTAAAATAATAATAGTAATAATAAAAAGTCCATTAGAATGGTTCAGGAGACAAGGGGATAAAGGAGGAAGAAATAAGTACAGAAAAGAACCAGTGGCGTGTGTGTGTTGGGGGGAGGGGTGTCAAATGTTTGTTGAATGAATACAGCAGTGAACAAAAAGGCGCAGGCCCCAAGGCGCCGCCGGAGCTCCCAGTGAATAAACAAGCAAACGTGATAATTAAGGGGAAAACCCCTCCTGCCTCCCCCTCCGCCGCCTCCACCGTCCCTGCCAACCCCTTGGCAGCCGCAGACCCACAGACGGCGCGGCCCAGCTGCAAGGACACCGTGGCCGCTGCCTACTCTCTCCACCCTCGGTGAGCCCCGGACGACCGGGACCTGGGTGCTATTTCGTCACCGCTCCATCCCCGGTGGGCTCCAGGCTGGTATACCGTGGACACTCAATGAATGTGCAATTATCCAGAAAGGTCGATCAAAACTGGGGGGGTTTTTGATTGCTGCGGGGTAGGTGGGGTGGAAATCTTCCATCCTTCCAACCTTTCTGATCAGACGGGAGGGCTGGGGCGCCCCCGTGGGCCCGAGGTGGCGCGCAGGGGTTTCTAGGTCCAGCATGAGCCTTGAGAAGGGCAAGGGCAGGCAGGGGTCCCACGGTCAGGAGAGGGTGCAGGTGCCTAGGTGCCACCCCCGGGCGGTGCCCGAGGCTGTAGGGGACCCCTTCCCGCGCCTCACGCGGGCACCGCCTTCCAGGGGCGAGGAGAGACGGGCCTCCAGGCCAGCCAATGGGAACGCGGTCGGGGCGCATTACCTCATCAGGCGGCACGGCCATTGGCTGCGGGCTCCCGGGGGGGCGGGCGCCGGGCTCAGCTCTCGCGGACCTGCTGGAGGTTGCTGGAGCCTTCGGGGAGGGACTTGGGGGGCCGAGGGGAGGAGAGGGGAGGAGATGCGCAGGAGCGCGTGGGTGAGGAACTTGCAGTATCTGCCGGGTTGTGAGTGTGTCTTTATAATAAGCGGGTTGCCCTTTACTCGGGGTCGCCCCTCGCCTGGCCATCCTAAGGCCGATTTTAGGGAGAAAGCAGGAAGGGGAAAGAGAGGATCCTCTCCACTAAATTAGAACTCCCCAGGTTAGTTGTGTACCCTCCCCCGTACACAACACACACATTGTCCGCAAGGCAGCATGGACTGCGCCCCCGCCCCCGCCCCCGGGGTCAAACAGAACCTCAGTTTGCCGGTCTGTGTCTGAGACACCATCATTCGTCCCACAGAGTTCTGGGTGCACCCTCCAGCAATAGACAGCCTCGGAGGCCCCGCAGGTGGCAGGCTGCCCCTCTCGGAGCCCCAGTTCCCCAGTGTGAAATGGGGTTGATAAAAGTCCCCCTTTTACAGGGAGGTGCTGTAAAGATTCATTCGGTCGGTCAACAAGCACATATTGACTACTTACTGTGTACCAGGCCCTGTCCTGAGTACTGTGGATACGGGGAGACCAAGGCAGGCCTCAGCTCAGCTCCCTGGACCTTAAGTGAGGGAAACAAAGGTAAACAGGTAAGCATTCATTTCAGAGGGCTGTAGTGCTCCGAGGAAAATAAAAGCAAGGGAGAAAATGGAAGGAGAGAGTGGGATGCTACTTCAGCCCCACGATCAAGAAGGGCTCACTGAAGAGGTGATGCTCAGGCTGACTGAAAAGAAGCTATGCGAAGATCTGGAGGAATAGCATTCCAGGCAGAGGGACCAGCATGTGCAAAGGCCCTGAGGCAGGACAGAGCCTGGCTTGTTGCCAGAACAGCAAAGAGGCCCGTGTGGCTGGAGCAGAGTGAGCCAAAGGGAGAGAGGGAGACGGGGAGGGCAGAGAGGGGACCAACGCAGGCCATGCAGGGCCTTGGGGGCCTGGGCGGGGGAGAGGACTTGGGCTTTTACTTCCAGGGAGGTGAGAACCCTGGGGGGCTTGTGGGCAGAGGAGGGCGGGACCTGACCCAGGTGCTCACGGGCGCCCTCTGGTGGCTTCTGCGGGGACGACAGACTGTGTGTGGGGCGGGTGCGAGGCGGGGAGCCACGGTACCAGGGTGGAGGGGACTGTGCTGAGTGATGAGGGAGCAGACCAGGGCTGGAGCCATGGAGGCTGTGACAAGGGGACAAGATGAAGGTATATTTTGGAGTCAAGAGATTTCATTCCACAATGTTGGGTTGCAGGGAGGCCGAATTTTGGTTCCCACACACGACCGGGCCCACAGTAGCTACTCAATGAGCAGGAGCAGTGAGTAGCAGCCGGATAATTGGGTGGCCTTGCCCTCCCCCAATTCCCCTAGGCCTCCACACTCCAGACCAAATGAATGAGTGAGTCACCCCCGGCTGAGAGTGGTGGGCAGAGGTGTGCATTGGGCACTGACTCAAATCATCCCGCCCAGGCATCTTTGACTTATTGACACCCCGTCTTCACTCGGGGTCCAGGTGTGCCTCCCAAGTGAGATGAGTAACACACTGCACCCCTATCTACAGGGTCCTCCCACCTTCCTGGCTGAGAACCCAAACTCTGCAACTCCAGCCTCCACCTGATACCAAAATCCCCACCTTGTCCCCCTCTGGGTGGTTCTCTGCCATACCTTGCATACCTATGGGACTGGGAAGCTCCCTCTTTTTGAGTAAGTCAAAGATCTTATGACTGGCCCCAAATCTGCCTCCCTCGGCAGGGATATCTTTTTAAAGTATAAATCTGAACTGGACCCCATCACCCTCAGAACAACAAGGTCTTCTCGGTATGCCTTTCAACGTCCTCCCGTGTGGTCTGGCTTGTGCAGCTCCACTCGGTGGCGTCTGCCTATTTCCTTCCCAACCTTTGCACAAGCTGTTTCCTCTGCTTGCAAGGCCCTTCTCCCTTCCTTCTTCCCTTGCCTGCCTCATTTTAGCACAGTTTAGGTGGCAGCGGCTCCAGGAAGCCTTCCCCCACCCCCTGGGGAGAGTTAAAGAATTGCTCCACCACTCCCATGGCTACATTGGGCTACACTGTATCTCCCTGCTTCCCAGCCCTGAAGATTGTACTTCCTACTCGCCAGGGCAGACGTCTGGGCTGGTGGCTGCCTGCAAGCCTCCAAAGCTCACCTACCTGCAAGCTAAGGTGGCAACTGCTCTCCCCAGAGCTGCCCCTCGGGCTCTCCCTGAGGGCATCATTAGTTTAAAACCATCTCCTCCCACCAGCTCCCCACAGGCTACCCTCCCCCCCAGCCACAGCCGAGCCCCTTTTGAAGAGTGATTCACTAACAGCCATTAGATTAATGGGCAAGGTGCATTTTCATTTCTGCTGCCTCTACAAACTAAATGTTCCCGTGTAATTACAATTAAGGACATGTTGGCGTGTGATGGCTCCAGGCTTCCTGGCCTCCCCCCTCGCTCAGGCCCTCTGCCCGCTCCCTGCCCCTTTTCTCCCTTGGCTTTGGCCTTCCTTCATTCTCTTTTCTTCCCAACTTACTCCTTCTTCCCACCTTTCTGCCCCAAAAGCTTTCTCCTCCTCTCTTCCTCCATCTCTTGCTCTTCCTGTCGATCTCTCTCTCTCTCTCTCTCTCTCCCTCTCCCCCTTCCCTCTCCCCCCCCAGTCTGCTTCTGTCTCTATTTCTCAATTTCCTGAGGCTTTCTGTGTCTCTCTCAATTTGTTTCCATCTCTTTCCTTCTTCGCCTGCCTCGCTGCATCTGTCTCTCTGTCTCTCACCCTTTTGCTTTCTTTCTCTGTCTTTGCCAGTCTCTCAGAGTTCTTTTCCCTCCTTTTAGCCATGCTTACCCCAAGTCAGAGAGTGCATCTAGAGCCATTTGCGTTAGGACCCAGGCCTCCTGGGGACAGGTCTCAGTTCTGAGGCTTGAGGATGGCCCCTTCTTTTTTCCTGAGTTTCTGTTTCCCCGTCTGTGAAATGGGAGGCTGAGGGTAGAGCCAGAGGTGCTGGTCTCCAGGCTGTGGATCCAGAGGACCTGGCCCCTGCCCCACGAAGGTGGACAATACTCTGGGGGTGGCAGGAGGAGCTTTCTTCCTGCCTGTGAGGCCCAAGGCCAGAGGTGGGCTTTCCAGGACTGAGGGAAGGTTGTACCGCTCTTTCCCATCAGTGACCCGGTGTCGTGGATTTGTCAGCGCTTTCCCTGGTGAAACAGGACACAGGCTGGATAACTCGATAGAGGCAAGGTGGGGCTTCTGATAAAGAATCTCATGCCCTCTGATCCTGTCTGTATCCAAGATTCTTCCTGACCTGTCTAGCCTCAATACCTGCTCAGTGTACTCTCCCCAGTACATTCCAGATTGGGTCCCGCTTCCACTCCTTTGCTTAGGCCAGTCTACCTCCCCCCCCCCCCACAGGCCATCCTTCCCTTCCCTTCCCCACCCTACCCAAAGCCTCCCAGCCTTTGAAATCAGGGCTCAAGCCTGACACTTCTTTTTTGTCTCCCCCGCAGGGACCTAACAAAGTTTGCACCTCTAGTTTGAGAGAAATGTCTATTAATGACATCCTTCGTCATCATCATCATCATCATCATCATCATCATCATCATTATCCTTGCATTTACTTAATATTCAGAATGTGCCAGGCATCCTGCTAAGGGCCTGACCTGAATCCTCTCAGATAATCCATTATTCACCAGTCTTCTGAGACCAGCACAACCACTGTACCCATTTCAAAGATGCATACACTGAGGCATAGAAAGTGTGGGATACTTGGCTCAATGTCACATAACCAGTCAGTGGCAAAGCTGGGATTGAAACCCAGGTCTGGGTGACCCCAGACCCACCCCCTCAATCCCCCCACTGGAAGTGAATGTCAGAACCTCGATTCAGCTTCTCCTCACCCGTCCTTGTGGCTGAAACTGTGTTCGCGGATGTCGAACGCAAGCTGTCAGCAGCTCCTCTGGCCTCTGATAAATTGAGAGAATTAAAATCCATTTAGAGGGAAATCTCTAAATAGGTCTGTGTTGTGTTTTGTGTGTGTGTGTTTTTTTTTCCCTTTTTTCCCCCTGCTGTCTCCAGCTGGGTAATGTATTCTAGGAGCAGAACTGAATCTGACTTAATTGAATTTAAAAGCAGGTATTACATCTGCACCTTGTGAGGGAAGGTGGGTGGAGGAATCGCTCGCTGCTGAGATAGTTTCCACCCGGCATCTCTGACTTGTGCACGGAAGAAGGGGCGTTAGCCCCCGTTCGGGGTTCCTTGCATGGGGGGCTCCCCAGGCTGGACCATAAAGGGTGGGCTTTGGAGGGGAGAGGCCAGGGGACTTGCAGGTAAGGTGGGTGCCCGGGCTTCGGGAGAATGGGTACAGTGAAGCCCTCAGAGGTGGGGCCAAAGGAAGCTGTTACTGACACCCCCTCCCGGCCTCCTGTTAGCCCCACTTCCGGAACACGCCCCCAGACGCCCACTTCTCACCCTCTCCCCTGCCTCCACTCTGGTCTGGCCTGTACTCACTGCTCCATCCCGGATCTCCTGCAGCAGCCAAAATGGTTATTTTTTTTTCTTCTTCTTTTTTAATTGTAGCTCTTTTTAAAAAATGTGGTAAAATATACATAACATAAAACTTACATCTTCACCATTTTTAAGTGTACAATTCAGTGGCATTAAGTACATTTACAATGTTGTATAACCATCCCCACTATTTCCAAAAAAATTTTTATCACCCCAACAGACACTCTGTTCCCATTAAGCGGTAACTCTGCTGTGTGAAATCACACAATTTTTGTCCTTTTGTGGGGGAAAAAAAGGCTTATTTCACTGGAGCATAATGTTTTCAAGGTTCCCTCATGTCATACCGTGTACCGGTACTCCACTCTTTTTTTTAGGCTGAATAATATTCCACCATCTGGAGGGACCATATTTTGTTTATCCATTCATCCGTCGGTGGACACTTGGGTGGTTTCTACCTCCTGGCTATTGTGAATCCTGCTGCTGTGAATATGGGTTACAAATATTTATTTGAGTCGTTGCTTTCAATTCTTCTGGGGATATCCGTAAGAGCAGAATTGCTGAGTCGTATGATGAGTCTATGCCCAGATGATTTTTAACAAATGTCACTCCCTGCCCCGTTCCAAATTTGTCCATGGCTTCCTGTTGTTTACAGGAAAACTGAAACACCCTCCCATGGCCCTCAAGGTGCTGCCAATGTTCCAAGCCTCATCTCTTGCTACTTTCCCACCCTCCAGCCACACCAAATCACCCTCACTTGTCCCCGGACCTTTGCACATGTTGTTTCCCCCTCCACAGAGCCCTCTTCCCCATTTCATATTTTGGTTTGACATCTAATTCCTCCTCTGCCTTCAGATCTCAGTTTTTTTTTTCTGACTCTAGGAAGCCCTACCTGATCTCCCAGGCTGGATCAGGTACCCCCTTTTCGCTCTCAGAGCGGCCTGAGCATCCTCCATCATGGCCCTGGTCATGGGTCACAGGTGACCTGTCTCCCCCTATTGGGAGGGCAGAGTGGGGTCTGTCTTGGTCACTGCTGTGTCCCCAGCCCCCAGCTGGGGATGCAGCACCCAGTAGGTACCTAATCCATACTTCCTGAATGTTGCCATGGTTCTTTCTCTTCTCCGGCAGACCCCACGCCCTTGAGAAATGAGACACAGCCACTTCCAACTTCTTCCAACTAATGGCAGATTTCAAACGGTATCTTAGGCTGTCGATTAGAAATAGATCCAATCAATGTGCTTGTTTTTCATTCTGCGGTGCATCTGTGATGGATGGGCAGGCGGGTGGGAGTGCTATTAAGCTGGGAGAATTTTCTATATGTTCCAGGCTCTGGGCAGGCTTTCTTCAAAAAGCTCTCTGGCCCCATCTCAAAATGAGAAAGTCATTAAACACACACACACACACACACACACACACACACACACGCACACACACACACACACACATTGCAGGAGAGCATCTCCTTCTCTGGGGGGAAAAAACCCCGCAATTAATACACAGCTGCAAATGTCGCAGTCTGTGTGTGCAGACAGCAAGGTCCACAGGAAGCAGTGGTTTTCATTGTTTTGTTGTCGCCCTCCCCCCCAAAGCGCGTTGAAGTTCTCCTTGGAAGTACCGGCAAGTGAGTTGGGGCTGAGAGATTTTCACTGCAGCTCTGAGGTTGGGTTGCCTGGAAGCGGGCCCTGAGGGGAGGATTTGGGGGCAAAGAGTACGCGTGGGAGGTGATCTCAGGAAGCGCCAGGAGGGGCAGCGGAGCGGCGGGGCAGAGGGACGGGAGCGAAGGAAGGAGCCGGCGCTCATGAGCAAGTGACTGCTGAGGGCAACCGGGGCTCAGTCCTACGAGGAACCCTGGGGAGACAAAGTGTGCACCTGAGCTGTCGCTCCTGAGGGGGTATTTACCCCCCAGCACCTGTCCATCACTGGCTCAGAGCTGCCTCTTGAGGCTAAAGCTCCCTAACCCTTCCTGCCTGCCCTGCACCCAGCCCAAGAAAGCCTCAGCTAGTGAGTGGCAGGTGACGGCAGAAAGATGCTGTCAGCAGGGACCTCGATGTGGGTGCTGAGACTTGTGGATGGGGCACCAGCATCTGCTAGGCACGGTGGTATTCTCTATTTCCAATCACCATTCATTCACTCCAGAAGATTTATTAAGCCTCTGCTGGGTGCCAGGCGCTGTGTTGGGGCCTGGGTGCCAGGCGCTGGGTTGGGGACCCAGCACTTGTCTCCTGGAACTCAAAAGACACATACCCAGGCAGCTGTGGCAGCTCAGAGGCGCCTCCTCTCCCAGCATTGGGTTAGGGGGTTTGGGGACGCTTTCTGGAGAGATGACATTTAAAGAGGAGTTAGATGGGGCGCCTGGGTGGCTCAGTTGGTTAAGCGACTGCCTTCGGCTCAGGTCATGATCCTGGAGTCCTGGGATCGAGTCCCACATCGGGCTCCCTGCTCAGCGGGGAGTCTGCTTCTCCCTCTGACCCGCCCCCGTCTCATGCTCTCTCTCATTCTCTCTCTCAAATAAATAAAAATCTTTAAAGATGAGTTGATGAATAAGAAGGCGGGGTGGGGCAAGGAAGAGTGGAGTCGCTTTTTGAAAAACAATTTGGACTTTTTCTTGAAAGGCACAGGGGAGCCATGGAGAGCTATGGAGGGGAGGAGGGGAAGGGTCAGGAAGAGGAGCTGGTGTGGGTGATAAAGTGATGCACTGGGGATTGGGTAGGTTGTAGCTGGTGGACATCCGAGAGGAGGTGTCCCAGAAGTCCTGGCTCTGTGGCCAAATCTGGTTGGAGATGGAAGTCAGGGTATCGTCAGGATGGTTGAAACTGCAGACACAAGCTTCTGAATTTGGGCCCTCCAGGAAAAAAGCCAGAGCATTAAAAACTAATAATCCATCAATTAATAATAATAATAATAATAATAATAAATGAAGTTCTTTTTTTCTTTCCCAGTAACGAATATTAGAAGCCCCGCCCTCTGGCTTTGTGCGCTGAGCCAGCAACGTCAGTGTCCCTGAAAGAGAACGTGGTGGGCCCTGGAAACCCTTCCAATCTCTCCAACCGCGCCCTGCGGCCGCGTGACCACAGCTGACCCAACCAGGAGGCCAGTAGGACTAGGCTTCAGTCATTGGCTGAAATCATCTAAGCCTTACCTGTAGCTGGGGGTGGCGCCAATTAACCCACAGCCCTGGAAAGTGAGAAAGGTGTAGATTGGTTAAGGTAACCCCCCTCCGCTCTAATAAACGGGCGAACCTCAGGGACTCCACAAGGCAGACGGGTGTTGCGCACCTAAGGTGCAAACAGGCGTTCCTGCTTAGCAAGCAGCTCTTCTCCACCCGGTGACGCAGGAGCTAGCCACCTCTGTCTTACGGCTTCTCCATCTTTGACGTGGAAAGAGCTTGGCCAGGACTGGAAGTGACGGAGATCACGTCCACCCACATTCTACTGGCGAAATTCCACCGCCCCAGCCGCAGGGGGTGCTGGGAATGTGGTCTGGTTGTGTGCGTCAGAAGAAAGGATGCGGATGTAGCAAAGGCTCTAAAGGTCTGTAACGTGGGGTACAGCCCCCAAGCCAGGGCAAAACCCTGGTGCTGCTGTCTCCTGAAGGTGGGGAGAAGCAGGCTGGTTGGCAAAGGCCACATATGTCCACCAGGATGACCCTTGCCACTAAACAATGTAGTGAAATTCTCTAATCCATCTCATGATGTTGCTCAAGGGATGGAAAATGTCCTCACTAGTTGAGAAGTTCCCACTGGCTAAGGATGAGATTTGTCTTGGTCACGATTGTGTCTCCATATCCTAGAACAGTTCCTAGTTTAAGTATTTACGAGATAC
>NW_027397139.1:1126835-1128850 GCF_003265705.2 Callorhinus ursinus
GATGGGTGTGGATGCATGGGTGGGTGGATGGGTAGATGGATGGGTGGGTGGTTGGAAAATGTATGAGTGAGTGGATGGGTGGATCTTTTTATGAGTGAAACCATCCCTTCTCTGTGTTTGGGTTGCACTGATATGGCTGTAGACACAAATAGTGTGAACCCCCAAATAGATCCCTGGCCATAATTCTAGAATTCTAGGCTATCAGGCCCCTTGTCTGTCTTGGAGATGAACACCAGCCTGGTGACCATGACATGGTTTTAAGTTACATGTAAAACAACTTGAAATACCCTGACTCTCATGGTGAGAGAGTTCTTCCTTTCACTTCTTTATGAAGAAGAAAGTCTTAATTGGGTGCTAATCACTCTTTAACACCTCTCTAACACCTGGGACTCTCCTTTTTTGGACAAAGAAAGAGAGCAAACCCCAGTTCACAGCCTCAGAGACAACCGTCTCTAGTCAGAAATTAATAATATGATTTAGTTTTTATTGCATTAGCTTCTACTTATGGTCATTGATGCTGGCTTTTCATTTACAGTCATGATAAACAATTTCTTTTTAAATAGATTTAAGATTTTAAGAAGTGGGTCAGTTTGAAGGAAAATATTCAGGAAATAATAGCTTTGGTGGTGGAAAGGTGGGGTAAGATGGACTACACTTTGAGAATCCCAGGGTGAGGGTAGTCTCACAGTTGCTGTGTGGCCTGGAGAAATTCACTGCACCTCTCTGATGCCCAGTTTTCATATCGAAAAATGCTTTCAATACTCCTGATGTCCTGGAATCGTTTTGTTGAGTAGGTGAACTAGCATAGCCGTGTGACCCTGGAAATAGGTCCTTGCCCTCTCTGGGTCTTGTTTCGTCTCCCAGCCTCAGAAAAAAAAGCAGGGGATGGAAATTTTCTCCTGGAGTGGAGGAGGGTATATATGGATAGCAAAAAAACTCTTACCTGTCCAGGTCCTTGGGAGATTTGGGGGTGTCTTTTCTTGCGGGGGATACTCTGTTTTTACCTTATTCTTAGGAAAGCCTCTGCAGTCCATCACCTGTGCTGGTTTTCTTCTGCCGAGAGTATGAGCCTGTGGGACAGAGGCACTGCCACCCTGGACACACTTTCCACCTGCTGGGCACAGTGTCCCCGGGGAGAGACTTGGAGAGAGAGCCCGGGGGTCGGCCCAAGATAGGACTTGGGTCCACCCGGGAATGACCCGAGTGTGTGAAGCCTGATGACAGGGCGGGAGCGCCCAACCTTTCTCCGGAGTCCGGGCTGTGTCCTCCTCCCCTCCCCCACCCTCCCAGCCCCGACCGGTGTGTTTTCCCTCGATGACATTTGGAATCTTTTAATAGTTGTCACATTAGCATACATTTGCATACCTTATGCTAATCAGGCTATTTATTTTTGAAAAAGCACTTTGACTTGTGGGGCCCTTTCTCACCGGGGATGTCACCGTGTCTTTCCTGGAGACTGGCTGCTTCCCCTGGGTGGGGGGGGCTGCACCGCCCGAGCCCAGCCAGGGGCATCCACCTCATGGGTGCACCCCGGGGAGAAGGGCGCATCTCCTCCGGGCCGGCCTGTGTGGGGACCGGTGCCCGAGGGGAGGCACTATTCTCGTGCCCATTTTGCAGACCAGACTGCAGAGGCAGGGGTCCCGGGCACCACTCAAGGACACGACTCCAGAAACAGCTCCCTCCCTGTCCTACACGGCCTCTGGCTCAGCAGGTCGCCTTCAACTCTCCTGACCCTCCAGCAGCCCATGGCTTTCTCCGGCAAAACTCCTTGAAAGAGTCGTCTACACTCGCTGTCTCCATCGCTCTCCCCCTCCCCCCCGCAACATCCTGACATCATCCGCTTCTCACACCTTCCCCTTTCCATCCCTGAAATCCCTCTGGTCAAGGTCAGTGGTGGCCCGTTTCATCCTCCTCACCCCCCTGGGCAAAGTCTGACCCCCTTTCCCCAGGGACCCTGCACTCGCCAGCTTCTCTCCCATTTCTCTGGCTCCTCCTCCGTCTCCCCTTCCAGCGGG
>NW_027397139.1:1128950-1138321 GCF_003265705.2 Callorhinus ursinus
TCCACCCATCCACCCATCCATCCACCCAACCATCCATCCATCCACCCGCCCGACTCCAGCGACTCCAATGTGGTCCAGAGCTCTATCCCTCTCTATGTCCCCACCACGCCCACAGTCTTGTCTCCAGCCTGGGTCTCCCCTAAGTTCCAGGCTCGGGGTCCAGCTGCCCCTCCACATCTCCACATGGGGGGCTCCCAGGGATCCTGCATTCAACACAGCTGCCCTGGGCCCTGCCATGACCCCAGACCTGCTCTTCCTTCAACCCTCTTCTTGGCTGAGGGCGGCCCCATCCATGTAGCTGCTCAGCCAAGGATCCTGGCTCTTACCCCACATCTTCGGCAAACCTTGGCCTTCCACCTTTATGATTCTATGAAGTTCTCTCATTTCCCCATGATTCCACCCTGCTTACTCCCTGCTGACTTCCTTGCCCCCATCTCTCACACCGACACCCCTGCCTGCACTCTGTTGCAGCCTCCCTGTTCCTCCAACGTGCCAGGCACAGGCCTGCCTCAGGGCCTTTGCATCTGTTGTGCTCTTTGCCTGGAGTGATCTTCACATAAGTCTGTTCTGTTTCTTGTTGTATCCCCAGCACCCAAAACAGTGGCCAGCACATAGTGAGAACTCAGTAAATGTCTTGCTCGTGAGTGAACGTGTATGCACAGAGAAACAGCTCTAGACAGACAGAAGCCCCAAAGTTGGAGATGGCAGGCGATGTCAATGTTTTCTGAAGACTTATTTGTCTTTTCTAATTTTTGCCACCAGGAATATAACTCCAGTGGGGACCGAAACAAAACATCTCGGTGCTGTTTTGTTGCAGAACACCACCAGCTGTGTGATTCTACACAAGTGTGATCCTCGCTGACCCTCGGTTTTCTCATCTAGGAAATGGGGATGATCCTAGCACCACCCCCAGAAAACTCCTTGAGAGCCAACCCTCTGAGTTTAGAAGAAAGAGTTTAAATCCACTCTGGGGTAGTAACATTTGCAACGCATGAGGTTTAAACGTTTTCAATAAAGAAAAACAAATCCGGGCCAAAGCTCTTTTCTGATTTATAGTAATTGCAAACCAGCAGTGGTTAATATAATTGTCCAGCAGAGGGGGCGGTGGGGGGCTCCACACTGGGTCCAATCAGCCCCGGGTGGGATGTGGCCCCAGTCAGGTTAAGCAAATGCATTACTTTAATAACCTGGGGAGGCAGCTGGAGCCATTAGTGAGAGGGGAGAATAAATATTATCCCAAGAAACTCCAGAATCGGCAGTTTTATCACCAAGAATTGTCCCCGTGCTATTTACTTTCAATTTAGATTTTCGGGAAAGTGGCTCTTGGCAAATTTTATGTATGAAGGAGAATGACTGGAATTGAAAAATGACCTGATTTTTCCAGCTGGGAGGAAAGGAGCCATGGTATTTTGGGGTCCCGCTCTGGCCCCCTGAGTCACCTTCCCGCCCAGTCACTCTTCACACCTGAGTACTGGGTCCCAGGCTCAGGCACATTCTGGAGGTGCTGGAGTTTTCCCTGAGTCTGCTTCACAGGCCAGGGGGGCATGGAGTCAAATATCCAGGGACGTGGTCTCATTTAGTTAAAAGTGGCTTCATCTATCCTCTGGTCTGCTCTGTTTGTTTACTGATGGGGGAAACTGAGGCCCAGAACGGGGCTGTCATGAGCTGCCTGACTCTGCTTGCCTCGGTCCTTTTCCCTTCTAATACTTCCTCTCACTCAAGAACCCCCATTGGCTCCCTATAGTCTCCAAGGATAAAACTCTCTCAGGCTATACATCACACTCAGACTATAATCCAAAATAGATTGTAGATCTACATGTGAAATGTAAAACCACTGCATGTTTAGAAGAAAACGAGAGAAAATCCTCAGCACCTGGAGTTAGGGAAAGGTCAGGCATGACACCAAAGAATGATTTATAAAGGAAAAAACTTGATGTTGGACTCCATCAAAATTAATAACTTGCTCTGGCTGCAGAATGGGATAAAACACTTGGATCCAACAAAGGATGTGTATCTAAAAATATATCTGTAAAGGACTCTTAAAACTCAACAGTATGAAAACCAACAACCCAGCTAGAAAATGGACAGAAACAGGAACAGACATATCACTGAAGGAGATCTGCAGATGGCAAATAAATCCAGGAAAAGATGTTGAACATCATTAGCCATTAGGGAAATGCGAATTAAAACCACAAGTTGGCATGTCACTGCACACCTGTCAAAATGGGTAAAATAAAAAATAGTGATAATGCCAAATGCTGGTGAAGATGCCGAGAAACTGCATCACTCACATATTCTGGTAAGAATGTAAAATGGTACTCTGGGAAAGAGTCTGGTGGAGTTTTGTTTTGTTTTGTTTTACAAGGCTAAATGCATGCTTGCTGTATGACCCAACGATTGGACTCTTGGACATTTATCCTAGAGTAATGAAAATTTATGTTTAAACAAAAACCTGCCCAAGAATGCTCAAGGTAGCTTCATTTGAAATCGCCAAAATCTGGAAACAACCCCGATGTCCTTCAATAGGTGAATAGCTAAACCAACTGGGGTTCATCCATACCATGGAAATACGACTCAGTAAAGAAAAAAATGAACTAGTCATCAATGCAATGATTTGGATGGAGCTCAAGGGAATCATACTGAATGAAAGAAGCCAGTGTCCAAAGGTTATGTACTATTATAGTTCAGGTATATAGCATTCTTGAAATAACAAAATTATAACATGGAGGACAGACAAGTTGTTTCCAGAGAGGAGGGAGGGAGGTGTCTGTGGCTACAAAAGCGTAGCATCTGTTCTGTGTCTTGATTATGATGCTGGTCTCATGAATCTGCACATGTGATAACATTGGCCAGAAATACGCATGTGCGCGCGTGTGCACGTGCGTGCGTGCACACACACACAAATTAGTGCGTGTAAGACAGGTGAAATTGGAAAAAGCTTGGTGGATTGTATTAATGTTAGTTTCCTGTTTTTGATATTGTAAGATGTTAGCATTGGGGGAAACTGAGTAAAGTAAACATGAGATCTTTCTGTATTCATTTTCTCTTTCAAAAACACTTTCATTGAGCTAATTCATATACCACACAATTTACCCATTTACAGTGTGCAATTCAGTGGTTTTTAGTATATTCGCAGTTAGGCGACCATCCTCATAACATAATTTCAGAACATTTTTATTACTCCTCCGGGGAAAAGAAACCCATTAGCAGTCATTCTCCACTTCTTCCTTGCTCCCCACGCCCCCTCCCCCCAGCAACCATCACTGAGGCTCAGTCTCTATGGATTTGCCTATCCTGGATATTTCGTGTGAATGAAATCATACGCCGTGTGGTCTGGCTTTTTCCCTGAGCATAGTGTTTTCAAGGTTTGTCCGCACTGTGGCAAGTATCAGTGCTTTGTTCCATTTTATGGCGAAACAAAATTCCACTGGGTGATGTACCACATAGTATTTATCCATTTATCTATCGATGGACATTGGGGTTGTTGCCACCTTTTAGCTATTATGAGCATTTGCATATAAGAATTTGCATGGAGGGGCACCTGGTGGGCTCAGTTAGCAGAGCATGTGACTCTTGCTCTCGGAGTCATGGATTTGAGCCCCACATTGGGTGTAGGGATGACTTAAAATAAATAAATAATTCATTAAAAAAAAGAATTTGCATGGACATACATTTTTATTTCTCTTGAATTTTGAGGAGTGGGATTCCTAGATCATCAGGTAACTCTTTAACATTTTGAGGAACTGCCAGACTGTGTTCCAAAGCCGTCACACCGGACTGGAATGCCACCAACGTTAGCAGTATGTGACAGTCCACATTTCTCCGTATCCTCATCAATACTTCTTATTGCCTATCATTTTTTTTAAGCAATCCTAGGAGGTATAAAGTGGCCCTATTGCAATTTTGATTTGCATTTCCATAGTGACTCATCGTGTTGATCGTCTTTGCATGTGCTCGTTGGTCATTTGTGTATTTTCTTTGAAGAAATGTTTATTCAAATCCTTTGTTCCTGTAAAGAATTGGGTTATTGATTTTTTGGGGGAGTTTTAAGAGTTCCTTATATAGGGGCACCTGGGTGGCTCAGACGGTTAAGCGTCTGCCTTCGGCTCAGGTCATGATCCCAGGGTCCTGGATCGAGCCCCACATCGGGCTCCCTGCTCTGCGGGAAGTCTGCTTCTCCCTCTCCCTCTGCCTGCTGCTTCCCCTACTTGTACACACTCTCTCTCTCCCTGTCAAAAATAAATAAAATCTAAAAAAAACAAAAAAGAGTTCCTTATATATTCTGGATATAAGTTCCTTCTCTCCCCCCCCATTCTATAAGTTGTTCTTTTCTTATTTTTATTTTTTTAAAGATTTTTATTTATTTTTTGACAGAGAGAGAGGGAACACAAGCAGAGGGAGTGGGAGAGGGAGAAGCGGGCTCCCCGCGGGGCAGGGAGCCTGATGTGGGGCTCGATCCCAGGACCCTGGGATCATGACATGAACCGAAGGCAGACGCTAAACGGCTGAGCCACCCAGGGGCCCCATAAGTTGTTCTTTGACTTTCTTGATGGCATAATTTTCAGCACAAAAATTTAAATTTTGGATGTGATCCAAGTCATCCACTTTTTTCTTTGGTCCCTGTGCTTTGGGTATCAGATCATTGCCTCACTCAACATCATGAGCATTTGCCCCCACGTGTTTCTATATTATTTTTTTAGTATATGTGCTGCCGAAGTGAGCAGTCTGTATTATTTTTTTAAATAACTACGTGTACAATTTTCCCCAAATGAAAAGTAAAAAAAAATGTGGGGGGGTGGCAAGTGACTCAAACTCTTCACCAAAGAGGCTAGTAATTTGCAAATAAAAATATGAAAAAAAATGTTCATGTCATTAGCCACTAGGGAAATTCAAACTTAAGCCATCAATGGATACTACTGCTCACCTATTAGAGCGGCTAAGGAACGTTGACAATACTGTGTCAGCAAGGATGGGAAGCAACTGGAACACTCACGGGACGCGGGCAGGAAGGTGAAGTGGTTCAGCCACTCTGGAAAAACATTTGACCGTTTCTCATAAAGGTGAACATACATTTGCCATGGGGCCCAGAAACTGCATTTCAATGTGAACTGAATTACCCAGGTGAAGTGAAAACTTACGTTCATTTGAAGACCTGTTTGTGGATGTTTATGGCATCTTTCTTCACAACTGCCCCAAACTGGAAACAACCAAAATGTTCTTCAGAGGGTGAACGGGTACACAGGTGAAGTCCGTCTGCACGATGGAATAGTACTCAGTCGTAAAAAGGAACGATTATCGGTATGTGCAACAACTTAGGATGATTCTCCAAGGTGTTATGCTGAGTGCAAGAAGTCAGACAAAGAAAACTACATGTTGATTTTTCTATATATACGACTATGGGAGGCCAGACACTGATGTCCCCAAAGATATCCGGTTCCTGATTGCCGGAGCCCATAAATATTGCCTCCTAGGAGGTCTTTGCAGATGTGATTACATGAAGGATTTTGAGCTAAGGAGGTTATCCTGGAATCCAGGTGGGCTCTGAATGCACTCACCTCTGTCGTTTTTAAAAAAGATTTTATTTGTTTGACAGAGAGAGAGCACAAGCAGGGAGAGTGGCAGAGGTAGAGGGAGAAGCAGGCTCCCCGCGGAGCAGGGAGCCCGATGTGGGACTCCATCCCAGGACTCTGGGATCATGACCTGAGCCGAAGGCAGACGCTTAACCGACTGAGCCACCCAGGGGCCCTCAACTGTGTCTTTATAAGAGGGAAGCAGAGAGAGATTTGCCTACATGTGTAACCATCGAGGCAGAGATTGGACTGATGTGGCCACAAGCCAAGGAACGCTAGTGGCTGTAGGAGGTGGAAGAGGTAGAGAACGTGTATTAACTCGCTGGGGATGCTACAATGGAACACCCCAGACTGGGTGACTTAGAAAACCGAAATGTACTCTCTCACAGTCCGGGAGGCTGGAAGCCTAGGATCAAGGCATTGGCAAGTGTGGTTTCTTCTGAGGCCTCTCTCCCTCCTTGTCTTGTAGGCGGCTGTGTTCTCCCGTGTCCTCGCATGGTCTTCACTCTGCTTGCCAGTGTCCTAATTTCCTCTTATAAGGACACCAGTCCTATTGGACTAGAGCCCACTGATATGACCTAATTTTGCCTTAATTGCCTCTTTAAAGCCCCAATCTCCAAATACTTTGAGGTGCTGGGGCTAAGATTTCAACACAGGAATTTTGGTGGGGACATAATTCAGCCCATAA
Organism: Callorhinus ursinus; assembly: GCF_003265705.2. Lineage (NCBI taxonomy): Eukaryota > Metazoa > Chordata > Mammalia > Carnivora > Otariidae > Callorhinus > Callorhinus ursinus. The sequence continues at coordinate 1,135,209 of NW_027397139.1, forward strand.
CAGAACAGCATGTTCCCTAGAAGCCCTGGAAGGAGTGCAGCCCTGCCAACACCTCGATTTGGGCCCAGTTAGTCTGATTTTGGACTTCTGACCTCCAGAACTGTAAGGGAATAAATGTGTGTTGGGTTAAACCACCAAGTTTGTGGTCATTTGTTACAGCAGCCGTGTAGGAAACTAATAGAAGGACATTTTCAAAAACACAAAACTTGGGGCACCTGGGTGGTTCAGTCGGTTAAGCATCTGCCTTCAGCTCAGGTCATGATCTCAGGGTCCTGAGATTGAGTCCCGAGTTGGGCTCTCCAATCAGCGGGGAGTCTGCTTCTCCCTCTGCCCCTCTCCCCCCATGCTCTCTCTCTCGCTCTCTCTCAAATAAATAAAATCTTAAAAAAAAAAACCCAACCGCCCCCATAAAACTGTAGCGATGGAAAACAAGAATTAGGGTTGGGGGGCAGGAGGAGGGAGGTTAGGGGAAGAAGGGATTCCTCTGTATCCTAACTGGTTGGCTGAATATATGCATGTGTTAAATTTCATAGAACTTAATATACCGTATCAATTGAATAAAAGACAAAAACCACATTACCATCTCAACAGATGCAGAAAAAGCATTTGACAAAACCCAACACCCTTTCATGATGCACTCAATAAATAGAAGGGAATAGAAGGGGACTTCCTAAGCCTGAAAAAGAGCATCTATTTTTGAAAACCCACCCTTGACATCATATTTGATTAATGCTTTCCCACTAGGATCACGAATAAGACAAGGGTGCCCACTCTCACTATTTCTATTTAACCTTGTACTGAAGGTTCTATTAGAGCAATTGGGGAAGGGAAAGAAATAAAAGCTATCCAGAATGAAAGGAAGAAGTAAAATTATCTCTATTTGCAAATGACACTCTCTTATATAAAGGAAATCCTAAAGAATACACACATATGCACACCATGCATGCACATGCACACACAAATACTAGAGATAATAAATGAATTTAGCAAACTTGCAGGATGCAGTCACTACACAAATACCAGCTAGATTTATATATGTCAGGAAAGAACAATCTGAAGATGAAATTAAGAAAGCAATTCTCTTTACAATAGCATCAAAAAGAGTAAAATTCTTAGGAGTAAATTTAAAAGAAAAAGTGCAAAGCTTATACTCTGAGAACTACAAAATATTGTTGAATGAAGTGAGAGACCTGAATGAAGACATTCCATATTCATGTACCAGAAGAGGTACTATTGTTTTCCTTTAAAGATGTACGACTATTGTTACTACTCCCAAATTGATTTATAGATTCAACACAACCCCTATCAAATCTCAGTTGACTTCCATATTTTCTTCTTTAGGAATCGACAAACTAGGGCGCCTGGGTGGCTCAGTTGGTTGAGCGACTGCCTTCGGCTCAGGTCATGATCCTGGAGTCCCGGGATCGAGTCCCACATCGGGCTTCCTGCTCAGCGGGGAGTCTGCTTCTCCCTCTGACCCTCTTCCCTCTCGTGCTTTCTATCTGTCATTCTCTCTCTCTCAAATAAGTAAAATCTTAAAAAAAAAAAAGAAATCGACAAACTAATCCCAAAATTCATGTAGAAATCACACTTTCCGATTGCAAAACTTACAGCAAATCTGGAGCAATAAAGTTGGTCTGGTACCAGCATAAGGATAGACATACAGATCAATGGTAGCAAACTGGGAATATAGAAATAAACCTTCACATTTATGGTCGATTGATTGTCAACAAGGACCAAAATAACTCAGTGGAGAAAAGAATAATCTTTTCAACAAATGGAGTTGAGACAACTGGACATCCGCATGCAGGAAAAGAATGCTGTTGGACCCCTACCTCACACCATACACAAAAATAAACTCAAAACAGATCATAGGCCTAAATGTGAAAGCTGAAGCTATAAAAACAAAGGGGTAAATCTTCATGATCTTGGGTCAGCTGGTGGTAATTTAGGTATGACACCAAAAGCACAGACAAACAAAAGTCAGATAAATTGGACTTCATCAAAATTGAGTATTTTTTTGCTGTAAAGGATGCCTTCAGGAAGATGAAAAGACAATGTACAGAATGGGATAAGGAACTTTTATCTAGAGTATACAAGGACTCATAACTCAATAAGACAACCCTACTTAAAAAAATGGGCAAGGGGTCTGAATAGAACTTTCTCCAGAGAAGACACACAAATGGCAAATGCATGCATGAGAGATGCACAACATCATTAGTCATCAGAGAATTAAAAATTGAAAGCACAATGAGAAGTCACTCCACACCCAGTAGCATGCATGGCTAGAACTAAAAAAGACAGAAACAAGTGCTGGCGAGGGTGTGGAGAAATTGGAATTCTCATGCATTGCTGGTGGGATTTGTGAATTTCTGTGTCATGAGTAGGCCTTCTCCCGGGCTTCAGAGGCCACCTGCTGCAGCTCATAGATGCTTCTTGAAGATACTGTCACAGGCTGAATAGTGGTCCCTCAGGGCTCTCCCTGTCCTAATCTCCAGAGCCTGTGAATATGTTATGTTAAATGGCAAAGGGATTCTGCAGATGTGATTAAATTAAGGGTCTTGAGATGCGGAGATGATCTAGGTGGGTCTGATGTCATCACAAGGGTCCTTATAAGAGAGAAGCTAGAAGGTCAGAGAGCAAAGTCAGAAGCAGTAGTCGGATCCCCTGGAAAAGCCAAGGAAACAGATTCAGAATGCAGCCCTTCAGAAGCATTTTATATTTCTAACCACCAGAATTCTAAGATAGTAATTTGTGTCAATTTTAAGCCACGAGGTTTGTGGTCATCTGCTACAGTAGCAATAGAAAAACTGAGTCCCACTCACTTCCACTCACATCCCATTGGCCAGAACATGTCACGTGACCACACCACAGCTAGGGAGTCTGGGAAATGCAGTCCATGGCTGGGCAGCCTCTTCCCGGGGGAGGGGGGGGGAGCTCCACCCTATGGGATTTTTGGTGGATGCCAGATCCTCTCTGCCATGCTGCCCATTACTTGAGAATGTTATGGTCAAAATTCTCCCAAAGTCCCTGTCTGCTGGGGGCTCATCATCCTGAATCTCTGTGGTTTATTTTTATTTTTTTTTAAAGATTTTATTTATTTATTTGAGAGA
>NW_027397139.1:1138421-1458216 GCF_003265705.2 Callorhinus ursinus
GATCCCGGGACTCCAGGATCATGACCTGAGCCGAAGGCAGTCGCTTAACCAACTGAGCCACCCAGGCGCCCTCTCTGTGGTTTAATATCCAGGTTTCTAACTGGAAATTCCACTCTCTGGAACTTTGTAGGGGCTGGTGTCCCAAGATTTTTATTGTACTGGGAGGGGGGCAGGGAGAGCATAGTTTAATAATGTCTAATAACTCTATGGCTTGTCATATAATGCTCTCATCTTACAGAAAAGGGCAAGACACTTAACGGTTCTGTAACTGAATCTGGTACCGTCCTGAAGAAAATGGACCATCACTCAAACAGGGTCATTAGGGAACATTGAAATTAAGGACTTTTTTTTAATAGAGATGTAGGCAGATAATGGGACACCCTTGGGGCATAGTGCAGCACCTGGGGGCTGCATCCATGGGGAGGTCTGCGTGGGTGCAGGGGGGCAGTGGGAGTGAGACCTGGAAGGGGCTCAGGACTCAGCAATAGTGCAGCAGAGTCTGGAGAATAAATACATCATCTCTTTCTTCTCTCGCTATCTGATCCCCTAATGCTGCCTTGCTCTGGTGGAACACAATGGGATTTGGCCAGTGGGAGACTGCGGGTTCTGTCTATGCAGATGAACCTCTCCCAGGGCACAGGCAGGGATGGGAACCAATTGCAGAGTGGATCTGCAGAGGGGATGGGCAAATGGAGAATTTCCAAGCAAGCCCAGGGCTCTGGCCTTCATGAGGTCTGTTATCCGAGTTTCCCATGGAGTCTGGCCGGCTTATTGCGGAGGCTAAGTGTGGGCTTCTGTGTCCCTTGCTTTGGGATGGGCTGGGGCACCCTGCAAGATGTGGGACTAGCCAAATCAGAGCGGGCCCAGTGAACCGTGGCTAGGATCGGGCTGCAAGGTTTTTTTCCGGGATGGAGCCCAAATTATTGATCCTGATCATCAACACCCTCTCCAGCCCAGTGCCTAGCCTTTCTTTCCGGCCTCTTCTCCCCCGCCCTGGCTCTCCCAAACCCACCCACCTCTCCACCTGCACATCCTTACGTTTAGCTGATTCAGTCTCAACTCTCTTGGCACCAAGTCTTTGCCCACACCGAGCTCCCTGCCAAGCACAGCACACCCTCCCACTGCACATCCCCCTCCAAATCCTAGCACTGTGAGATCCAGGGGGCAACATAGGATCTGAGGCTCAAAGGAGGGGAAGGAGCTCATCACAGGAAGAGCTGGGCACAGCATACCAGGAGGAGGGCATTGCAAGTGTAAAGGCTCTGAGGTTGGAATGCGCTCGTGGATTGGAGGAACGGCAGGGAGGTCAGTGTGGTTGGAGCAGAGTGGAGGGCAGGGGGGGAAGTGAGATCAGAAAGGTCACAGAGGGGCTGGATTCGGGGGCGCTTCTAGACCATCGTGGTTAAGTGCTGTGGAGGACCCTCCGAGAGTTTCATAGTCTGGTCAGGCTGTCCTAACCAAACACCACAGAGTGGGGGCTCTAGACAACACACATTTATTTCTCACAGTTTGGGAGGCTAGGAAGTCCAGGATCAAGGTGCCAGCAGATTTGGTTCCCAGTGAGGACCCTCCCTCCAAGCTTGCGAATAGTTTTCCTTCTTGCTGTGTCCTCACGTGCAGGAGGGAGAGCTCTCTGTCCTCTTCCAAGGGCATGAATCCCCATCATTGGGGCTCTGCTCTCAAGATCTCATCTAACTCTAATTACGTACCCCACCCCCAAGGCCCCCCCAGCAGGTACCATCCGGCTGGGGGTTAGGGCTTCAACATAGGAATCTGGTTGGGGGTTGGGGGGTGGGGGAGGCATAAACATTCAGTCCATAACAGATGGCTTAAATGAGCAGGTGAGTAAATGCTTGGATGAATGAATGAGTGCGTACAAGCCGATGACGCCGAGCCATAGCCACAGCTTTGGTCCACTCGGAGTCCACTGACCACTAGTGGCACCTGGCCCCCTTTCAATATCCCTTGAGACTGCCTTCTTCCTCCAGCCTGCTCCCCACCCCACCCCGGGTTGGGTACCTCCCTGGGGACATGTCACCTTGGCTGATTCAGAGATACTGCAGTGACAGGACCCATCCCTGGCTCTATCTTAATGACACCCAAACAGCTCCATAAAACTAAACAGCTCATCACAATTATTATAAAATATTAAAATGACTCACAAAATAAATTATTCACACACCTCCTGTTCGGCTTCCAGGTGTTCGGGGACTAATGAGATTTTTTTTAGGCGGGCAGCAGGGAGGGGCCCTCAGGAATCTGGGAGGTGCTGAGAAACCATCTACCAATCAGGTCACTGTATAGATGGGGACACTGAGGCACGGGGGTAACCGGAGGGAGAGGTGGAACTAGGGCAGGACGTGGTAACCGTTTACGCGCTTTTGCTTATACTGGCTGACATGCAGGCAGGGGGAGAGGCTAGGGTCTTCTCTTGGGCCCCTACGTTCTGGTGGCTGGAGAAAGCTGGGTCCCTTGTGGGTCCTGTGGGGACCTCCTGGAGCATTTAATGTGCGCCTGACCCTGTGATGAGTGTTGGGGACACAGCAGTGGCTTAAGCAGAAGAAAGTTCCTGCCTTTGTAGAGCAGACAACCGATAAAAACACTTTAAAAAGAAAATTTCTGAAATAAATTCTTTCTGATCAAGATTGTAAAGAAAATGGGATGATGTGCTAGAGAGGGGGGGGTGACTTTAGTTAGGGAAGGGGGATCAGGAGGGCCTTTCTGAGGAGGTGGCACTTTAGCAAGTGGGGGAGCAAGCCTTGGGGCGGGTGCTCCAGGAAGCGGGCACAGCAAGTGCAAAGGCCCTGAGGTTGGAGAGAGTGTGGTGAATTCAAGGAACAGAAAGAAAGCAAACGGAGTGTAAGGCAATTTTCAAACAAGTGGGTCCTAAACAAGCAAAAGGAAAAAGAAAGAGAGTGAAGCAAACCAAGAAACAGACCCCTCACTACAGAGAACAAACTGGCGGTCGCCAGAGGGGAGGTGGGGGGAGGACGGAGGTAGTGGGGGATGGGGATGAAGGAGTGCACTTGCGATGAGCACTGCGTGATGTACGAAAGTGCTGAATCACTATCTTGTACACCTGAAACTAATATTACATTGTATATTAACTAACTGGAATTTAAGTAAAACTTAAAAACAAACAAGCAAAGAAGGGCGCCCTGCGACCATGCATTTTGGTGGGGGCTGTGATCCAAAGGGCTCCTCACACAGCAAGTCGGGACAAGGGGTCAGCTGGCCATCGTTGAGAGCATGGGGTTGGATGAGTCTCTGTGGAGTCCTAGGTTCAAGTTCCAATGGCTACCACAGGACCTAGGTCCGTGATCGTCTTACTGGTTAGCTATCGCTGTGTAAAAATTACCCCCAAACTCCGTGGCTTAAAGCAACATTCAGTGTCTCGGTTTCTGTGGCTCAGGCATCTGGGCGTGGCTCAACAGGGTCTTGTGCTTGGGGCTGTTAACAGGGTGTCAGCCAGAGATGGAGTCTCATCCAAAGGTGTGCCTGGGGCAGGATGGCTCCCAAGCCCTCCGGTGGTCAGGGGTGAGCACTGACACCCAGCGTGTCTGCTGCATTCTCTTCCTTAGAGGCCTGGGGACGGGGGCGGAGGGCACAGGGCAGGAGGACCAGGGGGTAGGGACCCGTGGGACATCTTGGTAGGCTGTCTACCGCAATGCTCTCTCTGAGCCTTAGTGTCCTCCTTGGGAAAAAGGACGGTGAGCCCCTGCTTTGCTGGGGGCGGTGAATGGGGAGGATGCTGTGCAGTGGGACATAAGAGGGTTCTGGGCACCACGGGTCATCCTCGGGTCTTTCCTCTGGAGACACAGTCTCCAGATTCGGAATATCTGAACTGGGGATTCCCAGTTAGTCTATTGCTTGGGTCAGAGGTGAGGCTGACAGACACCAAGCTTTGCAAAAACAGTTCCTGACTTCTCAAATGCCGTCATTTGTTAACTCATTGGCTTGTCCCCTGTATTAGTGTCCAGCGGCTGTTGTGACAAATTCCCGCAAACCGGATGGCTTACACAGCAGAAAGTGATCGTCTCGCTGTTCTGGAAGCTGTGAGTCCAAGATTAAGGTGTTGGCAGGGTTGGTGCCTTGTGGGGACTGTGAGGGAAGGATTTGTTCCATGCCTCTCTGCTTGGCTTACAGATGGCCGTCTACATGGTCACAGGCGTTGTCCCCATATGCGTGCCTGTGTCTAAATTCCCCCCGTTTATGCCGACACCAATCATAGCGGATTAAGGACCCATCCTCTTCCAGTATGACCTCACCCTAGCTGATTACATCTGCAACGACCCTGTTTCCAAATAAGGTCACATTCTAAAGTCTTGGGGGTTAGGACTTCAACATATGAATTTGGGAGACACACAATCCAACCCATAGCTCCCACCAGTGAAAGATTCTTGTCTCTCTCTCTCTCTCTCTCTCTGTTGATTTCTTTCTGTGTCTGTCTCTGTCTTTGTCTCACGGCCTGTCTGATTCTCTAGGTTTGTGTGTGTCTCTCCCTCTTTCCCCAAGCTCATCCCCACCCCAGGACCCTTGCATGTGCTTCTCCCGCTGTCTGGAAAGCCATGGCTCTTGTGTGTCTGACTTATTCTCAGCTCAGATGGCAGCTTCTCAGCAGGAAGCTCTTCAATGTACCTCACCTTCAACGCTCCTCTATCATCTCCTTGCTGTTCTTCAAACACACCAAGCACGTTCCTGCCTCAGGGCCTTTGCCCTGGCTCTTTCCTCTGCCTGGAACACCCTTCACTCACACGGTTCCTTCCTTCATCTTCTCAGGTCTCAGGGCAAGTGGCATGTTATTGGCTAGATTCTCCCTCCTGCAGTCACTCCAAGGGTCCCTCCTCCCTGCTCTGTTTCCCCTTGCCTGTGTCCCTGCCGGCAGATTACCATCCACTGCTTTAACTGTTTCCTGCCTATCTCCAGACTGTCAGTCCCACGGGGCAGGTATCATTGTCTTGGTTCCTGCTGTATCCCCAGCTCCTAGAACAGGACCTAGCTCACAGCACTTGGTGAATAAATGTTTGTGCAATCGATGAATCATATGACTAGTCAGAAGATCTTAGGACGGCTGCCCAGACCTTTAGCATGGTGGAAGCTGCTGCATCCCAGGCATAGAATCTTAAAATTGTCACCGAATCTTAGAATCAGAAAGAAAGAAGTTTTGGACTCCTCCTACTCCAGTTCCCTCCAATCCCTTCCCCCTCCAGTTCCCACTCCAAGCCTTCTGGGCATGGTTCAATAGCTTGCCTTGGTTAACTCCCATGATGGGGAGCTCATTACAACCTAAGGCAGCCCATTCAGGTTTTGGATCACCACCAGTGTGATAATCCTTCCTTAAGAACCAAACCCACATTTTTCACCTTGTGATTCCCTTTGGTCTCAGAACCGCCCCTCGCCTGCGTCCTGCCCTTGTTGGCCACAGCCAGTCAACTCCCTTTGCCTCCAGGGAGCTGGCGAGATGGGGAAGAAGGAACGGCAGTTCCCTGTTCTTCAGCCTTCCCCCAACGTTTCTGACAAAGATGATAGCTGAGTGGTGAGCTGATAACTACCGTGTGAGCTGATAACTAGGTGTGAGCTGATAGCTAAAAGGTTAACTGATAAGGGATGCGCTGGCTGATAAGTAAAATGTTGGAAGATAACTAGTGTTCAGTAAGAACTAAAGTGCTTTGGCCAACAATTCCTTCCTCCCTTCCTCTCTCTCATTTCCTTCTGGAACATGTATTGAGCGCCTCCTGCATGCCAGGCCCAGCGCTGGGAGTAACAGTGATAAACATGGATCAGATGCCATCTCTCTCCTTCAGAACACTCAGGCTGACGCTGCTGAGATCTAAGCTCTCCTGGAAGCCCCCAAACCAGCGAAATCATTCCGACAGCCAGGCGCGGAGCTGTAATGGTGGAATGGCAGGCGGCAGGCGGGATTCTCCCCCCAGCTCTTGCCTGCTGGGGGCCTAAAGTAAACCCCCAAGTCTGTCCCTGCTGTTGGCACTTCTGGGCTGGCTCCCCTCTCTCCTGCGTGGGTGGCGAGCGACTTCATCTGGCCCCGATGGCTGTCACTCAGCCCCAGTCAGACTGGAGACAACATGGTTGCCATGGAAACGAATATGCTTCCCCCTGGGGTGGGGGAAGCGGGTGAGCCGAGGGAGCCAGAAACTGTGTGTGGATGTGTGAATTCGGCACAAAGTGACCCAGGCCTGGTGACTCAAGTGGTGGGGGGGGGGTGGTTAACTCCTTCGCTGCTGTTCCCCCCTCCTCTCAGCCCACGGTCCCTAAGGAAGCAGGGTGCCAGCATGAGAGTTAAGCATTCGTCCTGGAAAGCCTCCGCCCCTGGCTCTCACTCCAGGCAAGCTAGCCTCTGTGCCTCAGCTTCCCCATCCAGAAAGTGGGCACGAGAAAATGGACTCATGTATGCACTCATCGAATGAGCACTTAGTGTATGTCTGTCACGTGCAGGACACAGTTCTAATTTCTTCAGGGCTCCTCGGCCACGGGGGAGAGTCAGACAACAAAGAAATAAGGGAATTAAAGAAAAATCAGAAGGCGTTGTGCAGGGAAGATAACAAGAAAGTAGAAGGGTGTCATAGGGAATGAAGGGGGGAGCAGTTAGCTCTGAAAGGAGGTGACATTTGAGCTGAGACTTGAGGGATGAGAAGAAACCGGTCATGGGCACATGGCTGTGCAAAGGCCCTGGGGCAGGACCGCGCCTGGTGAGATGGAAGAACAGAGAGGAGGCTCGTGTGGCTGAAGCAGAGTGAGCGATGGGGTGAGAGGGAGGAGGGGAGGGCAGCGAGGGGTGGGGTAGGTTGTGCAGGGCCTAGGGGACCACGGGGGAGGGCTTGGGCTTTTCCTCCAGGAAGGCGGCAGAGGAGGGCAGCTCTGATTCGGGTGCTCACGAGCGCCCTCTGGTGGATGCTGTGGGAATGACAGCCTGCGGAGGCGAGGGACGGACCCGCGGACCAGGGAACTGCGTTAGTCCAGGGAGGAAATAACGAGGGTCACCGGCCAGAGGCAGCCTCTGCCGGCCTTGCAGTGTCTTTTATAATGGTTGTGCTGGAGCATTTCCATATTGAAAGACACAGAATTTTACAATAAAGAATATTCTTTTTATTTCTCCCTTATAAGCAGCAAGTTATGTTTTTGGAAATTGCTTGTGTAGGTTGGTTATGTTGTCTATGAATTTTACTCTAGAACGGGCTGAGACTCGCAGCCCTGCGGCGGCCCCTGCCGCGTCTCTGTGGGACAAGGCCTGGCATATAATAAGGACGCAGGAATCCAGGCCTGCGGCTCCTGGGGTCACGGGACCGAGGCAGGAGGGAGGCAGTGTCCTCTCCAGGTTCCGGGGCGTTCCAGACACAGCGGAGCTCCATGTTTCGAGGACCCCATCACAGCTCCCCATATCTCTCTTTTTGTGGGTGGAGAAACAGACTTCCAGAGAAGGCAAGCCGGTTTCCCAGTGTCACACAGCCTGTCACGGTGAGCCTGAGCTTTAAACCCTAGCTGTTTGGGCCAGTCCATATGCCTTGGGGTGACAAATATTGGCTCTGCCTTCGGGGGGGACCCTCTTAGCCTGACGTCCACTCCCACATACTTTTGACTCTAGGGTGACCCTGAGCTGGCTAGTGGAGGGTACCATCACGTCCCTCGGCCACAGTGATTGCGGTCAGGGATAGCCACGTGACCTGAGTCAAGCCAATCAGAATCAGCCACGGATTTGGCTGGGATCAAGAGGCAGGAGGGTTTACGTTTCTGCTTGGGGGGCAGCCTGGGAAGACAGAAGTTAAGCTTGGGGGGGGGTCTCTTTTTATTCCTTGAATGGGATGCCTGACTGTGCAGGAAGCCCACTCAGAGAAAAGCCAAGCTGAGACACAGAAAGAGAGACTTCCAATCACATCATCTCAGCTCCTGGATCCAAGCTGTGCCTGAAATTGGGAACCCGGGACTTCGCCATTGCTGTAAACTGTTTATGTGCTGGTTTTGCTCGGACCTGTTTAAGTTCCATTGTTCACAACCAAACAGAGCCCTAATCAAGGCACCCGGTTTCATACTCTCAAAGTGCATGTCCTGTTATGGTTTCTTCATGTGCTGGGCAGCTGTTATAAGGGGCACAAGGAAAGTTTGGGGGATGATATATTCATCATCTTGATTGTGGTGATGGTTTCATGGAAATACACATGCATCAAAACCTATCGAATTATACACTTTTGCATATTTATGTCTCAATTACGCCTCAATAAAGGCTTATGTTTTTAAAAGAGTATCAATACCATCATTTCAGCTCCTGGATCCATCCATGCCTGAAAGCAAACATTTTGGACTTTCCAGATACATAAGCCAGTAAATGTCCTTTGGGGGGGAATAATAATAATCATTATTAATTTTTATTTCATTGTTAGTTTTGTTCACCTTTCTCTGTCTCATGTTGCAGTCTAGATACAAGGGGAGACTGAGAGGAGGCAGTGGTATGATGAGATGCCTCCAAAAATGTGTCCAGAAACTGCTGTGAATAAAGAGTCTATGTTCATGCTCATCCAGGAAATTGTTCAACAGGCTCTCTCTTCTGCAGAACTTGTCAGAGCCTTTAGTGGGCCAACTCCTGAGGCTTGCTCTACACAGTTTACGATAGGTTCCCTAAATGTGAGCCCCAGATGCCCACAACTGTCACCTGTGCATCAGTGTCCCCCTGTTGGCTCCTTACGTTGCTAGTCTCCATCTCCCCTCACTTTCTACTGCTCCCTGGCATCACCTTCCAAATAACACTCTCTCTTCCCAGAAAGCTCCACACGGTCATCATTCAGAACTCAGCCCCAAGGCCCTTCTCACTTGGACGTCTTGTTCCTTTGCTTTTTTCTCCTCCCCTGTTGGAAAACACTAGAAACACTAGGAGGCCCTGTGCCTTCTGGCCCCGGGGGGAAAACTTGTCCCAGCTGCGCTGGCTCCTCGGCAGTCCTCCTCTGAGCCTTTGCTCATGCTGTGCCCCCTGCCTGGTCGCCTTTCTTCGCCACCTAACCAAATCCTCCTTCTGTAGGTCAGGATTCCCCTGGATGCTGGGGCCCACAGCGAGTCTGGATTATTAAATAAACAGCGTAATTCTCACGGTGAGAAATGAGTCCATTTCCAGCCCTGTTTGACTCCCTCTGATGATGTAAAGGAGGGAGTCTCTGCTGGGGATTGAGGAGCTCTTAACCCTTGCCAGTTTCCCCCTTGTTCCCTTGAAGGCCACGTGACGGCAGGCTGCGGCTCTGAGTCTTGGGGGGGGGGGCGGCGCCACCTCACTAGATGGAACAACCCCGTCTTGTTTCCACCCTGTGTGTTTTGCCGCCCACCTTCTATTTGTGACAGGTGCAAGCAGCTCTCCATTTCCAGGAGGGAAGCAGAGACTCTGTTTTTAAATAAACTGACTTGAGAAGACAGGAGTCAGTTGGAAGGCAAATACTAAATAAATCATGGAACAGGTGGGGCACCACCTTTCTGGAGGAAGTTTGGGGAACGCTTGCCTCTTTCAGGAAGCCCTTCCGGATTGCCCTGGCCAAGCCTTGGAGGTCTATGCTTGGGTTCCTAAGGCCCCGCCCTTTCCCATGAGCCCTCCCCCACCCCCCACACGTTGGCATTTCCATCCTGGAAGGGCAACCTGGAGCAGATGACCAGTGTCTCCGGGCCACAGTCCCACTGGCCGCACCGGGAGGAGAGCTCCAGGGGTGGTGGCAGCACCGGGATCTGGGGGGGGGGGGCGTGCAGGCGCCTCCGTGCTAGCTGGGCTTGTCTCCCGCAGCTGCTGGCATTGCCATGGTTACGGAGCAAGCCTTCTCGTCCCCCCTCCCCACCCCCCAGCCCCTCACCCTGGGACCAGGCCCTTCCAGGGACTGAGGCTCCTGGGTGTCATGGAAACGGCTTCCAGGCACCCGCAGCGGGCTTCCTCACTGGCTGGCTGAGGCAGCGGGCAAAGGTCACCCCTGGGGTCACCTCTAGGAGCAGGGTTTCTTCCAGGCCCCCAAGCACATGGAGGGGGATGTCTGGTGTGGAATTTTGATTTGTAACTCATTTTTAACTCCTGGGGCTGCTGAGTGTCTCTGAAGTCCCCTGGGTGGGGCTGGAACCTTTAGCCACTAATCCCCAAACTCCCAAAAGTCCCCCCCCCACACAAAAACCTCTGTTCTAAGTTAAATGCACTGGGCTCACTCTGTGATTGTGGCGCTGAGAGGAACCACCAGGCAGCCTCTCTCTCTTCTTCTTCTAGAACCTTCTCCCTACCATGATGGCTGCCACAGAGCAGGGGCTGGGGGCTAGGACCCTGTACTCAGGAGCCAGAGAGAACAGACTGGGGACTGGGCCCTGGGGGATTGAAAACAGAAGTAGCAGCAGCTCATACTTGCCCGGCAGTTGCCATGTGCTGGGCCCTGTTGTAGATACAAAGGCAGAGTAAGTCCTTACATCCTTAGAACAAGGTGAAAGGTACAGTGTCCCCATGTTAGAGACGGGGAAATTGAGGCCCAGCGCGGTCGAATGCTTTGCCCAGGATCACACAGAATGAATGCAAGCGGCAGTCTGGGATTCGAACTCAGGCCCTGCGGCTCCAGGGTCAACAATTTTCACCACTAGGCTCTCGGTGCTTCTGGTCTTGTGATCGGATGTCCCTAGGTGACATCTGCCATCGGAAATGCGGGGAGGGGCGCGGGACTGGGAGGGAGCTGCCAGGAGCGGGGTTGGGACCCCGGGGAGCCAGAGGGAGAGACAGGCGCGGCCAAGGGGTGGTCTGGGGGCTTCAGACGCTTCTAAAATCTCCGTCGGGGCGCGCGGACAACCCGCCTTTGAGACGTGAGCCCGCGCGGCGCCAACCCAGTTTCCAGGAGGTGGTCCCCTCCGACCCCCGCCACTCCACTCCTTCCAAACCGGACGCTGCAGCCGCGCCTCTGATCCGTGGAGATTTGGGAAGGAAACGCAGGCCGGGAAGGAAAAGGGAATTCAGGCCGAGCGGCACGTGTCTTAGGAACAGCCGCGTGTGGCCAGCGGCGGGCTGAGCGCTCCCCGAGGGGCGGGGAGACGGCTGCGCAGATACACGCCCAGGTCCTCGGGGTCCGGGGGACTCGGGAATGTGCCAGGCACAAGAGAGGAGGTGGAGGGCGTGGCGAGCAAAGGCCCTGCACCAGGACGGCGGGCTGCGGGGTGAGCCATGGGGCTGCAGCAGAGGGAGCAACGGGGTGACGTGGGGTCGGGGAAGACAGGAACTGTAGACCGTGACGTTCTGTCCCTCCCCCGCATTCATAGGGTCAAATCTACTCCCCGGTGCGGGTGCTGTTAGGACGTGGGGCCTCTGGGAGCCCCCATGAAAGAGACTCCAGAGAGCTCCCTCACTCCTCGCTCCACGTGAGGGCTCCGCGAGGACACAGCTGTCTCCATAAACCAGGAGCAGGTCCTCAGCAGACACGGAATCTGTCAGCACCTTGATCTTGGACTTCCAGCCCTCAAAACCGTGAGAGATCCAAGTCTGTTGTGTATAAGCCGCCCAGGCTGTGGAATTCTGTCATAGCAGCCCAAGTGAACTAAGACAGAGGTTGACTGTGCAAGGGACGGCCAGAGGGCTTCCTGGGGGAGGTGACATTCGAACAGAGACTTGGAGGAGGAGAAGGAGCTGGCCATGGGGGGACCTGGGGGTGAAGAGCATTCCAGGCAGAGGGAACAGCATGGGCAAAGGCCCTGGGGTAGGACTGTGCCCGGTGTGTTCAAAGAGCAGCAGAGTGGTCAGTGTGGCCGGAGCAGAGTGAGGGAGGGGGCGGGAGGAAGTGAAGGCAGGGAGGTAGCTTGGACCAGAGGTGTTACTGCCCCAGTCCAGGCGAGCGATGAAGGCGGCCCAGCCCAAGCAGTGGCCGTGGGAGTGGATGGAGCCAAGTGCTGGGATTCGGGGTGTGAGTTGGAGATAAGATGCAGGTCTCGCTGAAGGAGGGAGGTAAGGGGTGGGGGAGAGATATGGAAGAAGTAAGGATGACAGTCGGATTTGGGGCCCTTTCCTCCCTGGCCCAGAGAAATAGTCAGGCAAGTTTTGGCTGCAGACAGATGGCAGGACTGAGAGGTGACTCAGGGCCACCCAACCTCCTGGAGATGTCAATGCACTTGACAGCGTCCCGGCTCCCACCAGCTGCCAGCAACATGCCGCCCAGATGTTCCATCCCGGGGACATCTGTGCCAGGCCTTCCCCAGCATCAGGCGGGTTTCGAGCACCGCGGCGACATCTGGATGCCTCGGAGGGGGAGGCAGCAGGGCGGGGCTGGGGCTCAGAGGGGCCCCTTGTTCTTGGCCAGAAGGCTGTCGCTGGCTCTCACAGGGAGGGGGCACGTGGGTGCCCCGAGGGCCTAGGGTGGTGCTGGTGACGGGGCATGTGCCGCTTGAATCATCGGATGCAAACCCCTCCCCAGAAGGGGAGAAAGCTGGGGTCCTACGCCAGCTGCTCGGGGTCACAATTTCTGACCACAAAGTCCCACCTCCAAGCCTTTGCTCCTGCCATTCTTCCCCCCTCCAAGACCCTCAGGGTGATCTTCTCCTTTTATTCATTTCCTCCACAAGCATGGATTGAGCACCTACTGTGTACTGAGCACTGTTCCAGGCACCAGGTAGACACCAGTGACCAAAATAGACCAAAATAAGCCCCCCAAAACAAAAATCTCTGACCTCAGTGGGCTCAGTCTACTGTGAGACAGGCAATAAATAAATAAGTGGATACATAAAATATTTTCAACAACTGTAAGTGCTGGGAAGAAAACAGAAGGGAAGCATCTTCAGCTGAGGGTAGTCAGGGAGGGCCTTTCAGAGGAGGTGGCGTGGGAGCTGAGAGCTGAAACAGGAAGAAGATCCAGCTAGGGGAAGAGCAGGGGGCCGGGGCACAAGGACATTCCCAAAAGAGGGAAAAGCAAGTGCAAAGGCCCTGAGGCAGGGCCTTGCCTGGCAGAAGAGCAAGGAGGCTCTAGTGGTTGGAACCACGTGAGCAAGGGACGGCCAGGAGGTGAGGAGCACCGCCATGGTGGTGGTGGCGGTGTTAGGACACACAGGATCCCCTAAGGCTGTGGATTTCGCCATGTGTGGGGAGGGCCCTCTGCTCAGATAGCGCCCAGGGGGAGGAACAGGTGTGTGCAGGATCTTTTTCCCCAGACCTCAGAGAGGGTGAGGCATCTGCCCACAGACACACACCAATGATGGGCACCAACCTGGCCTTTCTCCACAGCCTTGAGATTCAGGGACCCCAAAACCAATAAAACTTTTCTCTGAGAAAAAAACAAACAAAAAAAAAATTGTGTGGCCAGCTCCAGAAGATCTCCCAGCTGTTTGGGGAGAGGGAGGTGGCAGAGGAATAAGACAGAGAAGTGGCGGGAGGGGGGGG
This sequence comes from Callorhinus ursinus, assembly GCF_003265705.2. Classification (NCBI taxonomy): domain Eukaryota; kingdom Metazoa; phylum Chordata; class Mammalia; order Carnivora; family Otariidae; genus Callorhinus; species Callorhinus ursinus. The sequence goes on from NW_027397139.1 coordinate 1,151,788, forward strand.
GGGTGGGGAGAGCAATATTTCTATTGTCCTCATCCAAATAAATTGAGATGTATTTGTGAAAGTGTCAAGGAAGCCTCCAGAAGCGAAACTATAAAATCACACAGCTGCTCTGAGGGCCCGTGACAGACAGCTCAGATTAATGTAGCTGTATTTTTATGGTCTGTTAACAACTGATATGGGTTTTAAATATATTATCTTCCATTGTATTGTCTGTCATTTTAAAAACTGCTCATGTCTCCTGTGTTTGCTTTTAAAAGGTTCTTATAGAACATTCTCCTGCTGAGCTCCCAAATCTTTTTTTTCCCCCCATAGATATATCACTGCAGATCTCCTCTCCCCCCCCACCCCAGCTAGGTTTTCCCTGGTACTTTCATGGCTAATTTACCATAGAACCTATTGGAACCCCTTGGGTTTCTTAATTCAGAGAGCAGCTGCAGGAGGGCTGGTTCCCGTCTAGTTGGAGGCTTGCGACACGGGCATGTGGAGCGCCTCCAGATGGGATGGATGTGTGGCGTGTGGCGGGCTCCACTTCCACTGCTGTTGAAAGGAGCCCGAACTTGGAGAGTTCAGAGCCTGTTTACAGGGACCTGTAGCAGTCCGCTAAGGCGGCGCTAATGCCACGTAACAAAGCACCCCTGCAGTTCGGAGGCTCAGCAGCTCGCACCAGCCAGCGCTGGCCTCTTGCTTCCAGGTCTCTGCTCTCTGTCTCTCTCCACGAACTCATCCACTCCTGCAGCTTCGGAGGTTCCTGCCAAGTCTGATCCTGACCCCGAACTGCTTTCTCTGCTCTAGACCAAGCTAGTGAACATGTTCCCCCTGAGACAGGACTCAGACGGGACCAGGAGTCTTCATTGCAAACCCACACGTCCTCTTGTGGGCCATGGCCCTGTCACCCGCCTCATCCCCTTGATCCGAGACCCGGGCATCCACTGCCTCTCCTCCCACCTCCTTGTCCATCACCCGTCAGCCCCCACATCCTGCCAGTTACCCACCCCCCCATCCCCTCTTCTCCATCCTCACGGCCTCACCCGTTCCATGCACCTTCATCTTATATCTGGACAGCACACCTTCCTGGTCTCGTGGCCTCCGTTCTCCCCCGCTACGAATTTCCTCTCCTGACTGTAACGAGAGTGATTATTTCTTTTAAGAACGTTTAACCTGATTGGCATCTCTCTCCTGCTCGAACCCTCTTGTGGATTCTCAACCTAGTCTTCAGTGTTCTCATGTGGAACTCCCATTAAATCTCTCTTTCTTCCTAAATTTCCCCCTGCCATGATTCCACACCCCACCAGACAGTTTCACTAATTCTCACCTCCCCGCCTGAACGCCTGGCTCTTTTCAACATCAAACCTTTGCGTAGGCTGTTCCCTCTGCCTGGAATTCCCTTCTACCTCACAAACTCCTGTGCATCCTGCATGACCCAGCCTCTATTGTCCCTCCTCCAGCAGAGGGCACTCTCGTCCCGCGCCCCACTCCACAACCCCAGGATTTGGGGGGCTCCCGCAAACACCATGTGAATCCTGCTTTTGCTTGTTGCCTTCCCAACTAGACAAGGACCTCCCTGTAGGCGGGGGTTGTTGCCTTTTCCTCCTCTGAGCCCTGCCAGCCCCACCCCAGGAATGCGTGTGGCTCTAACTACACAGAGCAGAGAGGAGGGTGCCCTAGTATAGGCATTAATTACAGAGTCCCGACAATTAGAAATGAGGCCGACAGCCTATAGAAGTGCAAGCAACCACGGAGCCATATATAACGAGGTACTAATTGTGCAGAGAAGACAATTAGAAAGGGAGTCTTTGATTCACCAGTTCCACAGTCTGGACAATTAGACATCAGGCCGTATATAAAGGATGCGCTAATCGCTCGGTTTGGACACTTAACAGGGCGCCCGGGAAATAATAAAGCAAAATGCCACCAGGCAGCCAGGCACAGAGCCAGGTGGTGCAGCCTTGGGGACCGGAGTCCGACTGCGTGGACTCGGATCTTCCTGCGGGACCTCAGACAAGAGGCTGACCCTCTCTGAGCCTCGTTCTTCTCATCTGTGAAGTGGGGCTGTCTGCGGCGCCCGCCCTAACGGGTTAACAAGAGGCCAGGAAACAAAGCCCGGCTCACACAGACATTATCGTTACAAAACAGCAGCAGTGCGGCCCGCCAGGAGGCGCTCATTGCCAAGTTCTGGATGGTGCAAGATCCCAGTGACCGCGCCCAGGCGCTGCGAGCGTGGACCAGCGTAGAGGATGAAGAGAAAATTGAATGATGGACACACACAGGCTGGGAGACTCTAACAAGGCGGGAGTTACTCACTACGAACAACACAGAGGAGGCTGGTGGGACACCGCAGCCTAGCCCAGCCCTTATAATCTACCACGTGAGGATTTGCCCTTAATTACGTTCCCTGGAATTCATGGAGCAAGACAGGGAGCGGGGAGCTATTGACGCTGGCCAGTGCAAAGGCCCTGAGGCAGGATCATACCTGGTATGTTTAAAGATCAGTGAGGATATGTACCCTCAAATAACTGAAAGCAGGAACTCAAACAAATCCTCGTCTATCAAGGGCTGCCACTGGACCCTAAGCGGGAGCTCTCCGGATGAGCAAAGAAGGGTGTTCTGGGCAGAGAAAACTGTGTGTTCAAAGGTCTGGAAGTAGGAACAAAGGTGGATACTGAGGGCAATTCAGGAGTGGTGGGACTAAGTCACACAGGGCATCGTGGTCTGGAGGGGAAGGGGTAGGATGGACTCCAGAGGACAGTGGGAGCCAAAGAAGGTTGTAGATCAATAGAAGAGCTGCATATGACATCTGGAAGACCCACTGAGGCTTGCTGTGAGCTTCCTTCCTCCATCCTGGGCAGGAATATCTCAGGTCACTTTTGCTTTAATAGAGTTTGGAAGGAGCTTAAAGCCCCCTCTCCCCAAAAGAGGTGTCCTTATCAGAAGCCCCTGGTCCCTCACCCACGTGGTGAAAGCCACATTTATTGAGTGCTTGCTGTACACCAGGACTTTTTTTTTTTTTCAGCTAAAAAAAAATTCTCTTTCCCTCTTTGCCCTTGGGAAGCTCAGATCCAAATGTGAGGTCCGATTATGACTGCTTGCGACACCTCGTTGCAGACCGCCAACAACACAAGGCCGTTTACGATCATGATTACTCCCCACATAACCTTCTGAGGTAGGAACTGTCATCAGCCCCGTGTGAGGACTCTCGTCCCACCTGCCCACCGTGTGCGTGCCCCTCCCGCGGATTTCCCCTGAAGGTAAGATGCTCAACCGCCCCGCGAAGTCCTCAGGATACGGGACTTTGGTGCTAAGACCAGGAAAGCTCTGGACAAAGCAGGAGTTGGTAACCCTGTATGACAGCTTTAAATAAAAAATCTAAAAGATCAAACCACAAGCTTTTCACACCCAGTCGCCCACACGCCCAGGACCTCATAAAGGGCCCATTTAGACATCATGGGAACAGCTGGGCCAAATACGTTTGTTTTTTTTTTTTTTCTTGCTGAGCACTTGTTAAAAAAATCAATAAAAAATAATATCAGTAAAGAAACTCCTAATCTTTGTCCCCAGAAGAGGAGGCAGAGCACAGCGGAACCAGCAGGGAGGGGGCACCGGGGGCCCGAGGTCTGGCCGTGCATCTGGTTTGCTGTGTGACCTGGGGCGCATGCTGGGCATCTCTGGGCCTCCAAGGGCCCCACCGGCTTGGAGGGTTTGGCAGCTGCAGCTGTTGCTGGTGGTTCTCCAGCAGGTGTTGCTGGGACAGAGAAGGAGCGCCACTGCCCTGAGGATGAGCTGCTCGAAGCAGTGGGGGGTGAGGCTGGAATGTTTGTAACTTCTTCCCCTCCTGGGTCCAGCTCTATCATTGCCCACCAAGACTGGTGCAGTTGCCTCTAACCTGGCCGCCTGGTCCCACCCTTGCTGCCCTCCCCCATACCGGTCTGTTCCCCTCCCCCCCCCACACACAGCGGCCACCCTAGTCAGGTCCTGCCCTCCTCTGCCCACAGCCCTCCAGGGCTCCCACCTCCCTCGGAAGAGAAGCCCGCGTCTTCCTCCATGGCCCCCAAGGCCCTGCATGACCTGCCCCGTGCCCTCCCCTCCCTCCCCTCCTCGCTCTCTGCTCCAGCCGCACTGGCCTCCTCACTGTTCCTCCAACACACCAGGCACAGTCCTGCCCCAGGACCTTTGCACGAGCTATTCCCCCTGCTTGGGACACCTATCCTCCACATGTCCCCCGAGGCTGTCTCCTTCTCATTATCCAGGTCTCAGCTCAGATGTCACCTCCTCCCTGAGAGGCCCTTCCTGACCATCCCGGCTAAGGTTGTATCCCCCAACCCCATCCCTTTTTGCCCGCATCACCTGCTTTAATTCTGCCTAGTACTTATCAGCGTCTGAAATGACCATTTTGTTCATTTGTTTACTTGGATATTCTGTGTCTCTCCAGCTTCCAAGAGCTCCAGGAGGGCGGGGAAATATCGTCTCTTCTGTTCACCGCTGGGTTCTCTGACGTCTACAACAGAGCTGGTACACGGTGGTCATCACATGCTTGTTGAATGAATAAGTGAACACAGGGGACAGAGAGGGTACGAACACAGATGGGAACATCAGAGAAGTCGTGTTTAATTCCCAAATCTGCCATGTGCTGGCTGTGTGACCTTGGGCTAGTGACTTAACCTCTCTGTGCCTCCACGTCCACACCTGTAAAATGCGAGCGTCTGATGAAATAATCCACACAACAGACCTTACACGGTGTCTGACAGCTAGTCAGCCCTAACTGACTGAGCTACGGTTACTAGGAAAGACATTGTCCCACTCACACTACGGTCTCAGACACCTCCCCAGATTTCTTTCCTAAGGGCTTCCTATGTTTCCATCAGACGCACATCCCGTGGTTTATCTGCCGTGTCCCCAACAACTCCACGGGCACCCCTGTTGGCACACACCTGTCTCTGCTTCTCGGGGTTTGCGATGGAGGGCAGGGGCCACTACACTGCGGTTTAACCGGATGTTCCGGGCTGTGCACCAGCGGGGTGAGTCCTCGCCCCCCCTCCCCCTCATTAGTCCTTGATTTTATCCACCTTGCCTCCCAATTTGCTGCCAGTCTGGGCGGTGCAAAGCAAGATCTTGTTCTGGTTCGATTTTCCATTTCCTTGACCACAACATCCTCCCAACCCCCCGCCCTTCTCTTGGTAGAATGGACGTGCCTGGGCCCGTGGTCACCGCCGCGCGCGCGCGCACACACACACACACACACACACACACACACACACACACACACCAGCAAGGCCAGCTCAGCTCCGGGGATGAGGGGGGAGGCTGGGGAGAGACCTGGAGTGGGTGTGCATCTACTGGGGGGCTCTGAGCGGCCGGTGGGGGCCAGCAATCACAGTGTGCTCAGCGCACATCTGGAGCAGCCTCTGGGGGGCTGCCTGTTGGGAGGTCAGAGTCGGGCAGCTCAGCAGCCCCCCGGACACCCTCAGACGGAGGAAGAAGAACGGAGCCTGGCCAGTGGGGCCTGAAGCCCACCTTTGCTCCTGACCGCCTGGGATCTGGAATGGGCTATGTCCCACCGTGTCCACACCTGTGAAGGGGGCATTAACAGCCTCCACTCTCCCAGGATTCATTCTTTCTTTCACTCATCCATGCTACAAGCTTTTATAGAGCACCTGCTGTGTGCAAAGTCCTGTTCTAGGCTTTGCAATTTGCAGCAGTGAGTAAAACAGAGGAAGTTACTGTCGAGTTGGTAAAAATCTGATGGGGATACAGGTGATAATCAGTGTGGGAAAAATAACAAATGGTTTTGAAAGAGCAGTGAAGAAAAATGAAGGAGGATGAGAGAGAGAGGGAGAGAGAGAGAGAGAGACCCAGGAGGGTCTCTGGAGGGGGAGGCACTCCAGGCAGAAGGAACAGCCCATGCAAAGGCCCTGGGGCAGGACCATGACTGGCGTGTTGGAGGAAGAGGGAGGAGGCCTGTGTGGCTGGAGCAGAGTAAGCAAGGAGGAGAGAGGAAGGGAGGAGAGCAGGGAGGGGGTGGGGGCAAGCTGTGTGGTGTAATGATTGGGCCTTGAGCACTAGACCGTCCTGAGTTCAAGTCCGAGATCAGCTCCTCCATAGCTGGGCAACACGGGGACCCAGACCCAGAAAGGCCCAGGCGGGGGCTTAGCACCCCCGTGCCTCAGTTTCCACATTTGCCAAGTGGAGCTGATGCCACTGTATCTGCTTCATAGAATGGAAACAGATCCGCTGAGCAGGGAGCCTGATGCGGGACTCGATCCCGGGACCCTGGGATCATGACCTGAGCCAAAGGCAGATGCTTCACTGACTGAGCCATGCAGGCGCCCCTATCTGTGACTTGTTTTTAAAAAACTCTCTCGGTCGGCCAGGCACCAAGAGGGGGACCAGGAGGCCAGAGGAGTCTGGGGTGGTCTCTAGAGAAGAGACTGGGTGTGTCCTGCCCTACATGCCTAGGCTTGGTGGATCCTCAGCCTAAACCTCTGTGGTCTTGCAGAGCTTATTTCCATTATACAGGTGAGAAAGCCAAGGTCACTTCTCAGTCGTGCCCCAGTTAGTAACGATGGACTTAGGACCATGCCCCCAACGCGCCCCCAACTTTACTCAGGTCTCCTTGTTCCCCTCTTTCTTCTCTTCGTTAAGAACCAGGCTTTAGCGATGTTTACGCCAGCTCTGACCACAGATGGAATGCTACTTGCTGCAGAAAATTTAGGAAGAGCTCCACAAACTAGAGAGAGGGATAGAACTTGGCTGTCATTTATCCCCCAGAGTGCCAGCCTCTAGGTGCACTCCCTTTCAGTCTGTTTTCTTTTCTTTTTTTTTTTTAAGATTTTATTTATTTATTTGAGAGAGAGAGAATGAGAGATAGCACGAGAGGGAAGAGGGTCAGAGGGCGAAGCAGACTCCCCGCCGAGCAGGGAGCCCGATGCGGGACTCGATCCCGGCACTCCAGGATCATGACCCGAGCCGAAGGCAGTCGCCCAACCAACTGAGCCACCCAGGCGCCCCTCAGTCTGTTTTCAATGTGATTATACACATTGCAATTTATTTAACAATCACATACTGGTTTTGAAACTGATCCTCTATTGTTAAGCGTTTACATTGTGTTTGACGTGTTGCTATTACAGACCGGGAAATAACACCTTGCAGTTTCATATGTGTCCCCCTCTGAGGATATTTCTGGGGGGAAATGTCCTGGAATGATTTCTTAGAGGCAGACATGGTTATAATGACGTGCTTTCTCCTCCTCCTCCTTCTTCTTCATTAATTTAAAACTACTTTATTGGAAATTTTTATATGCACCTCTTGGTATCAAATGAATTTTCACATCCAAAAACAAAACAAAACAAAACAAAAAAAAAAAAGAGGGAATGGTGACATAGCTCCTTTTAGCAAAGTGGGATGGTCCAGGTTCTTGGTGCAAACCACCACACGATGAAGTCCTTAGTGCCGATGACCCACTGACTGAGGCCATCCTCCTTGCTTTTTGTCCTTGGGAGTACCGTGTTCACTTACGGATGCTGGGTTCTGACAATATTTATGCAGGATATCCTCCTCTGAAAGCTCATCATCTGCGATCTTGATCTGGGCTATCAATTTCACCATCATCCTTGGCCTCCAGCGCTCCTCTCTCCCGGGGTCAGTTTTTATTTTTATTGAGCTGAAATTCACATAGTAGACGCCGGATTTGGGATGTATGCTTCTGACTCCGAATCCCCACTCCTCGGACATCCAACCCCACCCCACCCCCCGGGCCCCCTGAGGTCCCCGTGGCTCCTTTTCCCCGTGTTTCCTGCCGGTCTTCTTTCAATGCCCGTGGGCACATGGTCCTCTCTGCACCTGCTTCTTGTTTGTCCTCACTACAAATGTAATTCGACACATCGTCAGAATGAGGGCAAGGGTTTTGGTCTGTCTTGGTCACTGTGGTGTCCCCTGGTGCCTAGAGCAGCCTGGCACACAGGGCTTGGTGGGAAGTCAAGATGTCACCAAAGAGCCCTCCAGGGCCATCCAGTCTACTCCTCCGCATTACAGTTGGTGAAACAGAGACCTAGCAGGGGGAAATATCTTGCCTAAAGGGACACAGCGAAGTAAGAAGAGAGTCCCTTTTGTCTTTGAAGGGTCGGGGGGGCGCGACTTGGCTGGGAGATGTCTGACTGGGACTCTGCAACTTGCCATCCCGTGGTTTTAATGGTTCGTCAATCCTCAGCTGGCGGTGTTCTGCCGCTGGCAGGTCCTCCAGCCCCAGAGGATCAAGGATAATAATAGTGTTGGTGGAACATTTATTGAGCGCCTAAACTGTGTACCAGGCACTGTGCCTCACATACATGACCTCTTTGAACTCTCACGTCGCTGCATGGTCAGCACTCTTCATACGTGCGCATTTCACAGAGCAGGAAAACGGAGCCCCGGCAAGGGGAAGGGATTCATCCAAAGGGGAAGAAGAAAGAGAGGGCGAGCAGGTAGGAGACATGGCTCATGCCCAAGGCTCACAGCCGGGTCTAGCAGAAGGTGCACAAATTCAGGAAGAGCCACATTCTCTGGGGGTTGACTCCGAGCCAAGTCCGGGACTGAAGGCTCCCACACATGGTCCTGATGATCGTCCAAGAGCCCAGGAAGTCCGTTTGACAGGTGAGGAAACTGAGTCTTGGTCTAGGGAAGTGATGCGCCCAAGCAGAGAAGCAGATCTGAAGGGGGGAGCAGAGGGAGGGGCTCCAGGTGAGAGGCCCCGGGGGCCCATCTGGCCAGGAGGGAGGGAGGTTCTCTCACTCACGGTCCACATCACGGAGAGGTGAGGGTGGATCATGATAAATCTTCCCGCATCCAAAATTAATAGGGAGACATTTTATCTCAGCGGCGCGTGGATGCACCTCTTCCTTCTCTCCCTCCTCTGGGCCCCGCACAGGGGAGGGTGGGGGGATCTGAGAATAGGGAACGAAGAGGGAGCCCAGATTCACCCACGTATGGGATGTTCTCACTAGGACGGCAGAGAAGAAAATAGAGTCCCACACTCTGGTGGAGGGAGGGGAAACTGAGGCACAGGGCAGTGGGCACAGACTCACCTCACCTTCCCGGTGCCACCGACAGGGTCCTCCATGTGGTGCCCATTCATTCAGGTCAAGCCCGTGACCTTGGCCAAGCCCCCATCTCCAGACAGAGACTCTGACCCTGGATGAGCCCCATCTCCAGTTTTGCACATAGTCACCAATTCAGTTGATCTACTTGTTAGGACAATCACACACACACACTCACACACACACACACACACACACACACACACACACGCCAGTTTACATGGGAAGAGACTGGCCCAGGAAGCTCAGGTGGGTGACATGCCCAAGGTCACTCAGCTAGGGGTGGTTGGCAATCTGGTCGGCTGAGACCAGAGCCTGTAAATTTTCAGCTGCATGTAGCTCTCTCTCTCTCCCTCCTTCCCTCAGAACCATTTAAACGATTACAAAGATGCTATTTTTATCTCAGGGAAAATTCAATTATAGACATTGACCTTTACGTGTTTTTCCCAGGCTGACGTGCTGCTGGCCCGGGGTGCAAAAGGCTTCCGTGAATATTCTCAGAAGAGAAAGTTCCTCAAAGTCGGAAACCTGAGGGGTGAGAGGGGGGTTCAGAGGCCAAGGGTGGAGGTCCAAGTCCATGGAACGGGAGGTACGTCTCAGGCCTCAGCCCTCTGGGAGAGCAGGGAGGGCAGGAGTTGCCTTCCGCTGCCACATTTGGGGGCTGAGGTCAGGAAAGTCTGGTCTACACTGGTCATGGGCTTACCCACCTGTCCCCAATAGTGTTTTCTCCTTTCCTGGACACATCTTCCAGGGTCTGGAAATAGTGGATACTTATTCAATGCGTTGGGACTTCCCTTAAGTATTTAATTATTCAACAAATATTAACTGCGTGTCAGACGCTGTCCTAGGTGCTGGGAGGAAATGGTAAACAGAACAGAATGAAAATCTCCGTTTTCAAGAGCTGACGTTGTACTAAAAAGTAAACAAGTAAAACAGACAGCGGGTCAGATGGTGGTGAGGGCTAAGGGGAAAAATCAAGCAGCAAAGGAGGATGAAGATTTGTGGGGAAGGGCTCACCACTGAGATTTAAAACAGAGTAAATCTTAAACAGGGTGGTCAGGGGAGGCCCCAGCGAGAGGGTGGCATTTGAATAGAGACCAAAGGAGGTTGGGGCGTGGGAGGAAGGCAGAGCGCACAGCCTGTGTAAAGGTCCTGGGGCAGCACTGTGCCTGGCTTGTTGGAGGAACAGTGAAGAAGTCCATGTGTCTGGAGCAGAGAGATGGAGGAGGACGGAGGGCAGGGAGGGCACAGGGCAGGGAGGGCACAGGGCAGGTCCTGCAGCACCTTGGGGACTGCGGGGAGGATTTGGACTTTTCCCCCAGGGAGGTGGGAATCCCTGGAGGTCTGTGGGCAGAGGAGGGCAGGACCTGACTGAGGTGCTCACAGGCGCCCTCTGGTGGCCGCTGCCGGGAGGGCCGACTGTCGGCGGTGAGGTCGGGAGTCTGGGACTTGAGTGGATGGGACTGCGTGGGTCCAGGCTGACAGTGTTGGAGCTGCACCAGAGGATGTAGACGAGGGAGGAGGAGGGGCACCTTCTGGATAGATTGTGAAGGCAGAGTCAATGGAATTTTTTAAGGAACTGGTTGTGGGATGTAGGGAAAGGAAGAGAGCCGAGGACGATGCCAGGGTGTCTGCCCTGGGCACCTGGAAGGGTGGAGTTGCCATCAGCTGAGATGGGGAGGGTGGAGGAGGGGTGGGCTGGTGGGGGCGGGGTCAGATTTGAAGTGTGGCTTTGGCTTGTTATTGGGCACCCACATGCGGATGTCAAGGGGCCCTCTGGACATTAGAGTCTGGAGTTCGGGGGAGAGATGCCCTCTGAAGACAAAAATCTAGTGGTTCATGATAGGAGAAGGTATTTGGACCCATGGGGATAGACTGGGGGGGGGGGTCAGGGCGGAAAGGAGATGCCCAAGGGCTGTCCTGTATTTGGAAACTGAGCAGCAAGGGGGAGAAGCTGACAGAGAGATTGACGGGGTCCAACAGAGAGGACGGGGGAAGCCAGGTGGGGTGTAGGCTCCAGGAGGAGGAGGGACTGGCCAGGTGAGACGCTGCTGGGAATGAGTGCAGGACGGGGGCTGGGGAGTGACTGCTGGATCTGGACAATGGGAGGTCACCTTGACAAGGACAGTTTCAGGACAGCAGCAGGAAGGGCTCACCACAGAGATTTTAAGGAAGGGCTCTAACTCTCTGATCCTCAGATGCCCCAGCTGCGGAGTGAAAGTACCAGTCTGAGGACCTGGTGGGGTCGTGTGCTCAGGATGCACTATGCTTGGTAAGGCACAACCAGTGGACTACCATTGGCTATTATCGTTACAGTTAAGACTGCTGTCTGTTCATCCACCCATCCATCCACCTACCCAGCCAGCCAGCCGTCCAACTACCACTCTGCCCATCCACCCATCCCTGTAGTGTCTACACATGCTGGGTCCTATGCTCTGCTCCTTCTCAGGTCTGCCCTGCTCCCTCCCCTGCTCCCTCTGGTGATTCCCCTGAGATCCTCAAAGCAGTGCTAAGGTTTGCCTCCATAGTTCCCTCCCCCATTAGCCTTGCTCACCATCATCAACCTGAGTTTATTGAATGGACCAGAGCCAGCCAAGCTGTGCCTTCCCGCTCCCTGGCTGTGGGCCATGCTCAGGGTTGGGCAGAGCTCCATCCAACGGAGCCCTTCTATGATGGATCGGCTCTGGGGTTCAAGTCTTGGGGCCCACAATATTCACATCAGCTGAAAAAAATCCCTTCAGGGGGCTTTTCTGGCCCTGGGGCAAGGTTGGGAAAAGCCAACCACCTCTTGCCCCGTAAACTCTGCTCCCTGCCATTCTCCTTGATCAGAAGACCCCTTAGCACCCGTACCAAACATTTCTTTGTTTGAACTGTGACTTATTTCTGTGTCTCTCATTCCCCGAAAAGCGGACAGAATTGGACAGTTGGGGGATGTCGAAACCCTCACAGAGACACCTTGTCCCAGCTCTGTCCCACCATATGCTGTGTGACCTTCAGACATGTCCTCTCTCTGGGCCTCAGTTTCCTTGTCTGTACAATGGGGTCACCATCACCCCCACCTCAAGACTAAATGAGTTCTGCACCTAAAGCATGTAGCACTTGGTAGTTGCTTAATATGTATTATTATCAGATTATTATTATTTAATTAGTAAGTTACAAGTGTTATGTAAAGTGTTATATAATTATTATAAAACATTGATAATACTTATTCTTTACATTGCAGCTGTAAGATGTGACCACTACTGACATTGTGGTGTGTGTTCCTCACACGTTTCGCTGTGCATGGAAATAGAGTTTGGGGATCACAAGTGGGGTCATATTTAAAACCACTCTCTCCCAGTGAAATAATTAATCACAGCCACAGTAACTCCCAACAGCCCTAGAAAGGAGATGATTTCATTAGTCCTAACTCACAGAAGAGGAAGGGGGCTCACGGCAAGAAGAAAGTCTGGATGGGAACCCAGATCAAGCTGAGTGTGGAGGCTGAGTGGGCAGTCCAGGCCAGTGGCTGGTGGGAGGGGGAACGGGGTTCCCCCTGGGGCACCCCAGGGCCAGACTCCACCCCAGACCACAACTCCCTCCGGAAGTCATGGCAACCAGCTCCTTCAAGATACTAATTAAGGCACATAGGAGCCGATTCCCACCCTCAACCCTCCTCTGAGGACAAAATGCCAGGAGGGCCCTCCCTCTCCCCATCCCCTGTGCAGGCAAGGTGTTGCAGGAGCACCTGTGGCCAGAGGGAGTCGGTTTCCCCGGGTTGCGTCACTTGCTCTAAGTCTGGGTCCCTGGACGCTGAGGGTGGGAGCAGGGAGGGAAAGGGGTGAGCTCACCAGCTCAGAGATTGCAGATGCCAAACCATGGGCTGGGTGCCAGGCACTAAGCACTCTCCACGCACCATTCAATGTTCAAAAAAATTTAGTCTTGGCGCACCTGGGTGGCTCAGTCGGTTGGGCGTCTGCCTTCGGCTCGGGTCATGGTCCCAGGGTCCTGGGATCGAGCCCCTGCATTGGGCTCCCTGCTCCGCGGGAGGCCTGCTTCTCCCTCTCCCACTCCCCCTGCTTGTGTTCCCTCTCTCGCTGTCTCGGTCAAAAAATAAATTTAAAAAAATTTAAAAAAAGAAGCTAAGTCTTCCAATCTTTTCATTTAAAAAAATTTTTTAAAAATTTAGTCTTAGGGATTTCTTTGTTTGGATTGGTCAGGATGGAACAGGGTATACAAGTCAAGAACAATGATTTGATGGCACCTGCCTTATGCCAAGGCCTATTTCCAGCACCTGATTGTTGTCAATTCATTATATCCTCATCTGAACAGCCCTCTGAGGTGGGTCTCACCATTCCTGTTTTGTAGGTGAGGCTACCAAGGCGCAGAGAGGTTAAGTGACTTCCCCAGTCACACAGCGGGTGTTCTGCCTTTCAGACTGCAAAAGGGTTCACAGGGAAAAAAAGAAATCCTCCTCCCCACGCTGGCCGCAGTCACCCAGCCCCCAGCCCCAGAGGCAGCCACTGTTACAGATCCCTATGTGTGTTGCACGGACCACACATGCACACGTAAGTGCCTATGATTTTCCCTTCCCTACCTGCTGTCCTCAAGCACGTGCGTGTGTACTCACATGCTGTCCTGTGCTTTCCTCGCTATCATTCAGTGATCCGCCTTTGAGAGAATGTCTTATTGGTACATGATTCTTACTTTTTCTGCAGCTGCCTACCACTCCTCTGAGAGACCAAACCACGCTTTTTTCTTTTATTGTGGTAAAATACACATAGTATAAAATTCACCATCATAACCATCTCTAAGTGCACAGCTCAGCGGCGTGAAGCACACTCACACCGTCCTGCAGCCACCCCCACCCTCCGTCTCCAGAACTTTCCATCTCCCCACACGGAGGCTCTGTCCCCACGAAGCGCGGACTCCCCACCCCCTGCCCCAGCCCCGGCTCCCACCCTCTCCTCTCTGTCTGTGTGGACGGGACTCCTCTGGGGACCTCCTGGGACTGGGGGTCCTCCTGCGGGATGTGTCCTTCTGGGTCTGGCTCCTCTCGCTGAGCCCGTTGTCCTCGGGGGTCCCTCCGCGTCGTGGCGGGTGTCGGGATTCCTTCCTTTTTAAGGATGACTAATATTCCTGTGTGTGGACGGACCGCATTGTGTTTATCCAGGCATCTGTCAGTGGATATTTGGGCTGTTTCCACCTTTTGGCTACTGTGGATCTTGCTGGTGGGAATATGCGTGTACAGGTTTTTGTTGGATCACCCGTTTGCAATTCTTTGGGGGTATTAAAGCCGACTGTTGGAACCAGTCCCTGGGGATGGACATTTAGGTTGTTTGCATTTTCGTTCTGTCACGCAGACAGCACATCTGTATACAACCTGCCCAGCTCTGGGCCTCAGGCAAGACGCCGTTCCCTCTCTCAGCTCATCACTTTCCCCACCTGGAACGTGGGGCTCACAACACTTCCCACCCTATAGGACTGTGGGAGAATTAAATGTGGAGACCGGAATAAAGGGCTTGGAACGGGGCCCGGTATACAGTAAGTGCTTAATTAATGTTTGCCCTCTGGGGACGTTTGGATGAGCCTCGCCCTTCCACCCAGATCCAGATCAACTGTCCCCTGGCTGACAGCACGTGGGGAGGCGGGGAGGGAAAAACATGCAGGGGGCATGTGAGTTGGTAGTTCAGGGGGGCGGGGGAAGGGGCAGCCCAGGCACCAGCATGCTCGAGGGACCAGTCCCATGTGCTCCCACATGTGCCCTCTGACGAGCGGGCAAGGCATGTGCCCACACAGGGAGTCCCTGGACATCATGGGATCCACCTGTCTCTGCTCACAGGCAGGAGCAAGACACACTTGGGGGACACAGATGCCTTGTGCCTCCTTACTCAGACCCATCAGCCCCAGAGAGACGGAGCTTGGAGAGGCGGCCAGAGGGGCCCGGCAGGATGAAGTTGGGCCGCCCACTTGGTCTGCTTGTTCATGTATCCTTTCATGTGCTGGGCACCTACTGTGTGCCAGGCGCTGCTCTAGGTGCTGGGACACAGCACGGAACAAGGTGGCCAATTGCGGGCTCAGTGTCCGGTGGCTCATACCCTCCGCCTCTTGACAAATCAACAAACTAAGGTTCAAAGGAAGGCAGGGGCTTGCCCAAGGTGACACAGCTCTTGCAAGAGAGATGTACGTTGAACAGGTAAATAATTCCTGGCAAATGCAGGGATTTTTACCAGACGGGGGTTGGAGGTAAGAAGGAAACGAACAGGGACAGAGAATAATTGAGTGTATTCTCAGGGCAATCAAGGAAGCCTTCTCAGTGGAAGTGACATTTAGGCGGAGGGTTCAGTGATAAGGAGAAGCTGGGAGCTCAGCCAAGACTTTGGGAAACTATCAGCCT
Source organism: Callorhinus ursinus (assembly GCF_003265705.2). Taxonomy (NCBI): domain Eukaryota; kingdom Metazoa; phylum Chordata; class Mammalia; order Carnivora; family Otariidae; genus Callorhinus; species Callorhinus ursinus. The sequence goes on from NW_027397139.1 coordinate 1,167,229, forward strand.
GACACAGCACATGCAAAGGTCCTGGGGCAGGACCATGCCTGGTGTGTTGCAGGAGCAGTGAGGAGGCCTGGGTAGCTGGAAGAGAGTGAGAGAGGGGGAGAGAGGTAGGAGGTGAGGGCAGGGAAGGGATGGGGCATGTCCTGCAGGGCCGTGTGGGCAAGCAGGGAGGAATGCAGACTTTATGGAGAGAGCATTGGAGACCTATGAAAGAGTTTGGTTCAAGAGAGGCTTGATCTTCTGAGTCAAGTTTTAAAGAAACCTGGCTGCCATGCGTAAAACGGGCTGACAAGGGCAATTCATTCATTCATTCATTCATTCATTCACTCACCCATTCATTCTGCAGTCATCCACTGAAGGAGCCTTGCCTGTAGCCCCTCTCTACAGATGAGGAAACAATCTGAGAGAGCTAGAACCCCAGATCTAAAGTCATGTGGCATGTGGGTGTCACCCCCAGGATTTGAACCCAAGCCTGGCAGGCAGACCTTCCCTCAGCCCCAAGTCTGCATCTGAATCATGGGGACCCCCAGGGAAGCAACTCCTTAAGGTGACGGGAATATCACTGAAGAGGCACACGTGAGCGGGGAGCACAATGGGCAGTAGGAGCTTCCATGGCAGCCACACAGGCAGCAGCAGGAGCCCCAGGCAAGGGCATCAATGGGGCTTCCTTGGAGAGGTGACATCAGGGCTGAGACCTGAAGGTTGAAGAGCCAGCCAGGTGAGAGGGGGAAGGAAGAGCATTGGAGTAGAAGGAACAGCATGTGCAAAGGTCTGGAGGTGAGACCAAAGATGGCCCGTGTGTGGGGAGCTCAGCACAGAAAGAGGGCCAGACAGGGTGGGGCAGTGGAATGAGAAAGAAGAGGATGGCTCAGGGACTGGGGGGTGCCTCCTAGGCAGTGTGAAAGCTTGGATTTAGCCTGGGGACAAGAGAAGCCACAGATGGAACTAGGCAGCCCAGGGACAGAGTAGGCTTTGTGTTTTGAACTGTTCCCTCTGGCTGCTGAGTGGAGGATGGGGTGTCGAGATGGGAGGCAGGAGTGGGAGTTGAGGGGCCAGGCAGGGCCTGGGGAAGCTGGGAGAGGCCACCTCTGCCTTCTGGTCCCCACATTGCTTCACCTCTGTTCCATCCTCCACACGCATTGCTTTCCAAAGTCACCCCTGGGTTGGACACCAACCAGATGCTTTTGAGGGGTCCCCCTCTTCACGATCCCCCGAGATCCCTGCAGTCCCTGCCAAGTAACAGAGGAGGCAAAGTGGTCCCAGCCACCTGCAGACATAAACATTGATGATGGCACAGCAGGCTAAGAGCTGGGGGCGGTCAGTTAGAGGGACAGTCCCCACTCTGGTTGGCAAGGAGCACCCTCCCTGGCAGGCCCAGGTTGAGGGAAGCAAGTGGAGGCCAGGTGTGAGACCCACCCCCCCACCCACATACACAGTGGAGTCCAAGGCCCATCTGTCCCTGTGCCCACTTTGTTCTGTGTACGCCACCACCAGGTGGGGGTATGATGGTGGATGGTGGACGCCAAGGCTCTGGCAGTTCTGGAGACAGAACCCAGGTGCAAGATGCAGCCGAGGGGATCTGCCAGGTCTGGAGGGCAGAGTTGGAACCAACCCTGGAGCTGGGTCTGGAGATAAAACTGATTTGGTCTCAGACCCTGGGGTACAGCAAGGGGGTCTGGGGAGGCCGACATCAACCGTGGCCGAGCCCTATTGCATGCCGGGCAGGTCACACATACCACTTCATACAGTCCACAGCATAACTCCTGGAGGGCAAGATTTCTGTTCCTTCTTTGCAGAGGAGGGATTGAAGCTCTGTGGCAGGGAGCAACTTAACTAAAGTCAACACAAGGAAGAAGCAGTCCAGCCAACATTTGAACCCTGCTCTGAGTCCAGGATCTGTCCTGCTGTCATTGCCAGAAGGGTGTGGAGGATTTTCTGTGGGCAGAAGCACCCTTTCACTCTGGGATGGCACACACATAACGTACAGACCAAGACAGTCTGTTCCGCGGCCCGTGACAGGCATCACTAATCAACAACAGAACTCTTTCCCCAGGAGGCAGGATCCAGGCATCACTAATAGACTGCAGCATCTCTTTTCAGGGCAGAACTGGGACACAGGCTCAGAATCTTTCTCAACACAGCCCCCAAGCAGCAACTTCCCATCAATGAGCAGGTGTGCAGTTGGAGTTGTGGGGTAAACACAGGCTGACTTCTCTTTTCAGGGAACACTGCTCCTTCATCTTCCAGAATGACATTTTTAAGCCACAAATGTAATCCTTTCCCTGTTAAAAATCCCTTCAGTTTCTTTTCGTTACCCCAAGGGTGGAATCATGAAATCCAAACTCCCGCCCTACCTTTGCCCTTGCTGCTCGCTCTGCCCACTACGGCGTCTCTTAGCTCTTCAGGGAGATCTTCTGCCTCCAACCACACCCTGGCTAAAGTCCCCCCAACACCTCCCACTCCATTGTGTTACCACGCTTTTATTTCTTTGGAGCAATTGTTGCGATCTACAATGATCATCTCTGTTCTTCAGTTTGCTTGTCCCTCCCGCAAGGCAGGGTGTGGTCTGCAGGGTCTGGAACATGCAATCAGCGCTTTGGGGTCCTCTCTCCAACCCCCCAGAGCAAATAATCTGGTTGGCTCAGCCTGTGCCCCCGTCCAATCTGTTAAGACAGGAGGGTGGGGTCGCACTGCGAACGAGGCCGGAGGCACTGTGTTAGTGGGGCAAAGGGTCAGGGGCAATTCTTAGGAAAAGCACATGGGCTGGGCAGCCACCCCAGAAGAGGTATTATAAAAGCAACAATAAAAAATAAGTAGAGTGAATAATAATAGCCAGTAATGATAGCTAATATTAAATTTTCAATATTAAGTATTATCTATACGTGGCAGGTGGGGAAACTGAGGCACAGGGAGGCATGCAACGTGCACACAGGCTTACACAGTAAGTACCCGGGTTTTCACTAGAAACTTCCCTCCCCAGGAGGATAAACATCCGCACAAGACCAGACCGAGACAAGACCCCGTGTATGATTGACAACAGGACATGAGAATCCCTTCCCCCCGGGGGCTGTGGCCCTGCTCTTCCTATCTTCCTCCCAAGGACGATTCTTTCCCCACAGCATCTCACATCCTCTGTGACCTTCATTCAGTCTTGGCATGGCTCCACGAACACGAACACGTAGGGCTTTAACTCCGGAGCAATTACATTCTCTTTGTGGTTGCCCTGCCCCAGCCTCTCTCCAGGGCCTGGCACCCACAGCTGTGGGTGAAGTTTGCGTGTCGAGGACAGGAAGTGTCTATCTTTATATTCTGGCATTAACTGAGCCTCAGTCTCATTGAAATGGCATTTTCTTTCTTCTCCTAATAAACGAGAATGTATTTTTTTTTTTTTTAGCTCTTCCGCCATCACTTGATTCTCAAGTCTGAATTGTCTGAAGGCTTAAAACACTTCTGACTACATCAACACATTTTAACATTTTCCTCTCCTGAATGAGAAAAGCAGAAAAAGGGGGGGGGTGGGGGTGGAAAGTGAAAACATTTTGATTGTATTAACAGGAGTATAGAGTGTAAAAATAGGGAGGTGACTGTGCCACATTCTCTGCTTGGAACCTCACCAGGAGGAGTGTATTTAATTCAGAAAACTCTGATAAACTGGAGCATAGGGAAGAAGCAGGAGGACTTGGTATATAACATGTGTCATTCATTTCTTCATTCACAAGCATTTATTGAGCACTTAATGCGTGTCAGGTGCAATCCAAGGTGCTGGGGACACAAGTGTGAACAAGCAGATAAAAAGCCCGGCCCTTGTGGCACACAGAATGTGTGCGAAGACAGATGTTATGCAGTTAATTACACAGTTAACTATCACAGTTAACGATTTAAACACAAACTGTTGCAGGAGGCAGGAAGCCGGGAGGAGGACCCCATCCGACTTCTTAGCTACCGGATAAAGCAGGGGAAAGCCAAGTGCCTGGGAAGAGCATTCCCAGCAGAAGGAACAGTACCGGTAAAGGCCGTGAGCCAGGAAGGACCTCACTGTGGAGGAGAAGACAGAGCAGGGAGAGGTTGTCTGGGCCTTGTGGGTCCTGGAGATGGAGGGGATGGAGAGTCACCCCGTGGAGCCCTGGGAGACCTTCTTGAGAAGGGTCAGCTTTGGAGCATATGCGGAATAATCAATGGACCAACACTTGAATGGGAAAGCACTCATTTGACAAACATTGATTGAGCATCTGCTGTGTGAGCTGGGTGCAAGGCCACAGGGGCAACCAAGACAGGGAATATTGCCCTTATTTATTTATTTATTTTTAAAGATTTTATTTATTTATTTGACAGAGAGAGACAAAGCGAGAGAAGGAACACAAGCGGGGGGAGTGGGAGAGGGAGAAGCAGGCTTCCCGCAGAGCAGGGAGCCCGATGAGGGGCTCCATCCCAGGACCCTGGGATCAGGACCTGAGCCAAAGGTAGACGCTTAACGACTGAGCCACCCAGGCGCCCCTGCCCTCTTTTTAATAGATGGGGAAATCGAGGCTCAGAGACATTACATGACTTGCCCGGGGCCGCGGAGCTGCCAAGTGGCGGGTGTGTGGTTCCAAAACCTGGGATTCATCTGTTTTCCAATCCAGCTCCTGAGAAAAAAATCTGAAGGGCTGCCTGGAGGAGGAGAGAAAGGGGGGAGGGAGGAGGGGAGAGGGAAAGAGGAGTTGGGGGAGGAGGGAGACTTTCTGATCACCCTCTAGGCAGCAGGACCAGGACCGGGGAGAAGATGTAGACCAGCCAGATTAAAGGAAAGTAGCTCTTAGCAATGCCCCAAACAAAGGTGGCTCTCCCAGATGGGGAATGAGGGTCCCATCACTGGAAGTGTGCAAGGCCAGCCTATGTCAGAGAGGGATTTCTGCTCTGGGAAATCCACCGTCCTCCAAGGCCCCCTTGACTCTCTGGGAGCCTGCGATGGGAGGGCAGAGGGCGCCCAACCCGAGACCCCAAGGCAACCATGGCTTAGCTCTACTCAGTGTCACCAAGACTCAGTTTCCAATTCCAGCTCTGCTGTGCAGGCCTGGGCTGGTCCTCAACCTGTCCGTGCCTCACCTGTTAAATGGGGTCATAACCGTCCAGACCTCCCAGGGTGGCAGGGGGCCCCCGGGAAGCACAAGGACCGTGTCTGGAACAGACAGTGCACTCAGGAAACATGACTTCTGGTGAGATCTCTAACTCTGGCCATCAGTGGGACTGTGATTGTCACTGGGGCCTTGGCGGGGCCTGGCACACGCTGGGAGTGCCTGGCAGCATCCGACAGGCCACTAGGATCGATGGCATCCGTGTCTCCAGCTCAGCCCTCTGGGGACTCCTGCTCAAATGCCCAGCGTGGAGCGGGCGCCCCTTCACTGAGTCATAGGGCCCAGAGTGGGGGGCTCACACACCTCAACCTTGTCTCCTAGCACCTGGGCCTCTGTCATCACCCACCTGGATCAGCTCCCGCTCTCCCTCCTCCGCCCCGTGGTCCTCCCCTCAGCAGTCAGAGGGCACCTGTGAACACCTGAATCAGGAGCCGCCCTCCTCTGCCTCTGCCCTCAGCCCTCCTGGGCTCCTTCCTCTCTGGAGTAAAAGCATGAGCTGAAAGCCCACAAGGCCCTGTGTGACTCTTCCCGCTCCCTCCCTGCCCTCCCCTCCCCTTTCTCTCCCCATCTCTCACTTTGCTACAGCCAGAGGGGCCTCTTCCTCCAACATGCTAGGCCCTGCCCTGCCCCAGGACCTTTGCAGAGCTGTGCCCACTGCCTGGGATGCTCTTCTCCCGCTGCCTTCAGGTCTCTGTTCACACGCCATAGTGAGGCCTTCCCTAACCACCTTATTCATTTATTTATTTAAAATTTTATTTATTTATTTGACAGAGAGAGACTCAGCAAGAGAGGGAACACAAACGGGGGGAGTGGGAGAGGGAGAAGCAGGCTTCCCGTGGAGCAGGGAGCCCGATGCGGGGCTCGATCCCAGGACCCTCGGATCAAGACCTGATCCGAAGGCAGACGCTTAATGACTGAGCCACCCAGGCGCCCCATAACCACCCTGTTTAAAAGCACAGCCCCAGCCCTTCCCCTTTCCTGCTTCATTTTCTGCCCTAGCGCTTCCCACCGTAAGTTTATTTGTCTGATATCATGTCTGTCTCTCCTATTAACAAGTCAGCCAGGGATTGTTGCCTATTTTGTTCCCTGCTGTGTCCCCAGGGCCTGGCACACAGTAGGTGCCCAATAAGTATCTGTCAGATGCATGGATGAAACAAGGAAAGAGAAAAGTCAGACGTGGGGCCCCAAGCCCAGCCCCGCCCCGCCCCGCCTCGCCCCGCCTCCCCCAAGCCCAGCCCCGCCTCCCCCAAGCCCAGCCCCGCCTCCCCCAAGCCATATGAATGTCAGTGCCCCCTTTCCCCTCTGAGCCTCGGTTTGCTCTGCTGTAAACAGGGCAGACATCATCAGTCCTCCAGCCAGGTGCTCATCAGATGGAAGTTTCTATTCTCTTGGGTCGGTGACCTTCCCCCTTCCCTGGGCCACCTGCTCCCAGCTCATGAACGTCCCAATATTTCAGGTTTTCTTTCTTGTTCCAAGAAGAGTCATGACAATATTGGGGGAACGAGGATAGTGACCACAGGCTGGGGGGCCCATGTGCAGCGTCTTGGAGCTGCACGGGTAACTGGGACGCCAGGCGAGCAGATTTATTTAGCACTTCCCGTTTTATCTTGCGCAACATCTTCGCTGCCAGGACGATCCCACTCGCAGCCGCGTGGTCGGGTGGGAGCTTGAGAGAGTGGCAGAGAGAGCGCTTCGGAGGTGAGGTGTGAGATGGCAACACCACCACAGTCTATCAAGTACCTACTACGTGCCAGGTGCTTCCATTTTGCAGAAGGACACAGCACCCGAACTGCAGACTAAGGCTAGCTTTGCAAGTTTCCGAAAGGAAAAACATAATTCTAAAGGCCTACACTCCACCGGTTCGCTTGTTATGGGTAGAAGGGTTGGCACCCTGACCCACCCCACCGCAGTAAGGGTGATCTGTGCCTCATCCTGCCCACATGCCCCGGCTCAGAGCCTTCTCTCTCCAGCCAGAACAAACCCTATCCCCTTCATCTACCTGTCCAGGGCTAGCCTCCACCCCACTGCAGCTGGGCCAAAGCCTAGTCCCAAGATGCACCTGGGCATGGTATGCAAATGAAGTGAGTTAATCCTTTTACACAAAGGGGAGGTCCCACATACTCAGCGGGTGTTCAGCTACACCATGGTGGGCTTGGCTCTGTGGGATGGGTTGACGAGCCCTCCCCCCCCCCCCAGCCAGCTTTCATAGAGACTTCCATAAGTAAGTCATAAGTAGGACGAAGGGCTTGGACTGGAAGGGTCAGGAGGGCAAGCCTGGCAGCTGGCAGATGCAGGGAAAACGTCCAGAGGCAGGACTGGCAGGGAAGAAAATGTTATGGCTTCTTGCAGTCAGGCTGGTCTTTGTTCCAATCTTCTCCCTGAGCCGGTGATGTCACCTCCTGGAGCCTCAGTTTCCGCATCTGTAAAATGGGTCTCAGGAAGGTCCATCCTGCCTGGGCATCACCAAGTTTCAACAAGATAATTCAAGCTGTATTTGGACTTCAGCGTCCCTCAAACAGCAGTCTCTGGCTAGTGCTTGACCACTGGTTACTTAGTACTTTCCTTAAATCTGCTTGCTTCAGGGTAAGTAAACTTACCTCTCCAGCCAAGTGAAGGGATACACAAAGGCAAGTAAAAATAACAAGTTAAAGGAGTCAGGCTGAAGTTTATAGAGACAAAAAATGAACTTAACAAATGTTCATGAGTGAAATTATCAGATTGGAGCAGCCGCCTGGGTTCTCCTGCAGAGACTGCGGGCCAGGCCGGTACTCTCCTTCTTGGGAAAAATGCTGAGCAAATATTAGCAGGCAGGCATTCAGGACCCACCTAGCACCCGCCTAAGACATTCTCCTGGAAAGAAAATACAGGGGAATAGCTCTGGCAGTCAGTGCTTCTGTGGTTTTCCATGCTCTGTGTGAAGCACCTAAAACACCCCGTGTCCTCCCAGAGGTCCAGGTGCCAAGCGTGGGGCCTGTGATAAAAGTGGGGGGAGACCCCTGGCTTGGCGTCTGGATGGCAAGGTTGGGTGCGTCCCTTGGACCCTGGATGCTGCCCTAGGGCAGCCCCCCACCACACCCCGCCCCGTGGAAAATCCAGGACTCTGTCCCTGAGAACATGTAAGACAGGACGTCTGTCTGCTCCGGCACCTGGTAGGACATGACCGAGGCCAGTTTTAAGAACTGTCATTGTGTCCCCAGGGAGGTGGTGCCATAAAGGCCCTTGATCTCTCCATGTGCCTGGCAGTTATGGGGTCCCCCAGCCTTCCCCAAAGCCCCAGAGCCTGGATCTCTGGGTGCTGATGATTTAATGGTCCGGGGTCCGGCGTCTCCAGTAGCGTGTCTCGGGGATGCCAAGCCCCTTAATTATCCAGGAGCAGCAAAGCGCTAGATGAGTTTAAGCTGACTCACCTTCTGGGCAAGGTTCCTTACAGGTTGAATTGTGCCCCCCTAAAAGAGATACGCTGGAGCCCTAACCCCCCGCCACCGCAGGGCCTCAGAATGTGATCTTATTGGGAAGTCGGTTCTTTTCCACAAGTCATTAAGTTAAAATGCAGTCGTGCACATGAGCCCTAATCCAATATGACTGGTGTTCTCATGAAAAGGGGGAATCCGGATGCAGAGAAGAGGATGGTGTGAGTGATCCAGGGGAGAGAAGGCGGCCGTCTAAAAGGCCAGGGGAGGGGCCTGGGACAGACTCTCCCTCGCGGGCTCAGAAGAAGCCAGCCCTGCCCACAGGGCTCTGACTTAGGGCTTCCAGCCACCAGGGCTGGAGACAACACATTTCCATTGTTTAGCAGCCCCAGGAAACAAATAGAGGCTCCCAGTGCTGGGTGACATGCGGGGTCTGGACCCTGAGTCCTGGGCTCCACCCTGCAAATGCCTGCTGATCTTCCTGCTCCAAAGATTTAGGGCTGCCTCAGTTTCTTCTCTCACTAACTGTCCGTAAGAGCGTACACGGAGAATGGTGGGGTCTGACGGAGAATTAGGGAAAGCAGCTCACAAGGATGATGTGAGTCGGAATATGGAGACTGGTATTGTTCACAGGCACCAAAAATCAGAAGCAACATTCATGCCCAACCACGGGGAGCACCCTGGACACACACAGTGTGGGGTGCTTCTTCGCCTTTAAATATGCTCCTTTAAAAACACTTGATTTTGAAATGATTCTGGATTCAGAAAGAGTTGCAAAAAATAGTACAGAGGCTCGTGCACCCTGTACCCAGCTTCCCCCGATGGTCACATCGTCCAAAATCGGAGAACACCATCAACATCGGGAAATTGGTGTTCTACAATCCACCAACCTCTTTCGGACTTTTGAGGTTTACATGTGTGTGTCATTCTTTACCATTTTGTCACACAAGCAGCTTTATGCGACCATTACCGCCATGGAGATGCACAACTATTCTGTCACCACAGAGACAGAAAGATGCCATTTTAAGAAAGAATTGTTTGCAAGACCCATCAATTCTACTCCTCATTTAATGTGGATGGGGGTGCTGACCTGGGTTTATAAACATGCAAATATATGTTTTTGCTCATGTTAAAATAATGGAAGAATAAGCGGAAAACTTCGATAAAATGTAGAACATGATCATCAAAGCTCTCCACTTGCACCTGTCACTAACAAATTATCCTGGAGATCCTTCCCCATGGGTCCATGCTCCTAATTCTTTTCCATAGCTGTATGCTACTCCACCATGGGGTTGTACCTGATTAATTCAAACTTGTTCCCTCCTCTGGGATATTTAGATTCAATTATTTATTTACACCTCCCAAAATAATTCCCTGTGTCATGGCTCTGGTGACCCTCACAAAAAGACTGAGTGAGATCGCTTCAATTATACCTAATTTCAAGACAAAGAAACTGAGGTTAAAGAGGGACATATGTGTGGTTTGTTCACAGTCATATGACACAGAAGTGGCATAGCCAAGAATTTTATGACAGTTTTATTGAGATATAATTTACCCTCCAAACAATTCACCCATTTGAGGTATATTAATTCAATCATTTTCAGTATATTAACAAACCATCATCATCACCACCCACCCACAATCTAATTGTAGAATATTTTCATCACCCCAAAAGAATTCATTGTCCAATCCAAGATTATAGAGATCAATGCCTATGTTTTCACCCAAGAGTTTTAGCTCTTATGTTTAGGTCTATGATCCATTCTGAGTGAATTTTTTTATATATGGTGTGAGGTAGGGGTCCAAATTCATTCTTTTGTGTGTGGATATGCAGCTTTCCCAGGACCACTTGCTGAAAAGACCATTCTTTCCCTAACTAAATTGACAACCTGGTTGAAAATCATTTGACCCTGGGGAGCTTTGGTGGTTCAGTGGTTAAATGATTGATGCTTGATTTCGGCTCGGGGTTGTGATCTCAGGGTCAGGCTCCCAGATCAGCAGGGACTCTTCTTGGGATTCTGTCTCCCTCTCCTTCTGCCCTTTCCCCCTCATTCCCCCTCAAATAAATAAATAAATAAATAAATAAATAAATAAACAAACAAACCTTTAAAAAACAAAGAAAAAGAAAGTCAGTTGACCCTACATGTTTATTCTGAGCCCTCAGTTCTATTCCATTGATCTGCATGTCTATTCCTATGCTGGGATTACAGTGTCTTGATGAGTGTAGCTTTGTCTTTTGTTTGTTAAGTAGGCTCCATGCCCACTGTGGAGCCCAACACAGGGCTCGAACTCATGACCCTGAGATTAAGACCCGAGCTGAGATCAAGTCAGATGCCCAACCGATTAAGCCACCCAAGGGCCCCCAGTGACTGTAGCTTTGTAATAGCATTGGGAAATTGGGAAGTGTGAGCCCCCGCCTTTGTTCTTTTTCAAGATTGTTTTGGTTATTCTGGGTCCCCTGAATTCTCATGTGAATTTTAGGATCAGCTTGTCAATTTCTGCAAAGAGGCCAGCTGGGATTTTGCTAGGGATGAGATCAGAATCTGCAGTTCAATTTGGGGAATATTGCCATTTTAACAATAGTAAGCCTTTCAACCCCATCCACAAATGAGCTGTCTTTCCTTTATTTAAGTCTCCTTTAATTTCTGGGCGCCTGGGTGGCTCAGATGGTTGAGCGTCTGCCTTCGGCTCAGGTCATGATCCCAGGGTCCTGGGATCGAGTCCCACATCGGGCTCCCTGCTCAGTGGGAAGCCTGCTTCTCCCTCTGCCTCTCTCTCTCTCTCTGACTCTCATGAATAAATAAATAAAACATTTAAAAAAAAATAAAACATTAAAAAAAAAGTCTCCTTTAATTTCTTTCAGTAACACTTTGTTGTTTTTATAGTATAAGTTTTGCATCTCTTTTGATAAATGCATTCCTATGTATTTTATTCTTTTTCATCAGTTGTAAATGGAATTGGTTTCTTCACTACATTTTGTTTGTTCATTGCTACTGCATGGGAAGTACAATGGATTTTTGTGTATTGATCCTATGTCCTGCAGCCCCAAGGAACGGGCTTACTAGTTTTAATACTTTCTTAGTGGATTCCTTAAGATTTTCTAAATACAACATGATGTCACATGCAAATATAGCTAGTTTTACTCCTTCCTTTCCAAACTGGGTGTGTCTGATTTCATTTTCTTGCCTAATTGCCAGGTTTTCACTTCCAATACCATGTTCAGCGGGAATGGCGAGAGCAGACATCCTCGTCTTGTTCTTGATCTTGGGGGGAGGAGATCCAGTCTTTCACCATTAAGTTATGATGTTAGCGATAGATGCGCTTTGTCAGGCTGAGGAAGTGCCTTCTATGCCTTGAGTGTTTTTATCACACAGAGATGTTGAATTGCATCAAATGCCACAGCCAGGATTTGAAGCTATGTTTCTCTGACTCCGGAGCACCAGTGTTTACCTGATATACTAAATTAGTGGACACCCAAAGGAGCCCCACATGGAACCCAGTAAAGAGCAGGTGGTCAGCAAATGGAGTGTTCCCATCTGCCCCTTTTCTCTTTGGCATTTGAGGTAAACCTACAGAGAGAGAGAGAGAGAGAGAGAGAGAGAGAGAGAGCGCGCATAGGCACAGTGTTTAATTGGAGGGGATGTAACACCACGGTGAAATTGCTGGCATAGGGCAAAGTTGCTGGGGAGATGTTTTGGACCTGTCTTGTAGGGATTTAAGGCTGGTTCTGTGCAGACAATCCTGAACTTGGCATGAGGAGTCCTGTTTATATACAGTAATGGACAGCTGATGGTTCTCTTGCAGTTACCTCGACAAAAACACGACGGAGCTAATTACCAGGTTCTGGGAGACGCTGGGGCAGAGGATGGGCTGGCAGGGAAGGAGGAGGCCCTCCCCACCCGCCTGCAGAAGAAGGTGGAAGTGTTCATGGGCTGAACTTTTCACCCAACAAACAATGAGTCACACCTACAGCATGCCAGGTGCTGGGGTCTGCAGACACGAAAGAGACCCAGAGCCCCCCAGGCCCCACCTCCCAATCCTACTGCTTTCCACAGTGTGGAGCTTTGAGGCTTAAGCCATGGCCCTGGGGGGAACATTCCCTCCTGGTTCTCTTGGAGCTTTGGCTTACGGGAACTCTTGGTTTGGTGTTACTGAATCCTTAACACCTTCCTGACACTTGTCAAGCTCCTGCGGCTGCCAGAGAGCTGTGACAATATCAGACTAGAGTGTTCTGTTCTCCTGGTATTGATTTTTCGGTCACCTAGCTAGCTACCCTGGTTTCCCCATTTCCCATGGCCCCATTTATCAAGAAACCCTCTTCTAGGTTAGGTGTCAGGTGTTTGACATGATGTAACTCATTTTTCCCTCCCAACGGCCCTGGGAGATAGAGACCATTACTATCCCCCAATTACAGATGGGCAAATGGAGGCACAGCTCTCATGGGGAGACAAACAAAAACAAGCAAACTGACCAACATATAAAGTCAGTCCAAATTGGAATAAATAAACTGGTACTGAGATGATGATGAACGTTAGCAGGATGGGCAGGGAGGGTCTCTTGGAGAATTGAAGGAAGAGGGGGATCCGACCTTGGGAAGAGCAGGAGGAACAGTGTGCTAGGCAGAGGGAACAGCCCATGGAGAGGCCTCAAGGCTGGACTGCACCATTTGCAAGGAACAGTGAAGAGGAGGTGTGGGTGGAGTGGAGTGAGCAAGGGGTACAGCCGGAGGTGAGGACAGGGAGGTGACAGGGGCAGGTTGTTCAGGACCTTGTAGACTGTAGGGAGGACTTGTGTTTTTACCCTGAGTGAGATATTATCTACCTCCTTCACTGGATCGTTAACTCCTGGAAAGCAGGAAATTTTTTAGCCTGTTTTGTTCACTTCTGTGTCTTCAACACTTAAAACAGCACGGCACACAGAGTGATGGCCTGAATGGATGCGTTTCCTGGGCATATGCTGCGCTGGATCTTACGCCCTTGCCTCTGCTGGTCGCAAGAACTCTGAGAGGTAGATGTGGTTGCCCCTTTTGTAGATGGGAACAGTGAGGCTGGGTGGCTCTTTCAAGGTCCCTCCCCTAATAGGTGGCAAGGTGGGGGTTCCTGACATATCCAGCCTTCCAGAGCTAGCAGTCTCATTTTGCTCTGCCTTCATTGGGCACACACAGCTTGAATATCTACTATGTATGAGAAACCATCACCGAGATGGGGTTGGGTCTCCATTGTGGCAATAAGAAAACCAAGGCCAGATTGTCAATGATTAGGTCAGGGTCATGCAGCTAGGAAGGGGAACCAGATAGGCTCCTCAAACCTGGCCGCTGCACTGGCCACCGGGAAACTCCGAGCTTAATTTAGGTTCCTTGTTTAATTATTCATTCTTTCCTCTCTCTTCTCCTATTCATGACTTCCGCCTTCTCATTTTGTTCCCGGGGTTAATGCTTTTTGTTTATATCTGCATCTTTGGCCTGGAATGAATGAATCAACGATTTTGGAGGAAAAACCCCAAATTCTAAACTTGTGTCCTTTTGTGGGCACAAGGCCGTCTCCAAATACATACCTTGGCGAAATAAAATACCTTCAGCGTGTTCAGAACTCATCTGGAAGTGTGCAATCTTGTTTGGCGTCTTTGAGCCCCCCAACCTCCTCTGTTTTTCTCATCCCATTTTCAAGCACCAACTACAAGCTAGGCAGCACATCCTCAACAGTTCATCCTTACACTCTCTATCTTGCCCCATTTTCACAGACAGGACACTGACCCCCCCCCCCCAAGGGGCAAGCCCATTTTGCAGGTGGGAAAAACTGAGGCTCAGGGACCTACACAGCCAGTCAGTGCCTGAGCTGGGGTTCCTAAGGTGATTCGTCCCGACTCCAGGCCAGTAAGGAACGGTAATGAGGTGGGATGTTTGTAAAGTGCTGACTCGGTAGGAAATGCTCCCTCATCCATTCAACCCATACGAAGGGATCGACAGGCCCTTTGGAGTCACACCCTAGTGTGACCAAAATAAAAACAGCATGATGGATTAGAGAATGGAGCATCAGTGGCGGTGATCAAGGAGGGCTTTTTCCCAGGAGCTGCCACTTGAGCAGAAATCCTAAGGAGAAGGGAAAGATCTCGGGGGAGCACTATTCCAGGTGAGGAACGGCAGAGGCAAAGGCCCCGAATGAGGAGGGAGCCGGGGTGGAGGAACCGTAAGGAGCCAGCTGGGGTGGGGCATGGGCACCCACCGGCAAGTAGTGGCTGCAAATGTGGATGCATTCGAAGGGCGCTGGGGGAGCCAGCGCAGAACTGAAAGCAGCGCCTGGCAAGCACCACACCCTAGGTGCGAAGTGTCCTGCGTCTCGGACGCGGAACCGTGGCCGGAGAAGTCCCTCGCGCAGACGCCACCGCCCACGCGTCCCGCATATCCCAGAGCCCCGCGCCCCACGTGCTCTCGCGGCCCTTTAAACTCCCCGGGGCCACCTGACCAACCCGCGCCGTCTCATTGGCCGGGGGGCGTGGCTGCCTCGCGGCTGCGCAGTGACGCTCGCGGATCGGCCCCGCCCCGGCCCCGCCCCCGGCCGGCGGCAGCGGCGGCGGCGCTGGCGGAAGGGATGACGTCACCGGCTGGGGGGGCGCGCGATCCGGCGCGAGGGGAGCGCGAGCCGCAGTGAGTGTCCTCGCGCCGCCCGCCCGGCAGCCCGGCCGGCGCGCGCACGCCGCGAGCCGCTGGCGCTCGGGCTCCGCTCGAATCCCATGCAACAGCCAGGATGTGAAGCGGGGCAGAGCCGGGGGAGCCCAGCCCAGCCAGCCTTCAGGTAAAGGGGGGGAAAAAAACCTGGTGAATTCGATTAAAAAACAAATTGCCGGCGCTCCAGTGGGGGTCTCGGAGGCAGCGGAGTGGGCAGCGCGCCGGCTTTGTGCCGGGAAAGCCTGCACGGCCATTGTGCTCGGAGGATGCTCCGCTGCAGCCGGCTGCACGCCCAGCCGCTGCGCCTGGCTAGCGGCGTCCGAACAATGCCCCCGAGGGGCTGGGCCGGTGTGGGCAGGGGCCGCGGGGAGGGCTCTGCGGGCGGGGCTGGGGGGGCTTCGCCGCGGCGGGGGAGGGGGCTGGGCTGGAATCGCCCGGAGCGCGGCGTTGGAAGCTGCCCAGCGCCGCCGGCTGCACCACCCCAGGCTGCGGGCGGGGCAGAGGCGCGGAGGGGGGACGCGCGTGTGTGCGGAGGGGCTGCTGGCCCCGGCGGCTCCCGGCCAGGCTCCCCGGGCGGGTCCTGGAGGCAGGGGGCGCTGTGCTGGGGGAGGGGGGGCTCGCGGGCGCCCCGGAGTGGAGACCAGCCCCGGACGGGTGGCTCCAGATGGGAGCGAGGGTGGACCGGCCGGTGCGCCCAGGGCGGCTGCTCTGCCCGCCGCCTTCGCTCTCCAGTCCCCCTCCCCTGGAGACCTCCGACTCAACGCCGTCTCACCCTAGCGCCCTCCCGGCCTCGTCGATCCCCGGGGAGGGGGGCCGCCCCTCCAGCACCCTGGCTTTGCCCCACCCTTCTGCGGCCCCGGCGCCCCCTCCCAGCCCCCCAGGCGGGGCGAGGCTCAGCCCCTAGCCCCAGGGACTCTAGTGGACAGACGGACTGGCTCGCGCACCGGGCACCCGACCTCTCTTCGGCGCTGGGGGCCCCTTGGGGATCCCGGGAGAGGGGAAGCCGCCCCTTGAGCCACCAGCCCCGGGGGTTTTGCGCGCCCCGGGAGCCCCCTTAGGGACGGGGGGGGAGGGGAGATGACGTCATCCGGGGGGGCGGAGCCGTCGGAACCGGGTGAAGGGGGCGCTGGGGGGGGCGTGCCCTGAAGAGAGCTCCCGGAGTTAGGGTGCCCGAGCCCTGGGCGCAAGGGTTTCGGCCAGGTTGCGACCAAGTTCACAGTTCCTTATGGAAATTTCTCCCAAATTTAGGATTCCCCCTTAGCACCACCCAAGTCCTGGACACTTCCCTCCGTGAAACCCCCCTAAATCGGAGAGGCCCCCTTCAGCTGCTTTTCTCCAGAATTCTCAAATCAGGGAACGCTTTCCGCAAACTGGGGTTTTTTTTTTCAGCCACCGTCCGCACCGCCCCCCAATCTGGAACCTCTTCCTTGGTGACTCTTCCCCCCATTTCAAATTCTCCTCTGGTAGCCCTGTAAATGGGCTTGAGAATACGCGTTCCTGAAATTTAGCCACCCCCTAGGGACCTCATCTGCCAAATTAAGAAACCTCCCCAGCGCCTCCAACTGGGGGATACCTCTCCTCCCCTTCCTTCCTAAGGCTCAACTGGGATTCCCCTGTTCCCCCCATCTCAACCTAGGGGAGTCCCCATTCTGAGCATGGGGCCCTTCTATCACTGGCCAAACCCCTGAAAAACCAGCCTGGCCAACATAGCTAGCGAAGGGGGGCGGTGTTTGAGGTGTCCAGGTTGTGTCTTAGCACTCTAAGAAGCTCGGACAAAGCTGGAGGGTCCCCGAGAGTCCCCAGGACAGGGACCCACCTGCTCTGAGCCCCCAGCGTCCTCCACCCAGACTTTGGCTGCTGGGGTTCTGGCTTTCCCTCCACGTCCCCCATCACTACTGTTCCTGGGGCACAGGGGCAAGGGCTCCTTTTGTTTGGGGCACCCTGCTTCCCCCTCAGAGCTGCCTCCCACCCAGGAGAAGAGAGAGCCAGTCCGCGCCTCTACTCCTGTGATACCAGCTGCTGCTGCTGGAGCTCTTAGTAATGGCCGAGGGATTCAGGCGAATCTGCCATTTGCATAGCTCCCCTCCCCCTCCCAGGGTCCCTTCCTTTGTGCCCCCCTCCTCCTGCCAATCTCGCCCGCCTTCTGTCCCTCAGCTCTCTTCTTCCTCTGCCAGCTGACACTTTGGCTGCGGAAGGAGGCAGCTGGGGCTGGGGGCGGCTGCTTCCCTCCCCCACATCCCAGAGCCCACCAACTTGGACCTGAGTCCCCAGCTGCAGCCCCCTGCCCTCTACAGTGCCCTCCGCCCAGCCTCTCTTGCTCCCTGCTGTCTGTGTGTGTCTCCATTCTTCTTCTCCAGAAAGCTTCGTCCTGCCCCATCCCCTGGGCCTGGGGAGCACCTTCACCATGACGGTGCACTTCTGCTTGGGGCCTGGGCCCCCCACAGCCCCCTGGGGGATGCCACCCGCCATACTCAATTGCCCTGAGGCTTGGTATAATTGGGCTCAGGCAAACAAAACGTCGCGGGAGACCCGGCCTGCCTGGTGAGCTCATGCGCTTTCCTATTCCTGTCACCCCATCCGATGACATCGGCCCCCCAGGGGGTGACGGGGGTTGGTGCTGTCATGCTAGTGGCTGTCCTGAGAGGGGAGAGGCAATGGCCTGGCCCACTCCCCACCCCCTGCAGGAGACCGGATGGGGCATTCTGGTGTGGCCGGGTATGGCCTTGGAGGACGCTTCCCCGGGGTGGTCGCTGGGCTCCCTGGGGGATCCATCCTCCCCCCAGGATCCCTTCCAGGCCCCTGAGCTGGGCATATGCTGGGTGCGGGGATAAGGGGTACCGAGAGCCAGGCCCCCGTCCGCTGCCTGCACAGGTCGTGGCCCGTGGACCGGTGCTTCTGTTTCTGTCCCCTCCAGCGGAGATTCCGAGCGCCTTCCCTGCTTCCCAGGGAGTTCCGGGTGTCTCCATGTGTCCCTGGGCCACCCTTGGAGACTTGAGGCATTTTTCACCCAACACCGGGACCATAGCTCTGGACCAGGGTGTGAGGAGCGGGTGCAAGGGGGAGGAGCTCCCCGGACGTCAGGGACTTAGTTGTGGCATCTGGGTGGGCAGTTCTGGAACCACCACCATCCACCCATTTGCTTCTTCTTTGGGTCACACAGAGCTTGGGGCTCTGCCTGGGGTTCCCTGGACTCGGGGCCGGTGACGGAGATGGATCTGTCTCTGCTTGTCAACTTTCGGGGTGTGACTCGGTTTCCCCTCCTGCCTTCTGGGTCAGCACCGAGGAACGTGTCACAGGCGTTGGAGTGCAGCGCTCCCCTCGGACTGCTGCTTCCTGGAGCGGGGTGCCAGGAGACCTGTGGCTCTGCTGATTACTCCAGCAGCCGAGTGGCCCGAATGATGGTCAGCGAGGTGGGCCGGGAGGGAGGAGGGACGAGGGATGATGGGCGGGGATGCTGTGGCTCCAAGGCGCAGTGTGGCATTTCCACCCAGGTGCCCTGCAGCCCTGCGTTCACCTGCCCTCCGTGACTTTAGTACAGCCGCCGTGCGTGGGGCGCAGAGGGGGGCGTGTAGAGAGTTCGGGATTGGGAGGAAAACCCTAAAAATAAAGGTGGATATTTATAAACCCAGCGGGTTTGGGGGATAATTGACAAAGCTTAATGTTTTCAACTGAGAGTGGTTCCCCGCCCCCCCCCCCCCAGACCACATTAGTTCCATTTGTGAAGTCATTTGGAGACAGCGGAAGGTTCTTGAAGTGTAGTGGGCTCCGTGGGCAAGTTGTGGGCTGTGGTCCCTTTCCAGGGCTCTTGTGCTTCTGGAGGGAGGCAGGGGGCCCAGGCAGGGGTGCTGAGACTCCGGAGGCTCCAGCTTCCCAGTGCATCCAGAGCAGCCTCCCAGCATGCCCTCCCACGGGTGGGCATCCCATTTCCCAGAATTTGCGAGAAGGAGGCCGCCCCTCTCCTGCGACGCTGGTACACGTTGCCCTTGCTCTGTCCTTCCCCGCAGCAAAAATTCCCCGGGTAGGTTATTTGGAGAGACCCCAGCTGCCTGCCGGGCAGGGTGGCTCAGCCTCCGGTGGGGACAGCAGGGGAGGAATCGCTACCATGCCTGTGTGGGATCCACGTGCCGATCCAATGGGAAACCTGCCGTGGGTCCGCGGACAGAGTCACACAATTGCCCGAACTGGGAGGGGGCGGGGGAGGAGGGTTCACGGGCTTTTCAGATGTTTTTAAAATTTTGTCTTCTCACCTGACTTTGGTCTGGAACGAGAAAGCTGCCGGCTTGGCTTGCAGGGTGGAGGAGAGAGGGTGCTGGAAGGGGATGGAGGTTCAGGTGCGTGTCACCCTGTCACAGGGAGGAGGGACAGCCCAGGGACAGGCCCATCCTAGCCCTGAGATGCACAGCAGGTGCTGATACCCGGGTCTCTCAAGCCTGCAGTCCGGGGTATCACCCGCCTAGCCTTCTAGAAGCTCCAGGTATCAAGTGTAGTATGTGGGTTTTTTTTCTTTAAGGAAAGAAAAGACACTCAGGAAAAAAAAAAAAAAAAAGAAAAAAAGAAAAAAAACCCCGACGTACCATTTCTGTCTTGTCTCTGGCTGATATTTCAGAAGCGTGGGGGGGGTTGTGCGTGGGGAATATGAAAAATCAATTGGCTTACACTTCTGCAAAGGCGAAAATTAACGAGCGGGCGGGAGTGACTCATGGACAGGGCCTCGACTTTCTCGCACTGCCTCATTTTTGTCTTTCCCTTCCCTGCCCTCCTCCGAGGAGACGCTGGTGCCCCCACTCCTCCCAGGGCCTGGCGAGGCCGGACGTTGGGGTGGGGGGATGCTATTCTGAGCTCCCAGGAATTCCCTCTTCTGTTCCCTGGGATCTAGGTGTCCTCAGTCCTGCGGAGGCCAAAGGGATTCTGTACCTGAAAATACACCCCGGGTCTTGCCTGGCATTTGTGTTTTCTGATCATTCCCACAGATTTCACCCTGGTGTTGGGGGTGCGGGTGGGGGTCTCGGCGCTTGGGTCTAAGGATTGCAGTGACCCCGCCCCCGAAAATGCCTGAACCGGGGCTCCATCGCAGTTTTTTTCTTTCTTTCTTTTTTTTTTTTTTTGAAGGGGCTGAATTGGTCGTGAACTCCCCAGGTGGTGTCTGCGGCTTTTGAGTTTTATATTTGTTTGGTTTTTTAAATCTTTGCTGTTAGCCGCTTTGAGGAAGGTCAGAGGTGTCCTACTGGGAGAACTGAAAATCCCAACTCCTCCCCCCACCCCCCACCCCGCCAGGTTTTCTCCTTTCTGTCTCCCTCTCTGGGTGGCCTCACCTCTGCCCCCTACCCTCTCCGTATGGGGGCCTCCTTGCTTGCAAGATGAGGTTATGCCTTTGGCTTTGGGGTCCTGACTTTTGCGCCCCTCCTCTGCTGGAGCTGTGCAAACTTGGAGGTTGCTTGGCCTCTCTGTTTCTTCATCTCTGAGATCAGGACCCCTTCATGGCGAGCCAGGACACGAGATGCTTCTGGTAAAGCACCTCCCTTGGGTCTCGGATGTGACCGCTGCTGGCTGTGCATGCCCCGGGACACCCACACCCCATGTTGTCCGCCAGCCACAGCCCCAGAGGCTTTTAGAGGCCTAGGACTCTGGGATGGAGGCAGGCCGGGTGCACAGAGGCTGGGAGGATGCTCTATTGTCATGCTTTTGCGTGGGTAGAAGTTCAGGGGTTCTGGGGAAGCGAGGTCGACGCGTCTGTGTGTGTATAATTTAATGCCGCTTATAATTAACCCCGTGATCAGCAAATGAGGGGATGTCGGAGGGGAGATGATAATAGCCACTCCGCCTTATTTGGACTTGGCACCCGTGCCAGGCCCTGTGCTGAGCAAGCATATGAGGAGCATTCTCATCTCCTTTAACCTTCACGCCCCGCCTCCCGCCGTTTGTGCAGTGTTCATGCATGGAGCCCCATTTTGCAGAGGGGGAGACTGAGGCCCAGGAAGGACCTTCACTGGCCTGAGGTCACACAGATGGGTGACAGAGCAAGGAGTCTCATCCGGGGCCAACAGACGCTAGAACCTGAGATCTTAACTCCTGGGGGCAGGGACCTGGCTCTCTGTCCAATTGTCCAAGAAGTCGTTTTGGTGCTGGTTCACCTGCTGGGGCTCCTGAGGGTCGCTGTGGAGACACTGGGGCTCCCAGCTGCCTTCCTCGAGGGTGAGAGCTTGGGGCTCGCATCCCCTCTCCGGCTGTGTGATGGGGGCGAGTTGCTCAACTTCTGTCCTCCCGTTTTCTTGTCCACAGAATGGAGAATAATGGTACCCCTTGCATGGCATTGTTGGGGGGATTAAGTGAGTGAATACATGGAAAGCGCCGCGCTGATATGTTGGCTAGACCCGCCCGGCGGGGGCTCCCCAGCAGCCCCCCGATGGGGTCCATCATGGGAGGGATGTCAGGATGACTCAGCCACTGCAAACTGGGGCGTTCCCCGTCACTGGCTGCCTAATCAAGGCCGCCCCACTTCTGCGGCAGGATCGGAGCCACAGGAGGCCTGGCGAGGCAGGTGGGGAGGGCAGGCAGCTGCCAAGCAAGACTTGGGCACTCCTGAGACCCCGGGTGGTGGCCCCCCGGCTTCCAAGGCCCAGGGTGGGTCTGAGTGAGCGCCCCCCCCCCCCCCGCCCCCGGGGAGGTCTCAGCTTTGATGGCGGCCCCGCAGAGAGGTGCCCTGGAAAGGGGTCAGTGTGCAAGGTTGGCGCCGGGCCATTCATTCATTCACCAATTCATTCATTCAGTCAATTAGCCTTTGTTGAACACTGGCCGCTAGAGAATGCAGGAGCCAGACTCTGGGTTCGAATTGCATCCAGCTCTGCGACTCACTAGCTGTGAGGTCTTGGGCTAGTTCTGTAGCCGACCCGTGCCTCAGTTTCCTCATCCGTAAAATGGGGGCTTTTGCACTGCCTCACTCACGATAGGGGTATTGTGTGGGCTCTAGGAGCTAAGATCTGCCTGGTAGACAGAAAGCTCTGTGTACGTTTTTTTCCTTTTATTTTTTTAGATTTTAATTATTTATTTGACAGAGGAGACACAGTGAGAGAGGGAACACAAGCAGGGAGAGTGGGAGAGGGAGAAGCAGGCTTCCCACTGAGCAGGAAGCCTGATGCGGGACTCGATCCCAGGACCCTGGGATCATGACCTGAGCCAAATGCAGACGCCTAATGACTGAGCCACCCAGGCGCCCCTTTTTTTTTTTTTGTTTTAAATGAAAGCAAATTGAATTTAAATTCTGGGGATATAGCAGTAAACCAGGCAGGCTTGGTCCCGTGTTCCTTGGACCCTGCAGCTCATTGGGGGAGGCAGTGAGTACATAAATAAGCAAGGTAGGGTTGACTGTGGTCGGTCCTGCTGAGACCGGAAATGCGGGCAGGACCTGGCAGGACACTGGCCACTCTTCTTCTGTCTGGGGGGGACACGGAGGGCCTTTCTGAGGGGCCAACCCCTGAGCTGAGACTTGAAGGCAGTCGGATGTGCAGGCACTGGGGACAGCAGTTCAAAGCTGGGAGGGGCCTCTGGGAGGGGAGGCGGGAGGTAAGGCAGCCCGGGCAGACCGCACGGGCCCTGACACTGAGCAGTTCCTACTGTATTTTAAACATGTGCGGCCAGAGTTTGCTGGAAGGCCCCCCTCACCACGCCGCTCCGAGCTTGGGTGTGAGTATCGTTGCCAACAGAGACCCCTGTGGGGAGATGGGGAAACATCACTTGGAACAGCCATCAGGCCGAGGCCCAGAGAAGGAGAGGAACCAGCCTGAGACCACACAGCCACGCCTGACTGC
Source organism: Callorhinus ursinus (assembly GCF_003265705.2). NCBI lineage: Eukaryota > Metazoa > Chordata > Mammalia > Carnivora > Otariidae > Callorhinus > Callorhinus ursinus. The sequence continues at coordinate 1,190,219 of NW_027397139.1, forward strand.
TGGGCAGGGCCGGGCCTCGACCTCCCACCAGCCCAGAGCAGGAAACTGGAGGCAGGAGGATGTAGCAGGAACGTCCTTCTCAAACCCCAGTGCCCATTCAGGCTGGGCAGGTAATGCCTGTAGGTGATGTTCCCCAGGCGGGACCCCCTGGCCAGATCAGAGAAAAAGCAGAAAATCCCGATTTTACATGAGATTGCCCCATTTTACATGCTTAGAGCATTCTTTTCCTGAAAACACCTGCCCTTGCTGGGTGTGACCTGGACCCCTCCTTTGCCCTTCCCTGAGCCTCAGTTTCCCAGGCTGTCCCATGGGTTTGAGAGTCACTGCCACCTGGACAGGTTACTCAGGGGCCCTGGCGAGAGAACTCATGGGGAGGGCTGAGGACGGCCTGGGCCAGTGTCGCGCTCGATAAACGTTGGCTCTGATTATATTAATATTGGTCATAAGATAAACTTGACTTAGATGAAATGCCGCACGGAAGGGAGCATGCTCGTCCCGAGGGGCAGGGATGTGAATTATCTTCTGGCTGCAGGACCCGTTCCTCAGACTCTCGTCTTTTCCGGAACATAGCTCTTTGCTCTTGGGCCGGGCCACCGGTCACAGGCATTATCTGGAGAGTTCGTTGTAGTGGTTTGTAACCAGGGGCGGGTTTGCTCCCCCTGGGACACAGGGCCATGTCTGGGGATGTCTGTGGTTGTCAGGACTGGGGGTGCTCCTGGCATTGGGTGGGTCGGGCCAGGGATGCTGCCCAGCCCCCCACAGTGCCCAGGATGCCCCCCGAAAATGATCCAGGCCTAAATGTCAATAGTGCTGGGGTTTAGAAACCCTATTCGTGCTCCAGACCTGTGGCGGCCGCAGAAATGAGGCAGGATGGCTTTGGCTTGCCCATGACCGTGCGCCTCCCACGCTAGCCGGACTGGAACGCCGGGATTACGGATGGGATCCCGCCACACACCTGTCCTGGCCCCGGTGCCCAGTTGATTTTCAGGAGTGGGTAATTGCCCCTGACGTGTGGCTTCTGGAAAGCGTGGCCGGCTGGGGTTTCTGGCGGTGGTTCTGGGTCTGGAGCATGGAGGGGCTGCCTCGTCCAGACCTTTTTCCTTCTGTTTCACCTGGCCCTGGGAGCCTGGACTCTGTCCCCACAGGAAAGGGCTTCGGGAGGCCTGAGCACCCAAAGTTGGAATCCTGGCACAGGCCCTCCCGGCTGTGTGAGGTGACCCGTTATTCTCCCCCACCCCGAGCCTTGGTTTTCTCATCTGTAAAATGGGGGGGGACACATCTTGCCTGCTGTGTCGTGGGGATTAAATGGTGTCATGTTGATACAGCCCCGGGCGGCCAGGTTGCACACGTAGGGGCTCAATGACTGTGCCCTCCCACTGGTCATCATCATGAGGAATTGGAAGACCCCAAACCTTCCATTTCCCCGACAACTGCCACAGAGGGGACATTGCCCAAACAGGCGTTAAAATCCCCGTCACAGGGCCCAGCCTCACGCCCGGCCCTCCAGCTCTGCTCCCCTTTGCTCTGTTCACCCTGAGAATGGCCCCCAAAGTGGTGGCAGCCATTGCTCCCATCTTGCAGATGGGGAAACTGAGGCCTGGGGTGGGGATGAGAAGCTGTAACTGGAGCCTCTTCTTGGGGGTTTCGTTTTGCACTGGGCCCTACAGTGATGGAGCAGGTACGTAGCCAGAAACCTGCTTCTCCCAGTGACCGGGAGGAGAGAGAGGTACATTGCTGTTGGCCAGTCTGGGTTCCAGATCTGTTTTGGCCTCTCACGAGCTGTGTGACGTGAGGAAATTTGCTTCACGTCTCTGGATGGCACCCCCAAACTCCCCTTTTGCCAGCCCAGCCCCTGCAGGCTTCTGCACCCCCCTCCTGCTTCTGTCTCCCTCACTCATTCCACACCAGCTACGGGGACCTTCCTCGCTCCCACCTCCAGGCCTCGGTCCTTGCTGTTCCCTCTGACAGGAGCTCCGTTTCCGGCCAGGCCGGCCCTTCTGCCCATGTCCCCAGCGCTCTTGGTTTTCCTTTCTCAGTTGCTATTGTGTGCTCTGCCTGCCTGCCCTTTCCGGAATGGGGGTTCTACCGGGCTCTCCCCGGACCCGCCTGCCTGGCTTTTGAGAGCCACTGCCATCCCCCACGGGCATCGGCATGTCTAATTGTCCAGACTGGGCAGGTCATAGGGGGCGAAGCTCCCTCCCTGGGCAGGGGGGCTAGGAGAGCAGCTCCCTAGTGGAGATGCTGTGTTACTTCGGCCACTTGCTTGCCATCTCTGAGTCTCTGCATGTCTCAGTTGTCTGGCACAGAAACAGTGATGAGGTGGCTGTTGAGAGCCAGGGGTCCTAAGGATGGGTATCAAGGGGTCAGGAGACCCTGAGATAATCTGTAAGGTTTCCTGTCTCCTGGGGAGAAGGTAAGAAGTTCAAAGGCCAGGGACCCCCAAAAATGCATGGTAGCTGGGCCAGGGGGGTTTTAAGGCTCAGCTGGCCCTGATGTTCATTTGATACCCTGTGTTCATTTGATACCCTGGCCAGATGGGTAGAGAAGTTGCCAAAGAGACCCCAGGAACAGGCCAGGCTTTCTTTTGGGGATCGTATTTGGCATTTTGGAACCCACATTCAGGGCTTGGCTTGGCCTCATGAGAATTGTGTCCCTGGGCCAGTGGATTCACCTGCTGGGGGCTCTGTCTCCTTGTCTGTCAAATGGGAGTGAGCCGGTTTCTTGGGAAGGGTCCCTAGTGAGCGTGTTTGGAAAGTGCTGGCATGTCGAAGGCCCCCCCCCCCCCCCCCCCCGATACCTGGCTAAACATTATCCAATACTCTATGATGATTAATACCTTCTGGGAGCAAACTGGGGGAGCTGCATACAGAACTTTGCTGGACAAAGGCTCTGGGGTTGCTGGAAGGTGGTTGGGCCCATGTCTGGCTTCTCCCAAGGGTGTCGAGTCAGGCCTGGAGCCTCCCCGCTCTAGTGCCAAGAGCAGGCTGGTGAGAGCTGGGGGCAGACCCTGGGCAGATGTAACTGATGTGGGCAGGAGGCTGCTCCAGGACCACCTGAGCCGCGGTGGGACAAACCCATCACGCCAGCTTGGCCGGAGCCCTTGGCGGGCACGGGGGAATGTCAGTGCTGACCTTGTAGAGCTATGTTTTGGTCACCCTTCAGGTCGCATCGAGATCTTTGGACTCCCTGGCCAGTGATCCGCGTGGCACCACCCAGATTTCAGCCACCCACTGTGATGTGTACCTTTAGCTCCAGCTGCCTGGTCCCCCTGATGATTGTTTTCTTTTAACCCGATCTCTTTTAAAACTTAAAAGAGAAAACTTTGTCTTACTCTCATGAATGGGGAACCTGGTATGTCCTTGACATAAGTAGGTGGAACCTTAAAAGTAAATGTGATGAGAGGTAAAAAAAAAAAAAAAAAAAAACAAAACACAACCTGACATTAAATTATCCTGCTGCCTCTGCAGGCTTACACAGAGGCCAGGGCCTACTGAGGCGTTAAAGCTGCGTTAGCACCCACCGGAGACTTCCAACCTTCCGAAGGCCGGAGGGAGCCGAGGACAGGGGGGCCCCCATGCTGGTGGCATCAGCGTCCCTGAATTTGGCGGAACGGCGTTGGGGGGGCGTCTCCCGGCCATGCTGGGCGGCTGAGTCCCTTCCCACCTTCCGACAAAGGTGCTCGGACTTGCCCATGGCATCTGAGTTTTCTTTTCCAGCGGCCTGGGGAGAAGGTTATTTCTCCTTGAATTCAATTAATGAGCCTATTAAAAACTATTTATTTTCCCTGACAGTTGTTTACTGAGGAGAAAGAGATGGATTGGCCAGGTGGCCTCCCCGCAGGCACGAGGCAGGATGGGGGAGGCCGGGGCCTCGGGCCCTGGGGCTTCAGGAGTGCAGACCGTGGGTGCGGTCCTGCTTTTGGGGAGCTGTGGAACGCAGGGTCTGAACTTGGGCTCTGGCCGCTGTTTCTGACCTTGGAGTCGTTGGGGAGGCAGATTCAGGGATGAGTGAAAATCATGCCGGTCGTGGAGGCAGGGGGCTGGCTCCCATGACCTTCCTCTTCTCCATCCAGGCTAAAGTCTCTCGGATGCACTTGTTTGAAACCTAAGGCCTCACCCCCTCGGGCCACATGTTTGTGGTGGGGTCTCCCCCTACCCCTTCTCCTCCCGACCAAGGCAGTTGAATTCTATGACTTATCTGGGCACATGGACACCTGGTGGGGAAAAAAAAGGAAAAAAAAAAAAAACACAACACCTTTCCCCGTATACGTTGCTGCGGTCTGTGCTCCATGATTCAGTTCCGTCCAGTGGGATAGATGAATGGCATTTCCCGGAAATGCCTTTGAAGGGAGTAGCACATGACCCTTCTACCCCCCAGCTGGGATATGGAGGTGATGGTAGGCATTCGGGCAGCTGTTTTGGACCATGAAGCAGGTATCATGGCTAAGAATGGGGGAACAAAAAGATGAAGGATCCTGTGTCCCGAAGATTGTGAGGTGGGCCAAATAGCCCTGAAAGGCCAACCTGGGAGCTTCCTCTACGTGAAGAGAGAAATGACGCATCTCCTGTGAGTTTTTTGGCACCCGAAGCCCAACGTGGTCCTAATAGTGGTACTACGTGAGCCTCCAGACACGTACTGTCCTTCAGGTCTCTGCTCATTGCGAAGTGAGGCTTTCTTGACCTCCCTATTATTAAGATTTGCAGAATTACTATTTGCAAAAAAAATCAGTAAAATGATCACTTGCAAAATTTGCCTCTCCCCCACTCCCCGTCTGTCCCCTTACCTGCTCTGATTTTAGGTGAAGCACCTGTCCCCGGCTTCACGCTGTACGCATCTTACTTATCATCTGCCTCCCGCTCTGGCTGGGACTCCCCGGGGAGGCGTTTTTGGCCTGTCTCCTCTGCTGTGTCCACAGCGGCACCTGTGCGTGCACAGTAGGGCTCAGTGCCTGTGTTTTGCCTAAACAGGTCTCTGTTCACAGCGGGAGACATGAGGCTCCGGGACGCCCGAGGTTTTCCAGCTGGCTGGTGGCTCCCCAGCTCTCCCCTTTCATCGCCACCCCCCAGAGTCGGTCAGTTCACCGGCAAGCCTGTCCCGGCGTCCCAGCGGCTGCTCCTGATCCTTCCTCTCGCCCCCGTGTTCTCACCTCGCCTCCAGAAATAGCCCCTTTAAAATAGCCGTGTCCCCGCGTCCCCGGGCCTCTGCCTGCCCACGGTTGTGACGCCGTGCTGACGGGCCGGCCTCCTTATTGCTGTGGGATTTTTTAAAAATATAGTTGGTGTTAGGTGTTTTTTCCCCCCTTTTATGCCTAAAGATGCCCAGCCATCCACAGGGTCGCTGCCGCATCCCTGACACTCGTCCTTTAGGTTTTGTGCCATGTGTCACCAGGGATGCTCCCTTGAGCCACGGCTCCCGAGGGGTTTGTGCAGCTGGGGGCTTCCTCTGCAGGCTGACACCAGCCAGCCCGGGTGGCCCTGTGTGGCCCACGGTTCCAAGTCTGGCTGGGAAGCCCCAGGTTGGAGTCCCAGCACCACCTCTTGCTGGCTGTGTGACCTCGGGCAAGTAGGAGACCTTCTCTGAGCCTCAGTTTACTTTTTTGGAAATGGGACATGTCTGGGGCTTGGTCAAAAGGAACTTGTCTGAGCCTCAGTTTACCTGCCTGTGACGTGGGGAGGTCTCGGGGCTTAGGCAGATGGCTGAATTTCTCTGAGCCTCAGTTTATCCATCTGCAAATAAGACGCCTGAGGGCTTCCCCTCGGGGCCTGGCCCACTGGGTTCTCTCGAGATGTGAGCCGGCCTCGTTGCACCATTCAGTCCCTCTGGAATGACCGCCACCATCCCTCTGAGGGAAGGATGTAGTGAATTCAGCGCCAGCTCTGGGCCTGCCACTTCCGGGAACCCTCGGGAAACCACTTCCTCCCCCGGGGACTCGGTTTTCCTCATCCTTAAAATGGGCCCATTTCACCAGCATGTCTGCCAGGAGGCAGCTGGGAGAGGAGCCTCCTCCGCGGTCCCCCTCGCCTCCTGGCTGAGTACACAGCACATGCTCTGGAGACGTCACAGACGCTTTCCTGCCATGTTTATTCTTGTCACCGACTGAGACCGTGCAGACTGTGGTTAAGAACCAGACGGCCTGGGTTCGAGGCCCAGACGTTTCTTGGCCTCTCCCAGGCTCAGTGTCCTGCTGTGTAAAGTGTGGATACTGATGACCGTGCCCTCCCAGGGTCCTTCGGAGTGGCCAGCGGGTCCGTGAGGGTGAAGCCCCAGGGCAGTGCTGGGCTCCTACAGCCGGTGATGTGGACTTCATTCCCTAAAGGTCCGGCACCTTCCACGTGCAGCGGTGCCTGGGGGCGGGGGCGGGGAGAGGGAGTCTTCTCTAGTGCATCTGTTTGTGTGCCTGGCTTCGGGGTCCTGACTCCACCCCTGGGCCCTCCCGCCCACCGGGGCTGGGATTATATGGCCCGAGGGACGTGCCTGGCCCGGGCCACGGGCATTGCGGAGGCTGCCTCTGCTTCCTGCATTCGCTCAGCAGGTGTCGGGCTGCCGGTCTGGATGGCACAGAACGGGGCTGGCGGCTCAGGAAAGGGCAGGGGGGCAGCGTCCAGGGATGGCTCAGAGATGGGGACAGGAAGGGGGCCCCCTGGGAGGAGGCGTGGAAGCTTCCGCTGCCGGCCCCTGGTGGCCCCGCGGCCGGTTCAGCTGTAGCTCTGCCTCCTTTCTTTGTGTTTCTGCCCTCAGTCATCTGGGCAGGTTTCTCGGACCCCTCCTGGGTGCCGGGCTGTCTCCGGGACCCAGCATGGGAGGAAGTGCATGCTTTTGTGAGACTCAAGGTCTGATCGGGGAGATGCAATAAGCAAAATAAAATGCTTGTCACATTAGATGGTGGTAAGAGAAAGCAAGGAGAAAAGGGATTGGGGAGTGGAGGAGAGAGGGTGGTCATTTAAGCGGGGTTGTAGGGATGGCTTCACGGAGGAGGTGACAGTTTGAGAAAGCCCTGATGGAGGTGAGGGAGGGAACCGAGTAGATACGTGGAGGAAGAATGGTCTGAGGGCACAGTCCATGCAAAGGCCCTGGGGCAGGACCAGTCCTCATTCATTGGAGGAGCAGCAAGGGGGCCCGTGTGGCTGGAGCAGAGTGAGCTCTGGGGAGAGAGGGAGGAAGGGAGGGCCTCGGGGACCCCAGGTTGGACTTGGGCTTTTACCCCATTGAGGCGGCAGGCCTGGAGGGCTGTGGGCAGAGGAGGGAGGGAGGCTCTGACTCGGGTGCTCACGGCGCCCTCTGGCGGCTGCTGTGGGAGGACCGACTGGGAGGGGTGGTGTTTGAGTTGGCCTTGGCGGGGAGATCCTGCGGCTGGACCAGGTAGAGACAGAGGAGGGGGAGGAGTAGGCAGATTTGGGGTAGAGTTTGAAGGCAGACTTCGTGTTTTTCATCTTCACGGTAGCTCAGTGAGGCACTCCTGTTGCCATTTGACAGGTGGGGACACTGAGGCCCAGAGAGGTCAAGGCATCTGCCTGGTGTCGCACAGCTGGCTGTCACGTGGAGGCGGGGTGACCTGTGGGGCCGACTCACTGCTGGGATGCAGCCTGTTCCCCAAGCACTGACTGGCCATCACTTTTTCCTAATTTATAGATTTGACCACATGCGTTTAAAGGCTTGTGTGAGTTTGAGTTCTCTTAGTGGAGCTGTTGGGGTGGGGGTCCCTGCCCCGCCCTATTTTGGGAGAATACTTTGTCAGGGCTGTCAGCTGCGTGAAGCTTGGGGACACTGGGGATTCTGTTAGATATGGATCCGGGTTGGAAATCTGCCCCCACCTCTTACTGAGCTGTGTGATCTCATGGCTGTTGCCTGACCTCTCTGAACGCTCATTGCCCGTGGAAGCGGACTCAGCTGTTCGTTCATACCGGTAATGTCTGCTGCATGCCTGCCGTGTGCCAGGCAGTTTTAAGCAGACCGGTCATTCCTGCCTTGACCCCTGCAGCCCCCAAAGTGTCAGGCGACAAAGCACAGGCTTCGAGCCACATGAGGCTGGGCGGGAGTGCACTGAGGGGGCGTCAGCTGCTTCGAGGGTCGCCCGTGGAAGATGCTAGGTTCTGGGGCTTGGAAGCCCAGAGACCCGTGCTGTGTGCAAAACCGCAGCCGGACAAGTCTGGGGTGCAAAGCAACTCAGAAGACCTGGGCTTGGGACACAGAGGAGTTTCAAGTCGACCCTTATATTTTACTGACATTTCCCACTTAGCTAAGTACCTCGTTTGGGAGAAAAAACATGATCAAAGTCTATGTCTAATGAAGTTTAGAAAGCTCTTTCGGTTGCTATCAGGTACTTCTCTGTGATAAAGGAGTTGTGTCCAAATCAGCTGGTGCCATGTTTTCCCTGCATTGATACTTAAAATAACGAAGCATCTTAAACTCAGTTTAAGAAATCACCAGACCCGGAACTGGGACAGGGGAGGGGAAGAGAGGACAGGAGGCTCTGGGAGTGAATGATGGGAGGGGAGATCAGGGAAGGCTTCCTGGAGGAAGTGGTGGCAGATCTAAGATGTGGAGGTTGAGTAGGGGATAACCGGGTAGAAGGGATGGAAGGGTGTCCAGGCAGAGTTGAAAAGTCACCTTTTCGAATATTTTCACCTTGTGCCTCGCGCTGGGCCTAGCCCATAGTAGGTGCTCACTAAATGGATCCTGGTAGATGTTAGGTTAATGGGTCCATAATAGGCATTCAGTTGATGCTTCTATGATAGGTGTTCAGCAAACAGGCACTCCCCCAAATCCCTGATCTGGATGATGCCATGTGGGTGTCACTTTGTGGTGACTGCATTCTGGAAGACCTGGGGCCCAGAGGTCCCAATTTCTGTTGAGCAGAGCAGGAATAACCTTCAAGATTTCTTTCTTATCCTCAGCTCCCTGCCTCGCTCCTGATGAGGCCGCATTGTTGGGTGCACAGTGGGCCTGCGGCTTGAAAGGAGGAGAAACTCAAGTCAAGCACATTATTTAAAAAGCAGATGAACTGATTGGCTCTTATAACTGAGAAGGCTGATGTTAGAACAGCTTCAGGCATGGCTTGATCCAGGGGCTCAAACAAGGCATCTTTAACAGATGAAAAAAAGCAGACCCAGGTGGCTTAAACCACTTGCCTGAGGCCACACAGCTAGGAGGAGGTTAAGCCACAGTTCAGACTCACGTTGCTCTGTATCTAAAGTCCATGACTTGGGAAGGTTGTCCCAGGGCGGTGACAACTCCCATTTCCCAGATGGGAAAACTGAGATTCATAGAAGGGAAATGACTTGCTGAAGTAAGCAAGGAGCAGAGCTTGGGAGCGAATTCAGGGTGAAACTCATGGTCTTGGACCGCACACCACGGGGTTCTCCATACACACAAGTTGAAAGGTGGGTTGGTCCAACCGAGGCAGAGGAGGAGAACAGGTTTACCATTGACCTTGGGCCAGCTCTCCCCTCCCCACCCAAGAAGCACCCACTCAGGTCCCTCCTGCCAACCTCCCCGGATGGTCATGACGTTCTCCTCGCTCCTGATGAACACATCATGGGTGACAGGTGGGGAGGTCCCTGCCGACCCTGGCTCCGCGCCAGCCGTGGGCCCCGGCCAGGCCTGCCCAGCTCCGTCCAGCTCTGTCACAGGAGGAAATGAGATTGGCAGCCAATTGTTTTCCAAGCCAGCCGCCTCGTTCCCCGATGCCCAATTTCCTACATGTTGGCACTGATTGCTCGAGCCCTTGCCCCTTCCCCCCCATGGTCGCCTGCCTGGCTGCTCGGTACCTCCTGCTGTCTCCACCTGGGCACAGCCCTGCCTCTCCTGGCTTTGTCCTTGGGCATCGTCAGGGCATTTATTGGGAACCCACTGTGTATCGGGTGTTACGCTTGGCTACTAGCCGACTTTGTCATCCCACATCTCTCCCTCTGCCACCTCCAGCCTGTGACCTTGAGCAGGAGGCCCGACCTCTGTGCGACTCAGTTTCCTCATGTGTCTGATCGAGAGAAGTAGGCAAGGTTGTGTGCGTGAAGCACGTTGAAGGGAACAGTGCCTGGCACACAGTCCATGCTCTTTAATATTAGCGAGTGTTATCGCTGTGACTGTTTTCGCGTTAGTAAATAGAGGTCCACGGTTCTCCTGTCTCCCTTTCCACCCAGCCCGCACCTGCTGTCCCATGCGGTGCTCTTCCGCTAACAGACCCCGTGTACACAGCTGGCACCTCCTTTAGATCGGAAACTTTCTTCCCGGTGCCTGAGAAGAGCTTTTGAGTGTTGAGAACGATCATAGGGTCTTTCTGGGACACTCACCAGTGGATGTTTAGTGAGCGCCTTCTGTATGCTGGGCCCTGATCCATGCGCTGGGAACCGCGTGGTAAGAAGACAGAGCTCCAAGCCCTGCCCTCATTGGAGTAGAGCAGGGAGAAGGACAAGAAACAGATAGATGGATGAAGGATGTAATTAGGGCTTTGCACGGAATGCCATGCTTTTAAGAGAATGAAGATTTTAAGAAAATGAAGCCAGGGAAGGGCAGAGATGATAAGTAGGGGTTAATTTAACTGTGGAATCAAGGCCGGGCTCTCTGAGGAGGTGACCTTTCAGTAAAACCAGCAGGAGGTGAGAGAGTGAACCCTGTGGAGTTCTGGGGGAAAAGTGTTCCTGGTAGGGGGAACAGTCTTGGCAAAGGCCCTGGGGCAGGACCAGGCCCGGTTCATTGGAGGAGCAGCAAGCGGGCCCCTGTGGCGGGAGCAGAGTGAGCCCGGGGAGAGAGGGAGGCAGTGGGGCAGCCCCGGGGTGGGAACCCTGGGGGGCTGTGGGTAGAGCGTTGACCTGACTCCGGTGCTCATGGGCGCCTTCTGGTGGCCGCTGCGGGAGAGGGACCGTGAGGGGCGTGAGGGTCAGAGAGGGGGAAGGGCCACGGCATTTGTCCAGGTGAGCAGTGATGGGCGCGGGACCGATGGAGAAGACAGTGGGAGAATGGATGGATTCTGCAAAGGATTTTTAGGAGAACTAGTGCAACTGACCAAACAGTGGATGCAGGGTGGGGTTGAGTGAAATTAAAGGTGATAGCTGGTTTTCCAGCCCCAGCATCCAGGACAGGAGGGGCAGGTGTGGGGACTTCTATGTTACTGAACACTCGCAAACTTTCCAGAAGGCAAAGGGGCTGGCTCTTCCTGGAGGCATTGGATAGGTCCTCCTGGAGGTGGTGGCTCCTGGCTCGGGCAAAGCACATGCTTTGTTCAGCCTTCTGCACAAAGCGCGTGGAACAGGGGCCAGCTATGCACAGGGAGCTGGATGCGTGTTGGATGCGGCTGGGATTGGAGTCGTGCCAGCCCCGAGTTCCACCCGGGTCCTGGGGTTGAAATTCCCTGGAGGCCTACAGGTGGGATCAGAAGCGCAGAGAAATTACGGTGCTTGCCCAGGGGCGCACAGAGCACGCGGCGGCGGCACCGGGGACCCCACTGCTGGGCCCACGCTCCTCCCGGCTTTTCCCTTCTTTTTTCGTATTTTCCACCCCCGGGACTGCCAGTTTCAGTTCTTGGTGGTTTTTAGGTTCTTTTCAGCTCTAGGTGGGCACTCACCTCCCGCCTCCACGCACCCGAGACCTGGTGCTCTGGGGGTTTGACGGACAGGGGTCTCGGGGAGCACCCTCCTCCCTTTTACACCCAGGGTTTCCTCTGCCCCTGCCCCCGCCCCTCCCCCCACGCTCCCGCTAATGATGGACGAGGAATGGGAGGGAGGAAGCGAAATTATATACACACGTACATATAAAAATTAGTTTAGGATCTGGGCCAAGAACCACTTGCGCTTGGCCGGGCATTGTGGGTAATTCATCGCCGATTACCATAAAAGCCAGAGCCTGGCTGACAGGCGGCTGCGGGGCTTTTGTTTAAGATTCTGATGAATATATAATCCCTCTCCCAGCCTGGAGCCCGCGGTCTCCCCCACCCCCGCGTCTATAGGACCCCCCTTCCCCTGCCCCCCACTGCTGAGCGCAGGCGCCCCAGGAAGGCTGTCAGGTCCATGGGGTCCATGGGGGGACGCTGCCTCGGTGGAGCTTGGCTTGGCATTCGATGCCCACCGCCATCCCCAGTGACCCCAGGCCTTGTGATGCCGCGTGGCCCTGGGTGCAGTTCCCTCAGCCCTTCCTCCGTTCAACATGCATTTATTGGGCTCCGACTCTGCGTGACCCCACGTGGGTGCTGTGGGTGCCGGGGATGCACCGCTTTCAGAGTCTGGGGGGCTCACGGCTGATGAGTAGACACGCATTTATCCACATTTTGAAGATGCCCCCATCTCTTGCCCAGGAGATGCAAATTAAAACAAGATCCCATCTCTTGTCCATTCGCGTGGCAAAAAACGTCTGAAGCTTTTGTAACATCCAGAGTGGCCACGGCAGAGGGACCATGCCCTCTGGGCGCCACCAGCAGGAGAACGCATGAGCATCACCTCTTTGAAACATCTTTTCTTTTTCATTTATTTTTCTGGCCAGATAGCACCTACATGTGGGACACAATTGAGGAGACATCCAGAAGAACGCATAGTGGAGGGTCTCTGTACCCCTCCCCCAGATCCTCAGTTCCCCTCCCCTCCTTCCCTGGAAGCAGCCACCAACCTCCTGCTAGGACAGGGCTTGTAGATAGACGTTATGCGAAGAGCCAGACAGTAAATCATTTGAGCGCTGTGGGTTGGAGGTCTCTCTCTGTTGATACTACTCAATTCTGCCATTGTAGCGTGAAGGCAGCCAAATTCAATAGGTGAATGAGTGGGTGTGGCCGTGTACCAATAAAACTTTATTTATACAAACAGCCCGAGGGCCCCGTTTAGCCTGTGGGTAGTAGTTTGCCCCGGCCCCTGCTCTGCCTCGGCGCTGTCCAGTATAACGCGTGATGATAGAAATGTTCCCGCCTGCATTTTCTAATGAAGGAGCCACTAAGCTGTGTGCACTATTGAAATGTGAGCAGTTGAAATGTGGCTTGTGTAACTGAGGACTGGAATTTTACATTTTATTCCATTTAAGTGTAAACAGCCACAGGCAGCACGCGGCTACCATTTTGGACAGTGCCTTTATCTGGAGATCTGGGAGCGTGTCGTGGGCGGGTGGATTTGTATCCCTTTGTCTCACCAAATGGGAGCATGTTTTACATGCCGTTCTGCACTCTGGTGTGTGTGTGTTTCCCCCCACTTAAAAATATAGCGTCTTCAAAGTAATTTCATAATTGTACATCTGGCTTCCCCGTTCCTTTTCACAGCTGCTATACTAATCTCATAATACTAAGAGATAACGAAACTCGTAAATCACTCTTTGGGCCCTTGTACTGTTACATAGTTAACCGATCCCCTATTGATGAGTGCCTAGGTTGCTTTAAGTCGTTTGCCATGGGAACTTCTTATGTGTGTCATTTCACGGGGATGTATCTATCAGATGAATTCCTAGAGGTGGTGTTAGCAGGCCCAAAGGGAATGCACAACCCCCTTCCCACTCCCCAGCCCCCCTCAGCATCGCGAAAGAGACATGCTTTCCCCGAGGGCTTGGGAGGCACTGACACGATTCACCACTGTGTTGGATGAGGTTGAGAAAAAAAAAAAACGGAGCCAACCTAAATGTCCGTCACCGAGGGATGGGGATAATGGGAGGCAGCCTTACGGGGAAGATGATGCAGCAGGTGAAAAAAAGAGTGTGGGGATGTGTGGGCTCAGTAGATAACAGTGTCATGTGAAAGAGGTGCCCGGGGGGACGTGATGCACACAGGATAGTAGAGTTTCGCTCTGTTCGAGAGTTACCTCTGGTCTGTGACTTCATGGCAGAGATATGCAGAGATTGGCAGAAAGCAACACAGAGGTGGCTTCAAGGGGCAGAGAAGAGGGACTCTCCCTTCCTCCCTTCCACAAATGTGTTTGTGGTGTACCAGCTGCTCTGTTCCAGGCAGGAAGAATTAAAAAAAAAAAAAATTTCCTGCCCTCTTGCAACTAGTACTCCAGTTGGGGACATGAAGAGAATAAACAAAGCACTGAAGAAGAAGAAAAAAAGAAAAAACCCACATCAGATGTCAGGGGGTGTTGTGTTGCTCTAGGGAAAAAAAAACAATCAGGGAAAGGGAATGGGGAGCACCAGAGTGGGGCAGGATTTTAAATAAGGGATCTGGGAAGTCTTTGTTTGAACAGAGGTGGGGAGGGAGGGAGCCAGGGAGGTTTCTGGGGGAAGAGCATTCCTGGCGGGTGGACAGAGAGCACAGAGGCCCGGCAGTGAGACCTCCCCAGACGCTTGCTGAGCCCAAGCTCCTGTCCTTCTGCATGCCCGTGTCCCCTCTGTCACTGCTCCCAATGAACACCTCTTGTCAGAGGCAGCTGCTGGGGAATAATTAATAACTAATAATACTAATACAGTGGTCTGTCCTTATGCCTCCAAGTGGCGGCCAGCCCCTGCCCATGTGGAGACGGCATAGTCACAGACGGCTCAGTTAGAGATGCTGTGGATTCCAGCACCATGTGACTTCTAGGTGGGGCAGGAGAGCAAGGGCTGGGGAGGGGAAACTGAGGCCCAGATGAGTGGTGGGAGAAGTTGAGAACCAGATTAGGTTCAAGTCTCAGCTCTGCCAGTCGTTGGTGGTGAGAATTTGGGTGCCACTCTCATGCCTCAGTTTCCCCAACTGAAAAGTGGGAGAATAATAAAACCAGTCCTTGAGGGGATTCAGGGAGCTGCTTCATGTAGGCCCGGCCAGTGGCAGAAGCCAGGAATAGTGGGCAGTGGGCTCGTCGAGTATCTACTGTGTGCCTGGCTCAGTCCTGAGGGCTTTGCACATACTAAGTGCTTACCGAGCATTTGTAGGTCTTGGGGGAGGTGGGGTTCGGTCCACATCCAAACCCCTGTCCAAAGATGTCCCCCTCTCCGGGTCATCCAGCACTTGAGAGCTTTGGGAGCTGCCCAGAGAGGTTGTGCGAGCTCTTGAACTCACCCAGCAGAGAGCCAGCCCTGCCTCCCCACCCCCCTCAGCAGGTGCCTGGTCCTCCTGGCTTCTCACCTGTGGCCTGGGACTTGGCCCAGAGTTCCTATCCCTGCCTCGCCTCTTCGGTTCTGTTCAGTCCTGCTTACGCTTCCTCTCCTGGTTTTTCCTCTTCCTTCACATTCTTAGATACCACCTCCTCCCAGAAGCCTGCCTTCTTCACAGGTGAGCTCCCTGAGGTTGGGTGGGGGCTGCCTGGGTCATCCAGTGTCCCTTCCCTCCTGCTCTGCTTGGAGTTGGGGATACAGTAGGTCCTCTACAAATGCAGGTGTGTGTGTAAAAGGAGCATTGTTACCAGAGTATGATGATTGTTCACTCCTCAAATATGTTCAGTCTTCAAATGACATACCCCACCCCCGTACCCCGAAAACCCTGTCTCCCAGCTATATCAACCCCCTCTTTCCCTAGATCTGAGTGTGTCCCCTTCTACCTCAGGGCCTTTGCACATGCTGTGCCCTCTGCCCAGAACTTCCTCTATACTCCCATCTTTGCATGGCTGCCTTTTGTCACTCTCCCTCCCAAGAAGAGAATCTTGGGAGGTTGTCTGCCTTGGTCACTGCCCTGTTCCCCAGAACTCAGGATAGCACCTGGCGTGCAGTGACCAAGACTGGGTCCCACCTTCACAAGGGAAGTGGGTCAGGGGCTGCACCCAGCTGTGCCTCGGGCACCTCTCTGGCCTGTGCCTCAGTTTCCATGATCTTCAAAGACCTGGAACCCACAAAACTCAGCCCCAGGCACCAAAACGGCCAGCCCTCCTCTCTGCACAGGTGGGAAAACTGAGGCCCAGAGAATGGCAAGGACTTGTTTAGGACCACATAGGGCTCGGGGGACACACCCCTAGGGGGAGGCTGTTTTGGGGGGAGGTGGTTGCGGAGGAGGCATCCAGCATCACAGACCGGCGATGACTCCCCTTTCATTTTGTAACCGTTCAAGGAGAAAGGCTCAGTGGGGTGTGGGGTGATCTTTAACACCAACACCTGCCAGTCTCTTTATAACCATTGGGCTGCTGGCTTTAGCAACAGTATCCAGGGAAAATGGAAGAACTGGGTACATATTTTCATTGTAACATTTTTTTCTGGCGACTTTCAAGGCTTGGCAGTTAGAGCCCTGCATTATAGAGTTAGTTTCTAAAGTAAATTAGTTTAAGGGAAAGGCATGAGCCAGTTGAATGAAAGATTTAATGAGGGATTTAGGGATGTGGCAGAAGTTGTGAACAAGGAGGGGAGGATTTTTGGGGAACACCAGGCACGTCCTCAATGGGGACCTGGTGAGTGTGGAGGCATCTCGCAGAGAGGATGCGGCCAGATCCATTAAGGCAGCCCCAGTGGGTTTAAGGTGGGAGATGGCGCGCCTGGCGGGGACCCCAGCCCAGAGGCCTGGGCTGCCTGGGGGACTGCACCTTCTGCTGCTTTCTAGCTGAGTCAGCACCCTGGCGCCGGGGATGCAAAGTGGAGGCTGGCTTGTGGTTGGGGCAGCTTTTTACACATTTCTGCCCTTGGGGCTGGAGCAGCATCCCCTAGTTGGTGCCTGGCTGGAAAGCCAGGGAGACCCGGGTTCAAAGCACGGCTGCATGAGCTTTTCTGGCTGCAGTTGGTGCCTGCCAACCTCTGCCCTGCCCTGCCAGTCAGCCCCTCCAGGCCTCGCGAAGCCTCTTCAGCCATTCATTAGTTCAGCCATTCATTTAGAAAGCATTTACTGAGTGCCTACTGTGTGCTGGCTGTGGGACCCAGCAGTGACCAGAACTGACACAGCCCTGCCCTCCCCACCCCCACGGTCTCCTGCAGAGCCCCGCAGAACTCCCTGTGGTGATAGACAGGTGCTCTGTCTGCACACCTCAGTACTGGAGCCGTGAGCCATGCTGGAGACTTGGCCAATGTGACCGAGGAACTGAATTTGGAATTTTAACTGCATTTCATTTCATTTTATTTTTATTTTTTTAAAGATTTTATTTATTTATTTGACAGAGACACACAGAGAGAGGGAACGCAAGCAGGGAGAGTAGGAGAGGGAGGAGCAGGCTCCCCGCGGAGCAGGGAGCCCGATGAGGGGCTCGATCCCAGGACCCCGTGATCATGACCCGAGCCAAAGGCAGACGCTTAACCAGCTGAGCCCCCCCCCAGGCACCTCTCATTTCATTTTAATTTAACCAGTCACATTTGGGTAGTGGTTGGACAGTGGAGACCTAGATAGTAAACGAGTGATACTTCCAGATGAAAATAAGTGCCCAAAAAGAAAAAAAAAATTAGAGGAATATATGACAGGGGTGCTACTTGAGCTGGAGTGATTAGCCAGGGCATCTCTGAGGAGGTGGTGTTTGCAGGAGACCTGAATGGTGAGAAAGAAACAGCCATGAAAATCTGGGGGGAGATGTTCCAGATGGTGTGGACAACATGTGCAAAGGCTCTGGGGTAGGACTGGGCCTGGCACTTTCGGGATGCTTTTGAACGGAGTTGGGCTGGACCTGCCTCCGGTGCTAATGGGCGCCCTCTGGTGGATGTTGTGGGGAGTGAAGGCGGTAGCTGGGGGACCAGGACACAGGTGACTGCGCTGGTCCAGAAGGGCAATAATGGGGGCAGTGGGAAGGGTGCATGGAGAAAGGTGGACAAATACACAAGAAATTTAGGGGGGAAACTTGAGTATATTTCCAGATTGACAGTATGTGGGCAGGAGTCAAGGCTGGCTCCCAATTTCCAGCCTGAGTCCGTGGCAGGATAGAGCTGCCATCAGCTGATAAGGGGAGGACGTAGGAAAACAGATTCGCTGGATCCAGCCGCACCTGAAGGCGTCCTGCATTTGTCCAGAAGGAAAGGAAAGTGGGAGGCCTGGGGGAACCAGCAGGTGAAAAAGGCAGAGGAGGAGCCAGGGCGTGCCTGCGGTGGGCAGTCTGCCTGCTGCTGTGTAGCTGGCAGACAGACACGGCGCCAGGAGCGTGATGTGAGTGCAGGGGAGGTGGGCTTCTGGCTGGTCGGCACACGTTCATTGCCCTGGGTCATGAATGCCATGCTGGGTGGGAGGAGCTGTTGGGCAACCCAGGGCAGAGGAGTCCTGGGTCTTAGAGAAAGGAGAAAGCTGCCTAACCAGTTCCTTCTCTTCCCTCTGGAAGCGAAGGATGTGGGGCTTGGTGATTGCCCCTAAATGAAACTTTTAGGAATTTTGGCAAATGTGACAAATGTGAGGAAGCTGGGACAGCTTGGGGGGAGGGCTGGGACTGGGGGTCCTGCCCAGGTATGCCCATGGTGCAGTTTTGTCTGCATCCATATGATATAGGGCACGTTTCAGAGGCTTGAGAACATCCCAACGGAGTCATCCGTTGCTTGGAAGTTATCTGCAGGAAATGTTGAGCCACAGCTTCATCTGGGGATGTCCCTTTTAGTGTTGTCTACAGTGGAGATCAAGTGGGGACTGATTAAACCCAGTGGGCAAATGGTCTCATAACATTGATCCCCACTTGAAAAAGGAAAGTGCCCACTTGCACACATAGGACAGTCAACCTCAGGACCTTTGTACTTGCTGTTCCTCCTGCCTGAAACTCTGTTCCCATCATGTTTGTATGTCTGATTTGCTTACTTCATCCGGGCCATCTGAGAGATCCCTGCAGACCTCTCCAGGCTTTCAGATCCTTATAGTGAATCTCATTTTTTTTCGGCATCTCTTATAACTGCCTGGCATTATGTTATTGACAATGTTGGTTTCCCTATGGGTGTCCATCTCCCCCACTTGTCTGTGAGTCCCGTGAGTATAGGCGAGCTGGCTCTATCATGCCCACCGCTGTGCCTTCAACCCAGCACACAGTAGGTGCTCAATAACTGTTCATGGACAGAATGAATGAAAATGACCACATGCTGACGGTTTCTCTCCAGGCGAGGGGTGGATTGTGGGCAATTTTTATTTTCTTCTTTATGCTGATTTCCCCTAATTTTCTGCTGCACGCGCCTATTTTATAATTAGAAGAAAAGTTATTTTGAAAAAAATTACCCCCAAATGTCCCAGCTGTGGGAGCTGACGTGATCTAGCCCCATGCTCCTCCCCAAGGGCAGCTGCCTTCTGGGTGTATACAGAGGACACATCAACGGAGCATTCGGGGGCTCCCAGAGTCAGCCCTCAAGGGCGCTGGGTGGGGGGAGCAGTCAGGTAGGTGTTCTAGGAGTTGACTGCCCTAACCTTCAAGGTGTCCAGGCTAAAAACTCTGGAGTCATCCTTGAGCGCCCTCTTTAACTTATGCCCCGTTTCTCTGCTTCCACCTGGTCTGAGCCAATGCAATCACCTCCATTCTGGTCCTCGGCCCCTGCCCTCGCCTCCTCCCGTCTGTCCTCCCTGCAGCAGCCCCCAGAGGGCGCCTGTGAGCACCTGGGTCAGGGCCTGCCCTCTGCCCACAGCCCTCCTGGGCTCCCACCTCTCCTGGGTTTCCCCCAAGGCCCTACTCAACCTGCCCCGTCCCCTCTCTGCCCTTCCCTCTTCCCTCTGTCCCCCTCACTCATTCTGCTCCAGCCACATGGGCCTCCTCGCTGTGTCTCTGTCATGCCAGACACAGTCCTGCCTCAGGGCCTTTGCACTGGCTGTGCCCTCAACCTGGAGTGTTCCTCCCAGCCATCCATACCTGCTTTGTATTCTCTCAGCTCTTTCAGGTCTTAGCTCAGATGTCACCTCACCCCCCCCCCCGCCCACACACCTCCCTTTAATAATGCATACCACCTCAGTGAACATCCCCACACACATTTTGCTCATCTTTGTAGCACTCACCACCAACTGACCCACAGTGGGTTTTACTCTTTTATTTCCCATCTGTTGCCTGCACCAGAGCGTCGGGTCCATAAGGGCAAGGATCTTTCTCAATCTTCGTCGCTGCTGTGTCCCCAGTGCCTCAACCAGGCCTGGCACACAGTAGGTATTCAGAAATGTTTTAAAAAAGAGTGGGTGAAAATTTTCGTACCACGAGGGTGCCGCGCCACACAGTGTGGCCTTTGGGGGAGAATAAGGTTGGAGAGGGCTCTCCTGGGTGAGGAGGATCCTGGCTATTTATGTAAATGTTTGCTGAGAACCTACTGTGTGCCATCAGGCCTGGTGCTGGGGGGATGTGCTCTGCTCCAGACAGGAACAGTTCCAGCCCTGCCCCCTGAGGTCACAGTCTGGTGGAAGAGGCGGCCCTGTGACCAGGCTGGTAACGTGGGGTGATCAGGTGGTGAGGGAAGTATCGTGGGTCACTCAGCTGGGAGAGGCCAGGCCTCCCCCCTGCCTCCCTCCTGCCCCAGATCCCCCACCCTGACCACAGAGGTGGCTATGGTCACCACCGTTGCTTGGAGGCAAGAGGTCATCTCCAGGGAGACATGGGCAAGAGACCCAGTTGGGGAGGAGGGTAGCAGGGTCCCCAGGCACTTTTGCCCCAGATCACACAGCCCTGGGCGTCCTGGCAACTGGATTCATCGAGTGCCTGATGTGTGGCTTATATTACAGATGGGGAAACTGAGGCCCAGGGAGGTGCAGGTTCTTGCTTGAGATCACATGGGGGGTGCCTGGATTCAAACCAAGGTCTGCATGAGCCCTGTGCCTGGGCCATCGAGCATGCAGATGCAAGCAAAGCACCTACTATGCTCCAGGTGGCCTTTCCTGGGGGCCTGCTGTGTGCCTTGCCGAGCCGGGGGAGGTTATGCTGCCAGATTCTACACCCATGTTGACACAGGGTACCTCCTGTATGTCCCACGGGGTGCTGGGGTGCCAGGTGCCCCACCTCATAGAACACCTACTGTGTGCCTCCCAGGTTTGGGGCTTTGGTAGAGAGATGTCAGAGCATCCATTCAGCAGGACCCACTGTGGGCTCCTTATAAAGGGGGCAGGTGGAAAGTCTGTGTCTACACATTCACGGAGTACCTTACGTGTGCCCAGTACTTTGGGGACTCCAGTACAGGCCTCCCCAATGCCAGAGGAGGTGGGATTATATGCTCCATTCTGTAGAGGAACTGAGGCGCAGGACTTCAAAAGGGGCAGATCACCCAGAGAGGGTGCAGGGGACAGGCGTGGGGAGTGGTCGTCTAGGTCTCCCCTGGGCTCCTCCAGCTGCCTGTGTGTCCCTCCTCTGAGCCCATCTCCTTCACTCCACTGGGCAGTGAGCTGCTAGAGGGCGGGGCCTGTCTGTCTCCTGCGCAGCCTTATCCCCAGGGGCTTAAAATTGTAGCGGTTTTTTATTTTTGGGCCCCAGGCCTCCTGCAGCATTGTGGGTAAGGGCTCAGCCCTCTGGACCCAAACCTTAGTTCGCATCTCTGTTCTTTCTGACCTTGAGTAAGTGCTTTTTCCCTGTTCTTCCTCTTCTTCCTTTGGAAAGTGGGGGTGATGGTGGGGGGACGGGAGCACGTTAAGCGCATGGTATCCAGTAAGAGCCCACTACACTTTGGCTATGGGATCATCCTAAGCTCTAATGGTGGAACGGGAAGCATTTTCACCCGGGATCCGGGCAGATGGGGAAGCCGGCCCTCCTGCGGCGGTTTCTGGGTCTCCATCAGGGGCCCTGGCCCTCCTTGACTGCTTCCCCGAGCTTCTTGGACCCGCTGGGCCTCCGCCTTCCCTGCGTCTCTGCTGGAGTTTTCAAACCCACACCCGGCCGCAGCGCTGGCCGGGATTGGCTGCCTGCGTGCGGCTGCCCCTCCTTTTCGCGTTTCTCTCCAGCCGCCCCCCCCCCACCCCTGGGGTGTCTGGGACCTGGCACGGTGGCCCCATCTGTTTCCAATCTGGCCCTGCGTGCACTCTCCGCCCCCTCCTCAGGGTTGTGGCTAGCGTGGGGGACTCTGCCTTGGTGTCGCCCATTCATCCTCCCAGACCCCTGCCGGACTCCCAGGGGGAGGGAAGCTTCTTTGTGCCCGCACCCCTCCCCCAGCCTCTGGGTCTCTGTGTGTAGGGGGCGCGGCCTCTGTCATCCAACCCAGACTGGGAGGGCATCTTTCTGCCCCTTCTCCGACCTCCTGTATTTGGGTGTGTTTGGGGAGCCCTCTGCCGCTGTGTCCGGCATCCAGCCCCTTCATCCGTTGCCATGGCCACGATCAGCGCCTGGAAGAGAAGGGGGGAGCAGGGTAGGGGCTCCCTCTGGGATCAGGCTTACAAAGTGTGTGGGGGAGTCGGGCTCCGCCTCTTGGGGCACCCCATCATGTGTGTGCACGTTGGGGGAACACAGTCACCCCCTTGAAGGCCTCCCCGTACTGGACCCCCATGTGGGCTTCCAGTGCCCCCAGATGGAGCTCCCCACTGGTCCCCCCCCGCCCCACTTCCGGCCAGGGCCCCGCCCCGCTCCGGAGCCGCCTCCCCAGGCCCGCCCCCTGGCCTCCCCGCCCGCAGGGCCCGCCCCCGGGCCCGCCCCCCGGCCGAGCTCGCTGGGCCTTGGCCTCTCCCTAGTCCTCGCTGCGCGCTGCGCTCCAGGCAGACGGAGGGACGGGCTGCAGCGGGCCCGGCCGAAGGGGCCCGGGCCCGATCTCCGAGCCAAGATCCGCGGGGTGAGTGCGCCCGGAACCCCTTCTGCCCTGAGGCCCAGTGTGCCCTGGGCTTTGTCCCCGCTCCTTGCCCCCCTCCAGGCTCCCGGGAGGGGGGACCCCCGCGTTCTCCCCCACCCCCGCTCCGCTCGGGCCAGTCCAGCCACCCTCCAGGGACAGCTCCAGCCCGCTTCTGCCTGGCATCCCCCCACCCGGACCCCCATTCAGGCCGGTCGCTGGGACTTAGGAAAACTCCGGACCGTTATGCTCCGCGGGGTCCCCCCCCCCCGCCCCCCCCCCCGGGCCCCCAGCCCGACCTCCTCCCCCACCTCCCGGGGGCGGAGCCAGGCCTTGGGCAGCCTTCTGCCAACCCAGGGGCGCTCTGATAGGGGGCTTTGGCATCCTTCCGCTGGGAACCCAGACTGCGGTGTTGGGATTGGGATCCCTGTTCTTAGCCACCCCTCCCCCTCCAAACTCACAGAAAGTTTCTTTCTTTTTATTTGTCCCTATACCCCTCGGGTCTGTGGATCCCAGATGAATGCTGTACCTTGTTGGGGGGGTTAAGAAACTGGGGGATCAGGACAAGTTTATCAGCTCCCACCTTTCTGTTTCCTGTTCCTGTCCCTAAGCTCCATGCCTCTATCCCCCATCATTGCCCACCAGACCCATACCTCAGCACCCCCTATTGTAGCCTCCAGAGTCCAATGCTTCCCAGGATTCCTTCTCACAGTCTTGGGCAACAACCCAAGGTTGGGTCTTCCTGTGACTTCCTGGCCAGGGGTCCCAGCCACCCAAGTCCTGCCTGTTCTGTCCTGAGTCTCATCTCCATACCTTAAAGGCTCCAGCAGACCCTCAGAGCAGATGTAAGTCCCAGCTGGAGGCCGTGCCCTTGCTGGCCTCCCCTGCATGTGGTGGCTCCCTCTGGCCTCAGTTTCCCCCTCTGAAATGGATGTGACCACCAGAATGATGTGGGTAAAGTGCCAAGTGGGGCTGGGCATGCAGTAGGTTTCTGATACATGTAGGGGCCTTGCCACATTCCCAGGGTGGGGAGGAAGCTACCATCTTGGAAAATGACAGGCCTGTGATGGGAGATACACAGAGACCCCGAGGGGGCCCTGATCCAGGCTGGGACATGCCGGGGGGGGGCGGCGCTTCTTGGAAGAGATAACGGCTCAGCAGAGACCTGCGGATGAGTGTGAAGGCTGAAGTTTGGTGGGGGAGGAGGAAGGGTGTGCTGGGTAGAAGGAGTAGCGTGTGCTCATACCCCTTTGTGAGCCAGAGGGCGGTGAGTAGGGGCACCCATGGGGTGCACAAGGTGCTGGGGGCACAACATGGTGGGGTCAGCCATTCCAAAGACTGGGGTTAAGAATCTGGATTTTAACGATATTGGTGGGAGCCACGGAATGTTTGAGAGCAGAGGAGGGACAGAGTCACACTGCCACTCCCAGCCCCAGAGTGGCAGGTCAGGGCTGGGTGAAGGAGGGGTCCCGGGATGGGGGTCAAGAAGGGTCAAGATTCAGTCTAGGGTGGGGAGATCTGTGGCTTTGCCTTGGAGGATGAGTCCACAGGTGGGCCGGCTGGGGAAGGGTGTACCTGGTCCGGGCACCCCTGTTAAGAAAGGCCCAGAGGCCAGGGGCAGCTCAGTGCATCTGGGGAATCACGGTAACCTGTTGGAAGAGGCAGCAGGGTGGGTCCAGGGTCCCATCCTTCCGGGCCCAGAATGCCGAGCACAGGAGCTGGGAGCCCTGGTGGGTATGAGTGGGGCAGGAACGTACAGATCTTGGCATCACAGGCTTCTCCATGGAGCTGGTGTGACAGACACACTGGCAGGGGCAAGCCTGGCAGCCCGGGCACCTAGGAGGTTGATTGAGAGCTGGTCTCTTGCCTCAGATCTCAGCCCAGCCCCGTCTCCCCGCGCTGCCTGCCCCTCACTGGGCGGCTACCCCTCGTTGAGCTCATGTCCTCATCTGTCCAATAGAAGGACTTGGGGGGGAGCGTAGAAGAAGGCTCAGCACATGTGGGGGCACCCGTCTGGCATTACCGTTTCCTCCCTCTGGGACTGGGCCTGGCTCCCCATCCACACCTCCCATCCACTCCTGGCTGCGGCGACCCTTGCGGACAGCACCCAATACATATCTATGGTTAATTAAAGGCGGATCTCTTGGCCGGTGTTAGCCCATTCTCGGAAAGTTGGCAGGGCTGGCCCTGCCCTGAGCCCTTTTCCTGGTGGTGGGGGTGGGGTGAGGGAGAGGACATCAATGCCCCAGGAGGGAGAGGGGCTTGTCTGGAGCCACTTTGAGCCCACCAGTGACTACAGAGCTGGAGCTCGGACCTTCCTTGACCCTTTGGGGACACAGCGATCCAGGAAGGCTGGAAGCCCAGGTCCTGCCCTGAGGGTCTGCCTTGGAAAAGCCATTCCAGGCAGCAGGACCGTCTGTGGGCCCAGAAGGGAGGGAGTGTGGGGGTGGAAGGTTGTGCAGGATGGGGGGGGGGCTTTCCCCTAAGCCCCCACTGCCAGTGTCACGGGTCTTGCCTTCCCTGGCCCGGGGCTGTGCAAGTCCCCTGAGGGTCGGGTTGTGCACCGGAGCCCCTGGCCCCGCCCCAGGATAGGACAGACCCTGAGTTGGGGGCAGGGAGAGGCACTGGGGTGTCCTCAAGCCTCAGGAGACAGTATCTTGTGTGGGTAACACAGAGCCTGTTTGCTGCCCAGCCCTGGGTCATAATTGCCCCTTTATGCTTCCTGCTCCGCGTGGGTACACAAGGCTGACTCCAGGATCTCGTGACCCACGCCCTGGTGACCGACTAGCATGGGTACCTTCCCACCCCCTGTTATCAAGGCCTCCGAGCCCCCAGAGGCTGCTCAGCAGTCTGTACTGGGCCCAGAGAGGATCATCCACTTTACTGGGATCACACAGTGGCCGGGGAAGGACATGGTCATGTGAGGAAATGTGGGCTCTGGACCCAGGGTCCCACCCAGCTGGGGGCCTTGGGCGAGTCCCTACTCTGCTATGAGCCTCAGTGTTGTCATCTGCGAAAGTGAGCACGTGCCTCCCACCAGCTGCCAAGAACAAACGGTGGACAGTTCGGCGCCTGCCCGGGCGGAAGCTCGATCACTGATGGCTGGACAGTGGGCAGGGTCCCTCCCTGGCCCCGGGTTCCAGGTCCAGAGGCCATTCTCCACCTTCCCTGAAGCCCAGACTCATTTGCCATCCAGGTTATTCTCTGCAACTCCCACGGGTGGCTGCTCCCTTGTCAGTGGCTGCACCATCGTCTAGGAACTCCGGGATTGCTGCATCATGTGGCCCCAGTGTGCCTGCCTCAGTTTCCCTTTCTTGGCAGTGGCAGGGGTGGTGGCCCAGGCTGCTTTGCTGCAAGAGGGGCAGGGAGGAAGCTTGGCCAGGGTCAACCCGACCATGTCCCTCCCAGCCCAGGGCTGCCTAGAACTCCTTGATGCCCTGTGGGTCCAGTCCATACCTGCCTCTCTGCCCTGATCTCTCTCCTAGAGTCTCTGGGTTCTGCTTCTTGCCCTTCCTCAGGCTGCTCCTTGTGTGGAGACACCCTCCCTGTTCCCATTCACCCTTTCATTCTCAGCCACATAATATTGAATCTGGGCAGAGGGCACAGCACATGCAAAGGCCCTGGGGCAGGAACAGTGAGGGCTGTGTGGCTGGAGCAGAGTGAGGGAGGGGAGGGCAGGGAGGAGACGGGGCAGGTCGTGCAGGGTCTAGGGGTCAGGGGAGGACTTGGGCTTTTACCCCAGGGAGGTGGGAGCCCTGGAAGACTGTGGGCAGAGGAGGGCGGGACCTGACTCAGGCACCCTCTGGCTTCAGAGGGAGGACACATTGTGGGGGCGGGGGCAGGAGATGGCTGCATTGGTCCCGGTGGGCGATGATGGGGCTGGACCAGGTTGGGATGGAAGAAGAGGCAGGAAATGGGAGGAATCGGGCAGAGCTGAGAGCACTTATATTCTTCCCTGAGGCCTTGTAGGAGACCCCGCCCAGAGTCCTCCAGGGAGAGGGAGGGGCCTGCCTCCAGCAGGGCCAGTTCCTCGGGGAGGAGAGGGTCCTGAGAGACCCCAGAACTTTTTCTCTTCCGTGCGGTACATGACCCTCTCCTCCTCGAGTCTGCCTCCACCTCCCGCCCCTGTTCCCTGTGGACTCTCCAGGCCCTGGGAGCCCCCAGTGCCGAGCCCTCCCCTCCTGCAGCAGGCTGGCGTGGCAGATTTGGAGGAGCCTGCGTCTGGATCAGCCCCATCCTGCCCAGACGTTGAGAAGGCGTGGGCCCTGCGAGGCGGGGGCTCTGGGAGCGAGGGGGTAATTAGGGGCCACTCTGTTCTGAAGGCGGCTGCCCCTGGCTCTCTTGGGGTTCGGGGAACGGGGGAGGCGGCGGTGGCTGGAGCAGGAGGTCACCTCTGTGCAGGTGGCCCCTCCCCATGCCTGCATTCTGGGGGAGGACACAGAGGTGGAGCAGGAGGTCCCCGTACTGGGGGTCCACTGTGGGCCTAGCAGCCCTGGGTGTGAGCCCCCCTGGGCTGCAGGCTTTCTGTGTGGCCTCAGTTTCCCCAGAGGCTCTCTGAGGGCCTGCTCAGCTGATCCAAGTGGTCTGGGCCAAAGCCCCCTACTCAGATATGCCCAGCAGCTGTGGTCAGCCTGGCCCCAGCTGGCTTCAGGCTCATTTCCCCATCTGGGGTTTCCACCTTCCTCTTGGGCCACTTTCGCTCTTAAAGGGCCCATAGTGGGGGTACCCGCTGGCAATAAGGGGCTGTGCCCTATAGGCTTCTCTTTCCCACCTGCCTGGTGTCCGGCTGGTCATGTCTGAGTATGTTCCTGGATTGCAGCTGTGCGTGCCGGTCTGCGTGTGTCCTTAGACCAGGGGGTCTGACTTGTGTCTCCGTATTTATTGTCTGGCTGATCCAAGTGTGGCGTGCTCCCTACATGGCCCGTCTCCGTGGCCTGACTGCGTGCACACATCTGAGTCTGAGGTCCGTGCGTTCTGGTTACCTGTCTGCGCACTGTAGACCTCTGATCTGACTCCGTGTTTCTATTCGCCTACAGCCCAAGGGTGTACGTGTGTCATCTCCCTGACCACGACCTGTGTGTGTATCTGGTCGTGCTGTTTGCCTATGGTCTCTGCAAGGACCCCCGTGTGTCTCTGATCCATCCGTGCCTGTGGTCTGACCGCGTACGTGGATTGTTTGCCCCGTGCTGACCATGTATGCGTGTCTTATTTGACCCTGTGTGTCCGGGGTCTGATTTGGGGCCCGTTGGTGGTCTCTGTGCAAGCTTTATTTGTCTGACTATGAGTGTGGACCCATCTCTGTTGCCCGGCTGTGCAGATATATCTGTGTCTGGTCTCCCTGTCTGTCTGTGGTCTGACTGTGGGTCTGTCTGTGGCCTGTGTGCAGGCACCCTTCTCTCTGTCTGGTTTGTCTGTCTGTGGTCTGACTATGTGCAGGTTGAGCACCACTCCCCCCCCCACATCTGCAACCCTCACCCTCCCATGCTGGCTTCCCCACCCCCAACCCTGAGCCATGACCCGGCTGCCACCAGCCCAGCCTTCTCCTGGAGCCTCTCTGGGGCTGGGCGAGGTGACCGCAGCTGGGTATTTTGGGAACCAGAATCACAGGGGCTGCCTCATCATTATGTGGCACCCGTCCCTGTGGTCATGGCCTGGACCCGCCCGGGGCATGGCCTGGGGTGGGTGTGGGGCTGACCCGGCCGTGGAGGCCTCGTCTCTCCCTGCCTCTCCCCGGCCCCCTGCCCCGGCTCTGGCCACAGCGGAGATTGGGGAGGGGCTTTGGCCCCTGTGATGAGGGGACTCTTCTACCCTAGAAGAGTTTAGATTCTTGTGGGAGAAACAGACTCTGAGTGATTAACATTCGCATGTAATTTGCAAACTGGGCTGAAGTCGTGGAGGATGATGTCTTACTCATTTCTGAGGCTGTGGGATGTGGAATGGGGGGTGGGGGTGGGGGTGCGGTGGGGGGAGCTTCTGGAGGAAGTGACAGCTGAGCCGAGAGCTGTCACACAGTGGTGGGGGGACAGCAGTCCCGGCAGAAGGCCCAGCAGGGGCAGAGGCTGGTGGGCAGGACAGCTCAGGCAGTGTGGCGACACCTCCATGAGAGGAGGAAGTGAGATCAGCAGGAGCGGCTTCCTCTGGGGGCAGCGGGAGCCACGGAGGCATTAGAACAGGGCGGGGGGCAGGCCAGGCAGGTGTGTTTGGGGAAGATCTCTTTGCGGGCTGAGCAGGGGCTGAGGCGAGGTGCAGAGACGTCCTTCCAGAGGTCCAGCCTGGGAGGGGAGCAATGGGTATTCAGAGGACCCCTGGAGCTGGTGCTCAGTGCTGGTTGTGGGCGCTCAGCGGGGGTCTGAGGTCTGGGCTCCATCAGAGCGGAGGCTTACCTGGGATCAGCAGTCAGCCAGGGGCTGGGGGCTGTACAAAATACCGTAGGCCGGGTGGCCTAGGGACAGCGGACGTGTATCTCTCACGGTGCTGGAGGCTGGGAGTCCAAGGTCAAGGTGCCAGCAGAGCTGGGGTCTGGGGAGGGCCGCTTCCTGCTTCCCAGCTGGCCCTCCTCCCGCCCTGTGGGGTCTCTTTCACAGGCACCATTCCTGAGGGCTCCACCCTTGTGGCCCAGTCCCCTGCCGAAGGCCCTGCCTCCTAGAACTGTCACAAGGAGGGTGGCTTTCAGCACAGGGATGTGGGGGGACACGGGCCTTCAGCTGGGGCTCAGCACTTTCCTTCTGCCTCATCATCGCCCCGTGACCCCCCATTGTCCTGCGACCCTTTCCCCCAACCCCATGACTCTCCTCCACACCTCTGTGAGCCCCCCGCTGCCTCCTCCATGAAGGCCCCCAGATTGCCTCTCTCCCCTCTCATGGTGCCTCCGTTGTCTCTGCAGACGCTGCCCCGTCTGACGCTTGGCTCGGCTGGCTCGAGGCCTCTTTGCGAGGGACCGGGGGGGGGGGCCTGTCCCCCTCCAGGGCGGAGGCCGGAGGCTGCAGGTAGCTGCCAAGCATGGCGCCTGCCTGGGGCCCCGGCGTGGCATCTGTGGTTGGTCCCATGGGCCTCCTCGTGGTCCTGCTGGTCGGAGGCTGCGCAGCAGAAGGTAAGAGTCTGGTGCGGGACGTGTGGACGTCCGAGTCCGTGTTTATGTGTGTGTGAGTGTACGTGTCCCCACCTCCTCCCCGGGGCCCCTGGTGTTGCCAAGCAGAGCCTCTGTGCTCCACGAAGGAGGCCAAGCGAAGTGCCTACTGGGCGCCGGTCCTGGGAGGCTCAGAGGCCAATAATAAACGATGGTGTTAAAAGCAGTAACAGGAACGATGGTGATGGTGATGGCTGTTTCCCCAGAGTCAGCTCTGTACCATGGCCATTGCTTAATCCAGACTTTGCCTGTTTCGCTTCTCTCCAGCCTTCTAACACTGAGCCGGCTGGTTCCATTGCCTTCCACATTTTCCAGTGAGAGAAACTGAGGCTCAGAGGGGGCAGGGACTTACTCGAAGTCCCTCCTTGAAGCCGCAGGGTTCACCTTCCCTTGCCACACGTAGAAGCACCAGGGCCTGGGTGGCAGATACACAGGCAACCAAACCTTCCCAGGTGGAGCCAGGAGAGGCTTCTTGCGAGAGAAGGCATTGGAGCTGGGGCTTTGTGGGTGTGTAGGAGTTTGCTGATGGAAAGAGCGTTACTGGTGAAGGTGCTAGCCCACAGAAAGGTCTGGAGGTGAAGAAAGGGGTTGGTGTAGTTTGGGGTGGGCAAGGCTTTGTTTCTGGCCATCACATGGAAAGGATGAGGGTCAGTTCTGGGCCCAATACCAAGACGGAACCTATGACGGGAGGCCTAGAGGAGGTGTCACTCGGGCCCATGGGGACACACAGAGTCAGGCCAGCAGGAAAGAAACTGGGATCTCTTAGTTAGTTTGGGTTTAAATCCTGACTTGGCCATCAACCTGCTGTGTGGCCTTCAGCTAGTGACTCAACCTCTCTCAGCTGCCATTTCCACCTTGACTGAACGAGACTCATAACATTATCCACACCCCAGCCTTCCTGAGGCAAAGACACACAATATTGCTTCCCGGCACATGGTAGGCCCACAGTCCCATGCTCCCACGAGCACAGTAATTATGGCTGCTGGGCAAGAACACCAGCGACATGCACGCTTGTCTCAGGGATTCTTGCTTTTTCCCGTTTTCGTGTTGTTTTTTAGTAGATGCCGAACACATTCAGATCAGCCAGCACAGCCTGATGGGATGAATGCTGTTCTCATCGTTCCCATTGTACAGATGGGGAAACTGAGCCACAGCAAGGTTTCATGACAGCCAGGAAGTAGCCACACTGAGATTTGAACCCGGGCCACGTGGTGTGAGAGCCCAGGTTCCTGACCATCACACCACACTGCCTTGCAGGCCGGTAGCCAGCCATGGCTGGGCTGTGATCTGCCCAGTCACTTTGCCAGGCCTGTGCCTTCCTGGGCTCTGTTCCCCACAATGGGAATAGCAAGCCGAAGGCGACAAGCATTTTAGCGTTTCATTCCTTCATTTAATGCAGGGTCAGATTGTTCACTGGGGTGGGGCATCCTGGGCACTGTGGGGGGTTCAAGCAGCATCCTGACCCCACCCATTCCATGCCAGGAGCACCCCCAGTTGTGACGACCACAGACGTCCACAGGCAACAATGCCTCACCCACCCCAGGGTGAGAATCGCTGGCTTAACTTACACTGGTTGAATAAATAATATGTGTACTCCTTTGATGTCTTGCTCCAGGCATAATTTACCAGCCTTGGGGAAACTGAGGCTGCCAGACCCGGAGGCCCATTGTGGTTGAGAGGGGCCACAGGATTTGGAGGCTGCCTTGGCCTGGGTTTAAATCCCGGCTCTGTCGTGTGACCACGGTGACTTGTGGTCTCATTCATGCAGTGCATCTTTAATAAGCATCTACTTTGTGTTGGGCACTGGGTTAGCCACAGGGGACGGAACAAACATCCCACCCCTTTACGGAGCTCATAATCTAGTGAGGGAGAAGCACTAAGTGTGTCGGATGGTGGACATGCTGGGGATGTGGGTGTGAGGTAAGGGTTGGGGGCTGCATTTTAAAAAGGTGTGGGAGAACATCAGGGAAGGTCACAGTGAGGTGGCATCTGAGCAGAGACCTAAAGAAGCTGAGAAGTACCCCCTATGAGTATCTGGGGGGAACTCCCAAGCAGAGGGAACAGTATGTGCAAAGGTCCTGGGGCAGGAACCGGGTGTGTTGGAGGAACAGACAGGGGGCTCGTGTGGCTGGAGCAGAGTGGGTGAGGGGGAGAGAGGGAGGAGGAAGGGGTAGGGAGGGGCCGGAGCAGGTCGTGCAGGGCTTTGGGGGCTTCAGAGAAGACTTGGGCTTCTGCCCCAGGGAGGTGGGAGCCCTGGAGGGGCAGTAGGCAGAGGAGGGTGGGACCGAGATTCGGGTACTCACTGGCGCTCTCTGGTGGTTGTTTTGGGGAGCACAGCCCAGGGGTCAAGGGCCTGAGCTGCGGGACCAGGTGAGCAGTGAGAGAGGGTGACCCAGGATATTAGCACCTGGTGTGCAGCTGGAGCAGGCCCAGTGGGTGCCCCCGCAGTGAGCCCAGGAATTATTATTGCTGTACTACTTTAGGTGCCAGTACTGCCCTATACGCAAACCCAGATCGGCCTCTCTGAGGCCGCGGCATCTTGCCTTTGAAGGCGGGTCTGTGTCACAGGAGCTCCGTCATCTGGGACCCACCATGATTTGTGCAGCCAGCTTCAGGGAATGGCCCCAGCCCTCAGGGAGCCGTGGAGGGTGGGGGCCTTCAGGCCACAGAGAGCCCACGTGGGCAGCTGAAACCACCAGCCAGCGCCAAGAGGAACGATTTCTGCTCTAGAAAGGGCCTTGGGTCCTGTGGTGCTTTCCCAGGATGCTGTGGGGCTGGCCCAGGCAGGGTTGGAGGTGACAGGCGGGGCTGGAGGGGACAGGCGGGTAGGCTTCCGGCGCTGGCGCTGGATTCTCCTCTGCAGAGTCTGGAGTGGAAAAACAGAATTTGGGCCAGGGCTCCCCCAGCCTCCATGCTGGTGGCATCACCACTCTGAACTAAGACCAGGAGCCAGCTGGGATGCACTCTCAGTGATGAGGACCCACAACCCTATTTATCGAATGTGCCCTTCCCTGGCATAGGTCGCTGGATCGGGCCCGGGGGGAATCCTAGCTCCCGCCCATCATGAGCTGGGTGACCCTGCACACGTCCCTCACCCTCCCTGACCCCTCATTTTGCTTCTCTGTGTCTCGGGTGCAAGAACAGTGCTGAGTGCCACCTGGCCCAGGACAGATGGGGTGGTGGCTCCCCACAAGTGACTGCCATACCCCAGGGTGTCTTTCTTGGGTCAGGGGCCTCTTTGCCAAGAAGAGGAGGGGAGGGTTCGTCCAAAGGAGAGAACCCAAGCATCCACAGGGAATTTTCTAATGTGGGTGCAGGGAGCGGACAAAGCTCTTCCAGCCTGTCTGCGACCCCAGAGCCACCTGGAGATGGGCTGAGAAGACATTTGCCCTGCAGAGAGGGGGTTCTCAGGAGCGAGTGGGCTGTTTCACTGGGTCTGGTGTTAGGTGGCCGTCAAGGGTCACCAGAGAGGTGTGGTGGGGTCCTGAGGACCCCGTGCCTCCCCTGAATGGCACATAACCGGCTGTTTCAGCGCAGCACGATCAAGGCTGTGATGGGGGATGCCCAGGCAGTGGTGGGGACCAACCGAGGAGCTCCTAACCCAGCCTTTGGTAATCTGAGAAGGCTCCCCGGGGGAGGTGCTGGCCTAGCTGAGGTGGAAGCTGCCAGATGAAAGGAGGAGGAAGGGACTCCGGCAGGAAGGAACAGCAGGGGCTCCCGTCATGTCTCCTCCGGTCATGTCTCCTCCCCCGGATCGGTGGGTGCTGGGGGTGCGTCCCAGCTCAGAGCCATAAACAGGCAGCTCCTGGAGCTCACTTCTGCCTGGAGCTCACTTCTGCCCTTCCTTCCAGGGGCTCCTGAGAGAGGATTTTCCCTAAGGAAGATTCCTGACCCGGCCACAGTGACTTTCCTCCATGACATCGGCTGGGGACACGCATGGCCCCAGTCGCCATTCCTGAGCCTTGGAGGAGGGGGCCGCCCAGGCAGGCA
The DNA here is from genome assembly GCF_003265705.2 of Callorhinus ursinus. Lineage (NCBI taxonomy): Eukaryota > Metazoa > Chordata > Mammalia > Carnivora > Otariidae > Callorhinus > Callorhinus ursinus. The sequence goes on from NW_027397139.1 coordinate 1,223,787, forward strand.
GAGCCAGGGAGGCGGGCCCAGCCCAGGGCTGGGTGCGCAGAGCAAAATGTCCCCATCAGGCTCAAGGCCTAAGACACGTGCCTATGGACAGAAAGACCCAGGTTCAAATGCGGGTGCTGTCCCCCGGGGCCGTGTGGCCTCATGCAAGCTTCTCCACCCTGAATCTGCACATGATTAACCTCCACGGCTTTGCAGGGGTGCACAGGAGCGGAATGAGGCCGCACATGCCTGCGCACAGTGGGTCTACTGATTTTAGAAGAGACGGACCGCCAGTAATACCTCACAGGGTCAGATCGGTGGGAGCGGAACCTCGAGGAAGGGAGGCGAGGCCGCTCGGGCCACTGGGATGGGCTCCCCGTTTTGTTCAAAGAATGATTTGAAGAAATAATTTCTATTTACCTTTAAACAGTTGCAAATCTCACCAAGTTACCAAGTTACCAAGTAGGAAGGCTCTCCCCCCCCCCCCCCCCCCCCCCCCCCGGTCTCTCCCCCCCCCCCCAGATTTTTCTTTTCATGCGAACAGTAAACATCCTCTATACTCTCTACCCCTTGCTGTTTTACGTCTTACACTATCTAGATCTTGCTGTTTCTGCGCTAGTAGTTAGGAAAGCGCCCTCATCCCTTTGTGCTGCCTGGCGTCTCGCGCTGGGGCAGCCCCGAGGACATGCAGCCCGTCCCCTTTCGTTGGATAGCTAGGTTGTTTCCAGAAGGACCTCGCCAGCCCACTGCAGCCCTTGAATCTGTCGGTGAAAAATCTCAGGAGTCGCTGAATTCACTTCATGCGCCCCGTTGTAGCCTCACCATGAGTGGAGATCCAGTATCGCTTTGGGCCATCCAGTGGTCACTGTGAAAAGTCAGTAACGACAGAGCAGCGGGAATGTACTTTCACAGGAGTGCTACTAACGTGCAGGGTGGAGGCTGTCAGGGGTTAAAGACCCGGTAGGCTCTACTCGAGACTCTCCGGCAGAGACTTAATACATCAGCTCTCTGGGAAGGGCCAAGATTGTGGGCACGGGAGCCAGCCCGGTTCAAATCCCGGCTCAGCCACTGGGCGGCTGGCTGTGTGTGTCCATGCAAAGGCTTTGCCTCTCTGTGCCTCGGTTTTCTTGTGTGTCGAATGGGGACCCTGGGGCCCTGCGCACAGCGCCGTCAGAGGGTCACATGTTACTGAGCTACACCGCTGCATACACTAGGTGCTCAGTAAGCACTTGCTTTCATGGTTGTCAGCATGTTACGCCTGGGGAAGCTGGATCAACTTTTCTGAGCTCCTGCCTCCGGCACTGGCCCCTCGAGTCTGGACGCCTCCCATGGATTAAGAGGCTGGAGCCCTGGGTTCCAATGTGGCCTGTGACCTCAGATCCCTTGGTCGCCCCCTGCTTCCCTGTTTGATGCCTCTGTTTCTCCACATGTCCCACCAGGGGATTATCTCCTTGCAAGTCTTTTCCAGGCCAAGGACGTTCCAGGGTTTGGCAGGGCACCCCACGGGGGGCTTCTAGGCACAAAACCTGAGGACCCCAGAGTCTTGGGGGAGGGCTCCCCTTCCACCATCCTCTGCGGCCCATGTGAGGTTGGAAGCACACGGGAGCGTGTGTGGCTGTGGTCTCGGGGCTGGGCATGGGGAGGGAGGGTGTGTTTGCATGGGCCCGTGGGCTCCTGGCTTTATGCCTGGGGCCCACCAGACCCCTCCTCTTCCTGCTCTATCTCTAGAGCCCCCCAGGTTCATCAAAGAACCCAAGGACCAGATTGGTGTGTCGGGGGGTGTGGCCTCCTTCGTGTGTCAGGCCACAGGCGACCCCAAGCCACGGGTGACCTGGAACAAGAAAGGCAAGAAGGTCAATTCCCAGCGCTTTGAGGTGAGTCAGGGGTGAGGGGAGACGGTCTGGGGCCAGCAGCCACTCCCCAGATGGGGCCATAGCGGCTCAGTCATGCGCAGCCACAAACGTCACAGAAATGTCTCCCGGCTATAACACGGGGCCCGGGGGTGGGGGGCCCAGGCCAGGCTGCCACCGTCTGTGGCCCAGTCAGCTCTCACCCCTTCCCGGCCATGCGTCCCACCTGCCTGCTCGGTGAGGGCCCGGCCGGGCTGGGTTGCTCTGCTGTGTGGCCTTGAGCAAGGCCACACCCTCTCTGTCCCATCTCGCACGTGGAACCTTACACAGAACTCCAGAACACGCACACGATCAGATGTACACGTTTCTATGGCCGACGTGCCTTCACATGCCTGTCACACAGACTTGCCTGTGCTTCTCACACACCCACATACGCACAGGCCCTCCTACTTGCACGGACCTGGGCCCAGTTTCTGCCTGCAGTGCGTTCGCACAGGACGCCCACCCACGTGGACGGTACGGCCCCCAGCTCCTCTGCCAGCCACCCCGGGGACCTCAGCCTCACCCTGCTCTCTCTCCCCTGCCCGTGGCAGACAATCGAGTTTGACCAGAGCGCGGGGGCCGTGCTGAGGATCCAGCCGCTCCGGACCCCCCGGGATGAGAACGTGTATGAGTGCGTGGCCCAGAACTCCATCGGGGAGGTCACGGTCCATGCCAAGCTCACTGTCCTCCGAGGTACTGGGATCCTTGGGTCGGGTCGGGGAGGAACGAGGCCCCGGGTTTTAGAATCACTGACAATGTTGGTTTGGATTTTCTCTTTGGGGGACCTTTACACCAGTGCAGCCCAGAGCCTACCAGTAGGGATTTATTGAGCCTTTGCAGGAAAGAGCAGCATTAAGGGACTAGTGTCATCCCCATTTGTCATCTTTTTATTTATTTATTTATTTTTTAAAGATTTTATTTACTTATTTGACAGAGAGAGACACGGCGAGAGAGGGAACACAAGCAGGGGGAGCGGGAGAGGGAGAAGCAGGCTTCCCGCCGAGCAGGGAGCCCGATGCGGGGCTCGATCCCAGGACCCTGGGACCATGACCTGAGCCGAAGGCAGACGCCTAACGACTGAGCCACCCAGGCGCCCCCCCCCCTTTTTTTTTTAAAGATTTTATTTACTTGACACAGAGAGAGAGCACAAGCAGGGGGAGTGGCAGGCAGAGGGAGAGGAAGAAGCGGGCAGGACTCGATCCCAGGACCCCGGGGATCATGACCTGAGCCAAAGGCAGCCGCTTAACCAGCTGAGCCACCCAGGCGCCCCCCCTTTGTCATCTTAATCATGCTTCTCTGATTACAAGAGCCTGATCCACCTCAAACTGGTTCACGTAGGAAAGAAAATTCATGGATCCATGTAATGAAAATGTCCGTGGAGGCGCCAGCTTCAGGTTCAGGTAGATGCAGGAACTCATGCAGCGTTCTTAGGTCTCACCCTCTCTCTGCCTCTGGGTTTGTTTTCTTCCGTACTGACTGTGTCCTCAGTGGGATGACCCCCAGTAGCTCCATGCTCACAGGCCCCCACCCCAAATAGAGGACCAGATGATCCGGGACTACAGCTCCTTGCCCCAGTTGGGTTAGATAGCCATCCCTGAGCCGGTTACTGTGCCCAGAGGAACAAATACTCCCATTGGCAGAGTCCTCCCTGGAGTCAGGGATGTATCAGCCCACACAGACAGGGTCAGCAAGGGGCGGTTCCCCCAAAGGGACAAAGGAGGAATAGATGTTGGAGAGGCGGAAACAGCTGCCCACCACCTCCCATGCATTCACACACATCCTTCGGGAACACTGCTTTGCTGGGCTGTTGGCTAGCCTGGCTTGGGTGGGCTGGGGGCACCAGGAAATCACGTTCTCCTTGTAAAACAGCACCCTTCAGACAGCCTGGCCACAGACAACCCCCCTCCCCCCCCGCCGCCAGCTGCTCCCTCTTGCCTGCTCTGTGGCAAGGGGGTGTTAGCCTCTGTAGCTGTGTGACCCTGGGCAAACTAATAAACCTCCCTGAGCTGCGGTTCCTCACCTCCCGAGTGGGGAATGATGAGGTGCACCTCGAGGAGTCACGTGATCCCGGTAGGTGGCGCATGCGCGGGAGAGGCTGGGCCCCCCCCCCCCGCAGGGACCAAGCGCTTGGCTGACTCCAGCTACCCAGCGTCATCGTTCGCGCTCCGAGTTTAGTGGGACGACTGCCACCAGCCGTTCTGTGGCGCCCAGGGTGGCATTCTTCAGCCTCTCCCGGGGCAGCAGAGCCAGGGTGGGCGGCATGTTGGCCCCAGGGGGCACTTGGTCTCGGACCCGGGGTGCAACCTCTACGGGGTCCCTCCTAACGAGCGCTCTGTCCGTTTGACAAGAGGCCTCATAGTTTCCTCCGCGCAGGTCCTGGAGCCTGTCCTACTGGGGGAGGGAGGGGCGAAGGGGGCAGGGAGCCCTCTCGGCCGGCCCGGCCCGCCCTGCCTCTTCCCAGCAGATATTCTTGCCCTGACCTTTCCCGGGCACAGACGGAACAGCCTGCCTCCCGCTGCCCCGTGCCAGCCTCCATTGTAAGCGCTCAGAGAGTTAAAAGGACATGCTGTGAATCTATTAGCCGCCCAGTCGCTGGAATCTGGGGAAAGATCCGTCTGTGCTCCCTGCCACCATTCCCCCCCCCCCATCAAGGCCTCCTTGGCTTTGCTCTGTTCTCGGCCGCCTGGAGGACGTGGTGCTTGGGCTGGATGCCCAGCCCAGGGCCTTTGACCCAGGAGCGAGCGCCTGTCCTCCGGCGCCCCGCCCCGCCCCTCTCGGGGCCCTGAGGCCCAGGGTTCTCCCGGGCCCGGCAGGGAAGGGCGAGGCTGTTGGGCCCAGCTCTCCCCGCCTCCCTCCCCTGCCCTCTGATTGTGGACCCTGCTCACGCCTCCTGTGCTGTTGTTTTAATTAAACTCCGAGGAATCGGGCACAATGTGGTACGCGATGAACATTTTTGTTTAATTAGGAGCTCTCGGTACTGTCGGGCGGCCGCAGCCCCTGCCAGCCCCCGCGACGCTGGCTGCCACCCACACGCACTGGCGGGGACCCCCGAGGGTGTGTGTGAGCGCGCTGTGGGGCGTGGACGCATTCGCGGTTGAGCAGGCGCATACCTACCAGCCTGAAGCCCCAAGAAGGGAGGCCGGGTTTTTCGGCCTTCATCTCCAGTGACATCATGGGTAGCCAGTCAGAACCATGTCTGGGCTTCAGGCCTCAGGCCCCAAAAACCAACAGGGCCTGACCCACCTTGGACAGGGTCCAGCCACCCCTCCTCAGACTCGAGTAGGTCCAGTCTGGGGGTTTGGGGGTGCCTCAGCGGGCCCCTCCCAGCTTCCTCTGGGCTTAGCCAGGCCTGGGTACGAATCCCAGCCTGGCTGTGTCCTGGCTGAATGATGTGGAGCAGCTGTGTGTCCGGGCCTCAGTTTCCCCCTCTGGGAAGTAGGTACCGTCTTTGAAGAGGGCACAAGAATGTGCCTGCAGAGTGCCTGGTACATAGTGTTCAGGACTTGGGACTGGGGCCACTGGCCTTCCATGCACCCCTGGACTGAGACTGCAGTTCTCTCATTGCACTGGAGGAATGGGATGGTGCCGCCCCTGCTTCCATCTCCCCTGCCCCATCTTGGCCTCCTGTCTCCCCCCACCCCGCCCCATGGTGTGCCCGGAGCCCCGATCTCTCTTGCATGGTGGTCTCTCGCCCACCTCTTTTCCAGTCCCCCAGTGCCGGGCCTCAAAGTGCCCACCATGCCCATTGCCCCTTCTGGGCCTTTGTAAGCAAACACCTGTGTATCGTTGCTCTTCACACGGATAGCAGCAGCATCTGTTCCAGAAGGCAGCAAGCTTTTCCTGTAAAACACCAGGGAGGAAATATTTTTGACTCTTCAGGTCAGTCTCTGTTGCAACTACTCAGCTCTGCTGTCAGAGCCGGAAAGCTGCTGTAGATGACATGGACACAGAGGGGTGTGGCCATGTGCCAATAAAGCTTTATTAACAAACACAAGCCAAGGGCCGAGTTTGGCCTCGGGGCGGTAGTTTTTGATCCTTCTTCTATACCATCTTTCACTCTGAACCCTGTCCACTTAACAGTGTGTCTGGACTTTGTATCGCGTCTCCTGGGTGGCCCAGCGTGTGGATAATGAGTCCCCGTTGACAGCTGGTTAGGTTGTTGCCAGCCTTTAGCTGCTCAGAGCCGCTCTGCATTCCTCTTCTAGGGCATGGCACGTGGGAACCGTAGCTGCAGAGCGGAGGGTCAGGGGTCTCTGGCAGGTGGCCCCAGGGCACCCCTCCTCGTAGGGTTTGTACCCCCCCGTGTTTCCTGCCTGTTCGCCTTCAGTTTCACCAGCCCCCACACATGATCAGTTTTGTTGTCACTTGGCCATCACGATCAGGGTGGGGACTACGTAGGTTTGCCAGGGCTGCTGTAACCAAGTCCCAGCATCTGGGCGGCTTAAACGACATATTCTCTCCCAGTCCTGGGGGCGGGAAGTCTGAGATTGGGGTATCGGCAGGGCCGGTTCCTCCAGGGGGCCTCTCTCCTGGACGTGCAGACGGCTGTCGTCTTCCCCTGTCCTCACGTGCTTGTCCCTCTGCGCGTCTGTGTCCTGGTCTCCCCTCCTTCAAGGACACCAGTCAGATTGGATTAGGACCCACCCCGGTGACCTCGTTTTAATTTAATCACCCCCTTGAAGACATGATGTTCACATTCTGAGATCCTGGGGGTTCGGGCTTCAATATGAACTGGGGGTGGGTGGAGTGGGGCTCCTTTCGGCCTGTAATGGGTGAGCGGCTGTTTAAATTCGTACTGAGGAGCCCGGTCCCTGGCCCTGGGGAATCCTTTGTCCGTTGCGGAGGACAGGCCAGACTGGAGCTAGGGGTGTTCGGGGTCAGAGCAGAAGGCATCTGGAGTCCAGTTGCTGGAGAGGGAGAGTGGAGGTTGGGGAACAGGTGGTACCCTTTGGGAGGCCCTTGAGGTGCCTCCCTTCCCTGGCGTGACGCCAGCTCAATTAGGCCCCAGAGCCCGGTAAGGTTCTCAGACAGGCAAGTGAAGGCCACCTGCCAGTTACCTGGCCCGCCTCATCGCCTCCGCCCACGACCACGTTCCTGCCGGGCACTGGACATCAGGGGCTGAGGGCCTCCAGGGAGAGAGGCGTTTTCTCCTCCCGGTGGCTCTCCCACCCCCTTGACCGCGGACGGAAGCTAGACCTTGGCCAGTGAATGGGGACACTGAGGCCTGGAGGCATGGTGACTCTCGTGGGTTAACAGCAACTGGAACTGAGCTTTTCAAACATTTATTGAGCACCTACTGTGTGCCATGCCCTGCGTCAGGCAGTGGGGACGTGGGGGCAACAGAGGTACATCATGATAAAGTTGAACACTCAGATAGTTGGACTCTCAGACTGGAGTCCAGGAGGATGTGTGGCTCGGGTGTGTGAGCCAGCCTGAGGGGACGTGGATACGTAGACAGGCCAAGGGGCACGCAGGAGGGAGCTTGAGGTCTCTGAGGAACAAGGAGGTCTGTGTGGCTGGACAGAGAGGGTGAGGGTGGCTCGAAATGGGGCTGCCGAGGCTGGCGGGGCAGCGTGGGTGAGGATCCGGGGTCCCCCCAGAGGATGGTGAGGACCACAGTGGAAGAGTGTGCAGCACGGGGGGTAGTGGGTTTCAGTTTACGTGTGTATGGGTTTATTATTTTTTAAAATGGGGGGAGAGGGAGAGAGAGAACCTCAAGCAGACTCCCTGCCGAGCGCAGAGCCCCATGAGGGGTTTGATCCCACGACCCTGAGATCATGACTTGAGCCAAAATCAAGAGGCAGACGCTTCACCGACTGAGCCACCCAGACGCCTGAGTTTACGTTTTTAAAGCTAGCTAGCTCCTGGATGTTCTAAAGGACCCCCAGCGTCTTTCCCCTTGGGCACTGCTGACACTGGGGCTGGGTCATTCTTTGGGGCGGGGGGAAGGGGGTGTCCTGGACATTATGGAGTGTTGAGCAACAAACATCCCTGGTCCCCACCCCAGGTGTGACTGTTAGAATCCCCCCCACCCAGACCTCTCCAGTTGTCCCCCAGGTGGCAGAGTGGCCCCGAGCGAGAAGCACCGGTCTGGCCCTATCCTTCTACCCTGCGCCCCCCCGCCCTACCCCCCCCCCCCCCCCCCCCCCCCCGCCGGCACTACGTCCTGTGGGAGTGATGCAAGCAGGAAGCAAGCCACAGAAGCTGCCCCGGGCAGGCAGGGGCTGGACCCGCCCCCTCCCCGCCCTTACAGCGTCATCCATGTGGCAACCAGGCCCCAGCCCTGTTCTTCCCCTGTCTCCACCCTCAGAGGACCAGCTGCCCCCCGGTTTCCCCAATATCGACATGGGCCCCCAGCTGAAGGTGGTGGAGCGGACACGGACAGCTACTATGCTCTGTGCTGCCAGCGGTAACCCCGACCCCGAGATCACCTGGTTCAAGGACTTCTTGCCTGTGGACCCCAGTGCCAGCAACGGTCGCATAAAGCAGCTGCGGTCAGGTGAGCACAGGTGGCCGGGAGGATGCGGGAACCACGGAGGACAGCAGAGGGAGGGCGGTGTCTCCAGGGCCCGAGCCCTGGGGACTAATGGGAGACAGAAAGGCAGAGGGGATGCGTAGCCATGGGGAGGGCGTTGGCGTGGGGAGAGTGTCTTCAGAGCTGAGCCAGCAGGGATATAATGGGGGCATGGATCGGCAGGGGTAGTGGGGAGCTATGGCCGATGGTAGGAGGGGAGTGTGTCCATGCCTGAGTGGGGTTATAATGGACCCCGATATGCACAGGGATGGGGAGCTAGAGAGATCACGGGGGCAGTGTCTCCAGTCCCCAAGCAGCACCATCCTAATGAGGCATAGATGTTGCAAGTGATGGGAGAGCCACAGAGGTGGGGGGTATCAGCAGGGCCCCAGCAGTGGGGACACAGTGCGGTTCAGACAGGCAGAGGTGAGGGGGGCCACGGAGAGTGGTGAGGATGGCCATCTTCAGTGCCTAACCACTGGGTGTGTAATGGGGCACAGACAGTCAAGGTAATGGGGAGGCATGGAAGGTGGCGGAGGGAGAGCGTCTTCTCTGCTGAAGCCATAGACCTGTCCAGTGAGGATATAATGGGGTCCAGACAGGCCAGAGTAGAGGGGAGATGTCTAAGGCAAAGGCAAGAGAGTATTTCCAGTGCTGATGCAGTGAGCGTTTACAGAGGAGGTAGGAGGCCCTAAACAGGTAAGGTAATGGGGAGCCGTAGAGAGCTGCAGGGAGAGAGTGTCTCCAAGACCGAAGCACTACGGACGTGGACGGGGCACACAGATAGGCAGTCCAGCTTGTTTGGACAGGCCCTGGCCGGGCCAGAGCACAAGGCCTTGGCCACCTTGGGATGGGTGGTTCCACGGTTGTGTCTCGGCATAACACCCACGTGCCCTATCTGTGAGTCTGTCTGTCTTGGGGGGCTGTGTGTGTTGTGTCAGTTGTCCCACTGCTTCATGACAAGTCCACACGTGCATGTCTGGGCTCCCTGTGCCGACCTGACCTGCTTCCCGCGTGAGGTCCAACGCAGGCCGTGCTGCCTGCACGTGGGTTTGCCTTCTCCCTCCCAGAGCAGAGCTTGTCCACGTGCATCTTGGCTGCACGCGCACCCACGTTACTGTCCTTCCCGGGTGCGTGCACGCGTCTGAGGCCACGCCCACAGTCCCCATGTGTGCAGACATGTGGTAGGGATGTGCCCGCATGCACCTCCCGCGTGTTCTCCTCCACTGTGATTACACATGTTGGGGCACACCACTTTGCTTTCTCTCCCCCCTTCCTCTGAGGACCCCCCGCCCCCCGCCCCGGAGCCAGCCCTGCCTGAAGGCTTCCCAGTTGTTCTTAATGCCCCCACTCACTGTCCGGTCCCATTCTCTGAGGGGTCTGTCTGCCCATTCTCTGCTTTCCGCTTCTCCCCGGCGCAGACCCAAGCTCTGAGAAGGGACAGACGTTAAGCCCAGAGTTTCTTTCTTCCCTGGAGAGACCTGGACCTTGCCCTGGGGCGGGGGGCGGGGGGTGGGTAGTAGACAGCCTTCCCCCTTCTGTCCTGTCTGAGGATACTTGCAGCTTCGGGGGTTCAGCCGGGGGATGATGGCAGCCTGAGGGTCCAGTTCCTTCCCTGCTGGCTTCTGCCCTCACGGGCCCCGATGGGGCTGATGAAGAGCACGGAGCCCGGGGCCCAGCTGCCTGGGCCCATGTCCGCTGTGTCCTAGGGCAGGTCTTTTCCTCTGGGTCTCAGGACCATATCATGCACCTCCTCCTTGGCACTGGTGCGAGAGGCTCGTGACGGAATGCCTGGCACAGACTAGGTGCTCGGCACGCGTGTGAGCTGCTTTATTGGTCATAATCTGATTACTCTTCCGACCTCCCCTCCCTGCCCCGCCCCAGTGAGGATGCAGGCCTTTGCATAACACCCATTAATGATCCTGTTCTCTTTTCTTGTCCCTCTGTTGTAAACGTTCAGAAACCTTTGGTAAGTCTCATTTGTTCACCACGTCAACAACTAACGTCCCCTCTTCGTTCCCCTTCCCGCCCCGCCCCCTCCCCGCAGACTAACAGCCACTGTGACAGTAACGGTGACCCACTCCACGTGGCATGTTTACTAACGACGCCCCCTCCCCCACCAGCCACCCAGCCCTCCCCTGTCAGGCACCAGGGGGCTGCAGAGAGAGGAGCCCAAAAGGAAAAGAGGAAAAAAACACAAGGCCACAAGGGGGCTGGTCAGACCCCAGAATGGGGGCTAAGGGGAAATTAGGGGAATCCTAGAGCTAGTGGAGTTTTGCACCTAACAGTCCCCCAGCCTTGACATTGCTGGAAGATGAGGAACTTGCAGAAATTCGGGAGCTGGGTCTGAGAGGGAGAGAGGACTTTTCCAGCTGGGCTGGCACTGGGCACTTCCCTCTTTTACCAACATCCAGCCTAAATGCCCTGAAACCAACTGCAGGGCTAATTCTTACTAGAGTGAGGATGACTGATGTTGGCCCGTGAAAGTTCCTTCTCCTCTTGCTCAGGTTAAGCAGTAGAACCACCTTTAATACCCAAGAGACATATTTTCTCCTCTCAATATAGTGGCCTTGGGCTGTTTGGCCATCTTGGGAGGTCCCATTCTTTGGCCTCTGGATCCCCACCGACCTAGGTTCTGGTCGTCATTTCCACCTTCAGTGAATTCCCATTTCGTCCCGAGTAAAGAGGAGAAGGGGGGCCTTGTCGGTTTGAGGATTTTGTAAGAGGTAATACAGAGGTCTGGGAGGCTGGAGAGCTGGGTTCAGAGCCCACCCCTGCCTCTGACTCATGGTGTGACAATTTGCTGGCCCCTCCGGGCACTCGTTTGCCCATCGGTTTTGCCTTCACTGTGCGGAAGGAGCTGTGTTCTGGCCTCAGGGTTTCCGGGCTCCACTTGTTCTTGGTGGGGTTATCGGCTGTCCGTCAGCAGAGAGAGAGGGGGCTGGATCTCTCCCGGGAAGATGAGCTGGGGGTATCAATCTCCAAGCCAGGACCGCTTTCTTGGTGAGTCCTGAGTTGTCCCCTGCCCCCAGCGCCCAGGTCAACGTGCAGATCGCTCTTTCCTCTTTTCCTTTTGGAGGCTAAGGAGGCGGGAGGGCCCTCCCTCCGCCCTCGCTCCCCCTTGCTGCTCTCCCCTGTCCCCCTTACTTGGCCTGTCTGTAACGCCTTCCCTTTGCTTTATTAATGTCCAGCCCTGGGGCACTAACCCCTCTCCCCCGTCTCTAACAAGACTCCCAAGACCCTCCTCGCTCCCTGTCTCTTCCAAGAAGGAAAGAAGAACAGGAGGTCCATGACCTCCCTCCCTCAGCCCAAAAGGAAGGCAGCCAACAGGGCCAGGCCAGGCCATAGACCTCCCTGGGCCATAGGGACACCCCTAAGAACAGTCTAGAGGGGCTTCTGGACTCAGTCCCTCCTTCCCCAGGAGACTGTCGCCTCCTGTGGGAAGCCTTCCTGACTGACAAGCCCTCAGACCCTGCAGGGTCCCTAGGCTCAGGGCTGGCTCAGTCCCCCACCCCCTGGGGGCAGAGTGGACAGGCCTGGCTTGTGGCCCAGCCTGGCCTCCCTGGGGCCCCCCCGGCCCCCCAGGACTGCCTTCTGAAATTCACCTGACTCTCTCTGCTTCCCTTACAGAAAGCACTCCGATCCGAGGTAAGAGGCTCTTTCCTCACCCACCCGCCCACTCACGCTCTCTCTCGCTGCCCACCCAGCCCCCCAGGCTCCATGGGGGGCTACACCCAGGCCCCTTCCACATATTTCCCCCTTGCCACCCTGCCCGGTGTCTGTCCAGTCTCTGTGTCTATGTCACTGTGCGTGGCTGGGGGGGCCGAGTGTGGCCATGGCTGCCCCTCAGGCCATCTGGCCTCAGGAAGGCGCAGTGCCTCCCGTGTCCCCCCGGAGCTCTGGGAAGCAGATTCTGATCGCTGCTCTGCACACAGGTCTTGTGTTTCTCCAGCCTCAGTCTTCCCGTCCTTTTGATGTGAGGGTCCTGCCCGAGGGAGCAGAGAGACAGGCGGTCTCAAAGGCCAACTCCCCTAGTGCTGACCGGAGTACACTAGAATAGGCCTGAGTGGGAACCCTAGGGAAGAGTCGATGTCCTAGGGATGCTGTGTGACCTAGAGCAGGCTCCCTGCCCTCTCTGGGCCTCCATAGTAATGCCTGCCTGCCTGCTATTCAGAGCCTTGAGGTTGGGGGAAAGTAGGAAGTGTGGGATATGGGGGAAGAACCTGGCTTCTGTAGCCCCCAAAGAAGCTAATCTGGGGTCCTAATTTGTGGGTCCATGTCATTTCCGTGGGACAGCCATGAACAGCTGGGTAGAGGGGACTTCTTGGGAGCTTGGACTGGATTTTTGGACTCCTGGTGCCAGGAATTCTAATACCTGTGATTCAAACACACTTGGAGATGTTCACTCATCTTTCATTCACTCATGGTCAACAAGCATGTGGCTTCAGGCCTGTGATTCAGACATACTTAGAGATGTTCGCTCAGTTTTATTTAGTTATGAAAACGAAAACTTTGATCCAGGCCTTTGATTTCAAACATACTTGTGGAAACATTTGCCTCATTTTTATTTACTCACGGGTGTTCAAGTAGTTTTTGAGGTCTGTGATTTTAAATATACTTAAAGATGTTCACTCAGCTCCATTTACTTGTGAAAATGAGGATTTGTTCCAGACCTGTGGTTTCGGATATCCTTGGGGAGATGTTAGCCTCCTTCTCATTTACTCATGGGCACTGCGGTGTTTGATCAAGGCCCGTGCTTTCATATATTCTTGAGAAGGTTCATTCATTTTTATATGTTCGTGGGAAGTAACATATTTGATCTGGGCTTGTGATTTCAAACATAGGGAGGGGAAACCAGCCCTATTTTCATATGCTCATACGCATTAAGACCTTTGATTTGGGCCTGTGATTTTAAGGATACTTGAGGAAATTGGCCTCTTCTTTAAACTTTTATTCACTCATGACCAACAGATTCTTTGATCCTGGCTTGTTATTTTCCAAACACACTTGTGGCACTTCAACCTTCCATTTTATTTGTGGGTATTAGAGGTTTTCATTCAGATCTCTGATTTCAAACACTTGAAAAGTTTCCCCATTAACCCAAGAGTGCCATGGACCTGGGTCTAGGACCGTAATTGCAAACGCACTTGAGGAAGTTCATTAATGATTACTCATCAGCACCAGGATCCTGAATCCAGGCCTGTGGTTTTAAAACAGGTGGGTGAATTCAGACTTGCGTAGATGACATTAGGGGCACCCATGGGGGAAATTCAAGCTCCTCTTCAATTAATCTCAGGTACAGGGGGCTTTTAATCCAAGTTTTTTTATTTCAAACATACTTGATGTATATATATCAATCTCAACATCCTTTACCTTAGCTAATGTGAGAGGTGTCCCAGTCCTAAGATTTCAGTTGGTCTTAAAGAAAGACAGACTTGTCTCTGTTTATGGGCACTGCAGGCTTTGAGACCTGTCATTTCAAACACGCACGAGGAACCCAGACCCGTGTTCATTTACACATGGGCACTGGTTGAAACCAGCAGGGCAACCACCAGCTTCCCGAACTTGCACATTCCTTGTGGCCGCCCCTGAGGCCCCAGGGTCTCGCAGATGACTGCTGTGGGTTATGAATGCCCATTGCCTAGAGAGCATCACTCGGTGTTTTTGCAAACACCCCTCTGGCACATACCTCTCTGGCTCTGTAGTTAAACCTGGCGGTCATTTCTGAAGCACCAGCCAGACATCCACTGGATTTCCCAGTGAGAATGGAGGACTTTTGCAGAGGAAATGCAGTGTGTTTAGGCTGGTTTGGGGCTAGACTTGGATTAGGGCGGGGGGAGACGAGCCAGGGAGTCCCCCCCACCCCAGCCCAGCCAGGGTTTCTAGACTAACTCCTCTCTTTTGTCTGCCTCTCTCTGGCCCAGACAGGACAAGAGGCAGGCGGAACGGGGCTCTGGGACAGCCCACCCAGCCCAGGCCCAGACCCTCCCTGACTGGCCAGGCTTTCTCCCCTCTCCCCGCAGGGGCCCTGCAGATCGAGAGCAGCGAGGAGACGGACCAAGGCAAATATGAGTGCGTGGCTACCAACAGCGCTGGCGTGCGCTATTCCTCACCCGCCAACCTCTACGTGCGAGGTAGGGAACGCCGTATCCAGGTCGAAGGCAGGGACCCGTCCTATCTTGTTCCCCCTTCCTCCTTGGGCTCACAGCCTCTGGGCTCCCCTGTTCCCTGCAGACCCGAGCAGGAGGGCCCCCCCACCCCCCTGCTCACAGCAGGACCTTGGGTGAGGCGGCATCCTTCTCTGGACCTCAGTTTCTTTACCTCTAAGATGGGGGCTGCTTACACCCTCCACCCCCATGCCTGTGACAGACACCCCATGGGCTGCAGGACTTGGTGGGGGAGGCAGGAGGGAACGGGGCAGGGCCAATGGGGTCAGTCTTGGGCCCACAGGGCTGGGGGAGCCTGCAGGCCTCTGCCCCGCCCTGCCCGCCCACCCGCCCACCCGAGTCGGCTTCTGTGGTGTGTCGTGCCGTGCCCCCCACCCTTGCTGTGTGCTTGCTTTGCTTCTCCAGACTCCGTGGCCTCTCGTAGCTCCCTGCTTCACCCACCCCCAGCACCCTCAATCTGAGAGCTGGGGAGGGGTCTTTGAGGCCGCCCCCCGCCGGCCCCTGCACCTTCGGCTGTCCCAGAGCCTGGTGCTCTTTGTCTCCTAGTCGCCCTCAGGAAAGGACGCGTGTTGGCCCAAGCGAGGCCGGGGCCACAGCAGGCACGCAGGCCTGGGGCTTGGCACCCCGTCGGGCCGCGGCAGGCACGGCACGCCAGCGAGGCTTGTCGCTCCGCGTCATGCCCGGAAGCCCGGGTCCTTGCCCCAGGGCCCCCCCACCCCCACCCCCCAAGGTGGCCCTGGGGAGCGTCTACACAGACTTCCTTCTCGGTCCCTTGATGTCCCCTCAGAGGCGCCGGGGGGCTCCCTTGTCCCCAGAGGCCAGGGTTGACCCCTCTTATCCCTGTGTTGGTTCTCTTCAGTTCTTCCAGAAATTTTAATCTGCCTCCTCCTCCTCCATTTGCTCTCCTCCCTCTCCCGCCTCCCAGTGGCTGTGTCTGATCAGATTCGGGGTAGAAACAGCCTCTGCTGCCAGGAAACAGGGCCCCCTTCAAGCCCTAGGGCTGCCCTGATTGGCTCTGTGTACTTGACTGCACCCACACTTCCCCGGGCCTCAGTTTCCCCCACGCGAGGCACCAAGCCCCCGCTGTTCTCCAGCCGGGAGGCGGGGCAGTTCCTCCCTCCCCCACAGACCCTCCCCGCTTGGTCCCCACCAAGCACAGCCCCACCGGCCCCGAAGCAGCTCCTTGGTTCTGCACCTTGGGTTTGACATCCTGTCTCTGAGGAGGAGGCCGCGTGGAGGGAGGGAAGGGGGACGTGGGTGTGAGGGTGGGCAGGGGGCACACACCGATCCGCTGCCACGGCACCTCTGGTGAGTTATAGCGCGTCCAGCACTCCAGCTGACTGGTCTTCGTCTAATCTGCTTATTTCTCCGCAAACATCTGGGATGGGGGTTTGTAAGTCTGGCAGGGTTCAAGGAGAGAGCGCGGACAGCAGGCATGGGGTCGGGGGGAGGCCTCTAGCAAGGGTGCAACGAGGGAAGGGGACCCCCATGTCCTCAGCCCCCTGGAGTGGGGTCCCCAGCATGAGCCTCTGATCTTTTGGGGGTCCAGCCTCCCAATCTTTGCCTGGGTCTCAGACACTCCAGAAATGAATTAAAAAAAAAAAAAAAAAAAGAAACGTGGAAGACGAATGTAATATGTCAAGAAAAGAAAAAAGGCCATTGCTTTTCTTTTTTTTTTTTAATTTTAATTTTTTTTTTTTTGGTTTAAAGAAAAAAAAAACAACAAACTATTGCAGCTTTTAGCCTTGGGAAGTCCTCTTTTTACTCTCTGTATCTCCCCTATTTTTTCTCTTCTCCCCATGTCATTGTGTTCTGCATCAAACCCCCTTTACATCCCTCAGAGCTTCGAGAAGGTTGGTGTGTTTTTTTCTTTTTTACTTTCTTTACCCACATTTTTACATTCTGAAAGTGACACGCACACACACGACACGCACATGGACATGCACACGCGCACACTCAGACACACACACGGAAAATAAGAGCGAAAGAACTAATAAATAAATAAATGATGGAATACGAATAGTAAGCACAAAGCGAACAAAACAAAACAAAACAAAAAAACCGCCAAGTGAGAGCAAAAACCCAGAAAGACACGAAAATTTCAGCCGCGCCCAGCCCGGCCTAGGGCCGGCCGCACACATGCGATGCTTGCATTGTGGTCGCCTCTATGCATCCGTTGGTAATGTTGTTGCTAAGTTTTTTGCACTCCTCGTCGTCATGGTAACTTGGGCCTGATGCATGCCGGGAGAATGTAAAAATTTCTCTGCATGCCACTCTTGTCGGTTTGGTTTGGTGAATTCCCAGCGCCTTCTGTTGGAGTGTTTCTCGTCTCCTGTTCTGTTTTTCTCCTTTGGTTTCCTTCGTATTTCTTTCTTTCTTTTATTTAATTATTATTACTAATTATTTTGGTTTGGTTTTGTTTTGGGGGGGAAAAAACCGATCAGTTCGTTTTTTTTTCCCCCCTCTCATCCCCGTTCACCCTGGTCCCCTTCTACCCCAAAGCGTTTCGTCTTTGGTTCTGTCTCTTGTTTCCGTGCTATTTGCTTTCGGTTTCTTGGGCTGAGCTGTTCTGTGGTTGTTCTCCAAACGCATTGTGATTTAAAAGCCAGTGTTCCTGTCCCAGCTACCATCCAGGAGGGCGGTAGGGGTCCCACAGCTGGGATGCTGGGGCAGAAAGTGACCGCCCAGGCTCAAAGGCACAAGGGAGGTGACATAGACAGATGGTGGGGGGTGTGGGGGAGAGCAGCCCCATTTGCCTGGCCTCGCCAGCCAGGCCCCTTTTCCCCAGAGGTGGTGCCTCAGCCCCACAGCACAGCCATGTTGGAGGGGGGCGTAAGCAGGCATGTTCCTGTCTTTCTGCCTCAGCATGAGACCACCTCCCACTCTCCCAAACGACCCAGAAAACAGGCATTTGAAGTGCAGCTAAACGGGCAACAACCAGCATTTCGAGTTCTTGTTCACTAGAGCAGCAGTCCAAATGGGGGAAGTGGCTACCTTACCTTGGATCAGCCTCCCGAAATGACGCATGCTTGGCACATAGGCAGCGCTCAAGATGGCAGCTGGTGTGATGACTTTGGCATCCTGGCTGGGTACAAATACAAAACTCCCTGTCAGAAAACATAGCATGACCGACTTTGGAAGAAATACGCAGGCAGTTTAGCCCGCCCTACAGTGCTATGCCTCCGCCTCCCAGGCGATGTTGGCTGTTCCCTCCACCCCCTCACCTGCTCTGGGCCCAGTCACAGGTATCTTGTCCAGCAACACAGCATGGTCACTTTCTGAGTACCTAAGCATCAGAACTGTGGAATTCTGGAGAAAACCCAGGGGAACTTTGGACATAGCCTCTCCCCCCTCTCTCTCTGCCTCCCCAGCTCTCCCACTGCCTGCCTCTCTCTCTCTCTCTCCCCCCCTCTCTCCCTCTCTCCCTCTCTCTGTCTCTGTCTCTCTCTGTCTCCACCCTCCCCCCCACCAAAGTGTCTCTCTCACTCCTGCAAACCTTCAGAGATTCAGAGATGCACGCTCCCATCTTCTCCCTCCCTGAAGGAAGTCAAGCCCTTGAGAATACTACTCCAACCCCAAATAAAAAAATTCATTTAGGTTTCTAGCCCCTGGACCCTCGGCTGACTATCCAACATAGGTGGGAGTTGAGAGAAGAGGCCAGCTTGTTGGGGCCACCGTTTTTACCCTCTTTTCCCTCAACTCCCTTCCCTAATTTCCCAGTTATTGGGAAGTCCGGGGCCAAGTTGGCAAGAGGACTTTAGATGCAGTAAGAGGAGATTGCTTTCTCCTGTCTCCTTTTTAGCCCAGGGTGAGAGCTGCCAGGCCGACCTGCAGAGGAGCTCCAGAAAGTAGAGGAGAGGTTCTCCCAGCCCCTCCACCAAAGCTGGGTCCCAGTGAATTAGAGCTGAGAAGTGGCTCAAGGTCTTGGACTCCGGCCCACCTGGATTCAAACCCTGCCACTGCCCCTCTCTGGCTGTGTGACCTTGGGCTAGTCACCTGATCCCTTGGGGTCCCATTTCCTCATCTGCACAAGAAGGGTCATCCCTGCTCAAGCTCACAGGGGAGTTGGGAGGATTCCATTGAGCTAATTACTGCTCAAGTGCCCTGTGTTAGTGCCCGGCATAGAAGAGATCACCTAGTGGGATTGTTGTAGAGTGGGGAAGGAAAGAGTTCAAGCGAACACTTCCCTTCTTTGGGGACCTCATCTGGCCCATTATGTACTTCGCAGATCCACCGTTGGAAAAAGATGGCTATGGCAAACTGCTTTGAAAAGAACTGTAGGGCAGAAGTGAACTCACGTGCTCAGATCTCGTTTTTCGCTGGTGCTTTTTCTGAACCCATCCCATGATTTCATTTTCTCCTGGTTCCGACCCAATTCCTGTGAGATCAGTGGCCGCCCTAGAGCCACATCTTTCATCTTTCCTCCTGTCACTCTGCCAGGGAGTTTGGTGGCCACGGAGTCCGAACAGGCAAAAAAAACACAAAAAAACAAAAAACAACGGGCCCAGCTTGGGCGCTGAGCTACCCTTGCAGAACAGCCCCAGTCCACCAGAAGAGGGGACCACCTGGCACGTTCCACCCTGAAAGCTACAAGCATTTACATTGTTGCTAGGGCAGGCTGCCAGGAGTCCCTACCCCCAGCTGGACTCCTTTAATTCCCCAACACCAGCTTCTGCTGCCCCTGGGAGGTTCAGGGGACGGGATATTCAGACGGGGCCCTTCTCCTCTTGAAACGGATCTCTCTGAGATGCAAAGGGCCAACGTCCAAACTGAGCCCACTTTTTAATACATCTGGCATTCCCAGTCCCAGAACTCCCCTGGGGAAGATGCAGCTCCGGCTTTTGACAAGGTGGGAAGGTGATCAGATTACATTCTCCCTGGCTGTTAATTTTCTTGTTTGTCTCTTTAACATTGTAAGGCTTTCCGGTCTCGCTTTGGTGGCTAAAGGTGGCGCCTTCACCACTTGACATTTGACAAAGCGTCATCAACCCATGGTGCGCGGGACCCAGTTAAATGGTGCACCACCCGCCTGATGGTGTGAGGGCTTGCGGGGAGAACTTGGAGTGAGCTGGAGGCATGGGGAAGAGCGGTCCACCTTCCAGGGACTCAGGATACCTTTAGGGTTTGGGAGGAGGTCAGATGGGGCTGGGATACTTCAGTGACAGGTCTCGAATCTTGAGCTCAGGAACAGGACTCGATGCCCGATGCCAGTGGTGGGTCTATATTGCCCCGATTTCTGGGTGCTCCCCAGAACTCTCTGTGTCCTGTCCCCAGGCTTTTGCAGATCAAACCATGGCGTGGGATTTTTATGGGACAGATGGTTTTTTAAAATTAAAACCTCTGGCACCAAGCCATGTCAAATTGGTGGGTCTGACTTCTAGGTGTTTTCCTTACTTCCACCCCCAGCCCCAAACAGGATTAGATACAAATATTGGGCCTGGAATCCACCCCCCCCAACCTCCTGTATCTCCAGAAAGATTTGCACTGGGGTGTGTTGGTGAGCCCCCCCAGTTCCTGCTGATCACGCCTGGCCGTGCCTCTCCCTGCCCTGCCCCCAAGGCCCCTGACATGACCCTGACAAGGACCCAGCCCTTCTCATCCCACCCTCATCCCAAGGGGAGAGGGGGCTCCAGGGTGGGGCGGCAGGGAGGGGGCATTCTGCAGGAACACTGAGCTCTAGAACCTCTCGCCTGCTGCCTGCCTCACACCCTTTGCATTGCTGTTTCCTCTGTTCTGGGGCTGGGCGGGGGGGAAGTGAGGGGAATATTAGATTACACCTTGTCATTTGGAAAGCCCCACGTCTCTGGCGGCCACAGCGGGGGGGGGGGGGGGGTGTGGCAAGGAAGTTATTCGATTGGCAAGATGTCATCCCATTTTCTGCTAGAACCAAAAAAAACAAAAGGGGGGGCAAGAGAGAGGGTACCAAAAAAGGCAAATAAAATCAGTATCGATAGTGCAGCAGAACATCCAGCTAAAAATGCTAACAACTTGCCAAGGCCGCTGGTTGGCCGGTGGGCCGGGCTTCAGCCAGGTCCCTCCAGGCCATGCACGCTCTCTCGATGGCAGAGGGAGCCGTCGGTGGGAGGGAGGAGGCAGGATGGTAGAAAGGGGGCAGGAACCGGAAGATGCCCAAGGCAGGCCACGGGGCAGTACCACCCCTCCCTGGGCCACTGGCTGGGGTTCAACAGAGGGGCTGAGAACCAGGCCTTGGACTCAGGCTCGGACCGCCCCCTCCCTTCCCTGGACAGGTGTAATCTAAGCTTCAGTGGGCCCGTGGGGGCTGCAGAACTTATTGGCATCTCTCCCCCCCCTCCTCTCCCCACCCGCATCCTCATTTTGGAGTCTGGAGGAGCACCCAGCAGCTCCTCTTACCCCAAAATGCCAGGCAGAGCTCCCCCCTCCCTCCCTTGGAGCTGTGGCTTGCCGAATCGTTGAGATGTCTGACACTGTCGAGTTCCCTACCTAGTGCTTCAACCAGATCACCTCACTTTTGAGTTTTCCCTCAACCTTCCCCACCCTTTCTCCCCTGAACCCCTCCCCCTTTTGGTTTTTGAGTTTCTGCCTCTTCCTGCCTGGGGGAGGGGTCGTCTCCCGGTTGCTTTGACGGTTTTTGAGTTGTTTTTCCATGTGAATCGGGGTTTGAAGCGACCCACCCCCCCCAACCCGCCACCCCCCACCGCCCACCCTCCTGACCCCCTCACCCATGCGGGTCCTCCCCGCTGGGACCCCCGGCTACTCGGTGACGAGAAGAGCTGGAAACGAGAGCCAGCTGGAGCGTGCTGAGGACCAAGGCTGGTGTGGTCCCCTTATAACCTGCCTGGACCCTCCATTCAGGTCGGTAATTGGGGGCGGGGGTCCCGCGGGGCCACTCCGTCCTGTGGGCTCTGTGCCCACCTTACTTTCTAACCCGCACCTCAAGCTTGCAGCCAGGGGTGGAAAGATGTCGTGGGTGGGTGTCAGCACCAAACTGGGCAGAACACAGCGTCAGCCACCCGCCCTTGCTGGCTGGGAGGTTGCCCGGAGGCCTAATGAGACTCCGCAGGGGGTTCTGAGCCACCTAGTGCTGATGGGCATGATCCTCCCCAAACTTGTGGCAAACCAGCCCTCTTCCTACAGCACACCCTTAGAAGCAGATGAAGCGAATGAGAAAGCAGGTAGGCAAAGTTTCTCAGCTGTCGGCGTTTACAGCATATTGGCAGATCCATTTAACTGATGGCTGCTGGCCATGTTCAGGATTGTGAGCACTAAAATTACTGTTGTTGATAAATGCCCTTCCACATTTAACTGACTTATAATTAACAATCCTATACTGCAGGCTTTTTACGTATTCAAGATAGATGCTTGTCCCCGCCTCTGAAAAAGTTGGAGGTATCTTCCAGATCTCCCCAAGGAGAATTATTTTAAGTTCAGATGTGAATGGGCTCTCTGGGGCAAGATGTTGAGCCTTATTACACAGGGATAAATTTGGCTCATATTTAACCTTTCAGTCCTAAAGCTAGCACTTATTCCCTTTGATATTCCAATAATCCCTTTCTGTATAGGCATCTTCCTAATGGCTTCTGGACATTTGTTATAATGACTGCTGGATAGCATTCAACTGGTGGTCACTGATTATTATTCAGTTGATAGGTATATATAGGTGATGGGGTACTTTGGCCCTCTTTGTTGTCCCCAGAAGGTAAAGACACATGAGTTTGAAAGAGCCAGGTGCCAAGAAGAGACACTTGGCTGTAATTCTTGCTACTTGCCGTGGTGAGAGAAGACTCGCTTTACCCGAGAGGCAGGGACCAGGCAGTCCTGGCTTTGAGCTCTGGCCCCACCACTTCCTTGGTGTCTTCCAGCTAGCCCTATCACATCTCTGAGCCTCCGCTGCCTCATCCACAAAATGGGCAGTACAGATATTTGCCGCACCAAGTTGGAAGAGATAAAGGGACGTGGGGATTCTCCTGAAATTCTGTTTCCTTTTTAACTAATTCATCCCAAACTCCCTTAAGGTAGAGAATCTAGCTGATCTTCCCCCACCCCCCAACCCTGGGAGGCCAGAAGGAAACTTCACTGGCCCCATGCCCAGGCTGAGTACCTTCTGTGTGCTGGGTACTGCCTCAGTCAACCTAATGGCCTTCTGAACATGTCCCCAAATATCCCCATTTCACAGATGAAGAAATCGAGGCACCTGAGGGACCTTCCCAAGGCCCACGGGTCTTATTCCACTACGTCATCGCTCCCGCCTCTGCCTAGAGAGGTTCTCTGTGAGACTCCGAGCTCGTGAGGAATTACCTTGCTGTGTGCTCAGTGTGTCTGAGACAAGGGCTGTTCATCCAGCCCTCAGCCAGGGGCAGGGTGTCCCCGAGAAGCGGGGCTGGGCTGGTTTGCCCCGAAGGTGGTTCTTCTGTGAGGATCTCACCTCCGTGGCCACCTCGAACCCGCAGCCGGGGTTCTCGAGTGCTGGGTGGGGAGGCCAGACCCTGTGTTCTGCCGCGGGCGGGGGGGGGGGCACCTCCCTGGGGAAGTCACAGCCCTCCTCCTTTTCAGACCCCGATTTTCAGCCCCACACATTCCATGTCTTTTTGTTTTGTTTTGTTTTTGTTTTTTTTTCCTTTTTGCTTTTGGGTGTTTTGTTTCGGAGGGGATTTTTGTTTGGTTGTGTTTTTTTGGGATTTTTCCTTTTTTTTATTTTTTTCCGCTTTGTTTTTTCATTTGTTCCTCCTGGTTTGGTTTTGGACGTCGATGCCGTTTTCTGTCTTTGATTAATTAGCTCCCCCACGCTCATCCCCCATCGTGTTCTGTTTCCATGACAACGCAGCGTCGGGCATCCCACTTGTGCCTCGCTGTGGATGCCGGCGGCTGGCCTGGACCGCGTCCGCTGGCCGGCCGGACCCCATTCTCCCCCGACCCCCCCCCACCCTCCACCCAGCCCTGTCAGAAAGCCGCCCCCCATCCCAGTGCCCGGCCCCGCCCCTCACCCCCAGTCTGTCTGCATGGCCCCCCTGTCTCCCCTCGCCCGCACCCCACTCCTCCCCTCCAGTGATACCTTTCACTTCCTCCATCCCGTCTCCGACGTGACACTGGACTTTTCGTGGGGCTTCCTTTTCTGAAGGGCTGCCGCTTCTTTGCCCTGCCCCCCCCAGCCCCGTGGAGCTGCCCCCCTCCTCTTTGCCTCTGGCCATCTGGATTCAGGGAGCAGGGGTTGGGATTTCCAGTTTAGAAGCCAGGCTGGAAGAGCGGGCTTCCCGGCCTTGCTTCCCTTTCTCCCCTGGAGCCCCCCTCCTCTGTAAGGCAAGCCAGACCCCCGACAGCCACCCCCCCCACCACCAGTAGCGTGTGGAATCAAAGGCAGGTCGGGGTGCCCAAAGTCATTTTGTGGCCCTCTTGAGCCTTGTTGAGTCTCCAGTCTGTCATCTCTGTAGTTCGAGACAAGACTCCTTGACCCATCCAAACCTGGGGACCCACGAGGCCCCAGGGTTTTAGCCAGGGATACCCTCTTTCTGGCTCAAAGGATCTACTAGGTCATCCCAGGTCCCGCCCGCTGCAGTGAAACATCTCCTGTGGGGCAGCCACGCCTTTTGGAAGTTCAGGTGCCATTAGCGTCCGCCCCCCCGCCCCCGAAACCTGTCCGCCTTCCGAAAATGGAGCCCCCGAAACGCATCCTGCTGCCTTCACGGTCTGCGAGATTGGGACAGAAGGCTGCACCTGCTTCCCCGCTGAGAAACGCACAGAACATGTCCCTGTTTTCTCAACGTTCAAGCTCATTCCCTTGTTTTATTATTATTATTATTATTATTAATTAATATCCTACTTATGATTCTGCCAGGGCTGTGATGTGACAATGTGATGTGTCACATTGGGTCACATCCGCTAGAATTAATACGCAGCATTGAAGTGGGCCCCCTCCTCCCTCCTCCTCTGTCTTTGCCCCCCTCTCTCTGGGCCTGTCTTCCTGTTCTCTCTCCCACAGCTCCTCTCTCTTCTGTGGCACCCACGAGCGTGCACTGAAGGCCCCTGAAACCCAGGCCTCTTCCCTTGCATTACCTCTCTCTCTCGGTCCCGCCTTCTCCCCCCCTCTCTCTCTCTTTCTCTCTTTCTCTCAGCCAACCTATTTTGCATGCTGTTTGTGACTCTGAGAGCTGCATCTATCAATGGAAACTTGTCAGATCCGACAGAAGCTTTTAGAAGGGTTTCTCAACCCCAAAACCACAAAAATTTCATTAGAGTTTCTCATCTTTTCCTCGAGGGCCCCCCGGGAAGTGGGCAGGGCCCCTGAGTCTCCGGAGGGGACGGGGGTCGGGGGCCGAGGTCCTGGTCCCCTCTGCCTCCTGGGGCCGGCGGGTTCCGTGACCTCCCCGCTCCCCGTCCCGACTTCCCCAGAGCCACGCCCCCCACACACCTGCACCCAGAGTCTTCTGAAGCTCCCCACTTGGGAGAGCGGGCGGAGGGGCTGCTCCCTGAAGCCACGTCTGTCAGCAAAGATGAGAAACAGCTGATAAATTTTTGTGTTTGTAACTGTGCTGTGACCAGCCACTCTGGTCTCTTGAAACCCTGTTGCTACGAAATAATGCTTCATGTCTCTTTTTATTATATATCGATATATCTCTCTCTATATTGTTTGTGAAGTACCTTACTTTGAAGTTTTGGTTTCTTTGTGTTGGAATTTGATTTTTTAATTTTTTTTTTTTGTTTGTTTTCTTTTCATTTGGAAGAAAAAAAATTTTCAGCTGGGGGGAAGAAAACAGCCCTGTTTATATTTAAATTGTTTTCCACTTTTTTTTTCTGTTTTTCTTTCTTTCCTTCCTTTCTTTCTTTCTTTCTTCCTGCTTTTCTTTCTTTTTCCCCTCTGCATCCCGTCTCCCCACCCCGCACCCCGCACCCCTCCCCCCACCCGCCGCCGCCCACCCCCAGTCCGCCGTGTGGCTCCACGATTCTCCATCTTGCCCATGAGCCACGAGATCATGCCAGGTGGCAACGTGAACATCACCTGCGTGGCCGTGGGCTCGCCCATGCCCTACGTCAAGTGGATGCAGGGGGCTGAAGACCTGACGCCTGAAGACGACATGCCTGTGGGTCGGAACGTGCTGGAGCTCACAGACGTCAAGGACTCCGCCAACTACACGTGCGTGGCCATGTCCAGCCTGGGCGTCATCGAGGCCGTGGCCCAGATCACAGTGAAATGTAAGCGGGGCCCATGGGGCCCAGAAAGGCAGGTCATCTCTTGACACCCCTCTCCTGGGGGGCACAGGTTGAGGGGTACAGGTGGAAAAGCTCCGAGTTTCCATTCTGGCTTTGGTCATTCATGGCTGCAAAGGGGACAGTTGTTTTGTGAACGGGGATTATTGGTTACATGTTATTCTGGGCCCAGCCCTTTGGAGTGAGGGCATGGTCTCGTTCTGCCAAGCTTAGAGTCCAGCGTGGGAAACACCCGCATAGCCAGGCAGCTGTGATACAGCCTGATTGGGATTGTGACGGGGGTCCCGTGGCACTGTTCAGACCCCCAGAGTAAAGGTCGCACATCCGAGGAAAGTTAGGTCAGAGAAAGATTAAAAGTTGAACAGGAGGGCGCCTGGGTGGCTCAGTCGGTTAAGCGACTGCCTTCGGCTCAGGTCATGGTCCTGGAGTCCCGGGATCGAGTCCCACATCGGGCTCCCTGCTCAGCGGGGAGTCTGCTTCTCCCTCTGACCCTCTTCCCTCTCGTGCTCTCTATCTCTCATTCTCTCTCTCTCTCAAATAAGTAAAAATAAAATCTTTAAAAAAAAAAAAAAAAGTTGAACAGGAATGAGCCAGAGAAGATGGAGAACACTTCTAAGGGAAGGAAATGGACTGTCCAGACTCAGAGAGATGGGGCCAGGATGGAGGACTATAAATTCTCCTGACGTCTCAGGTTTGTGGTGAGATTCAGAGGAAGGTGCCCCCAAATATTTTTCTAGCTTTAGAACAGGGGCCTGCAAACTATAACCTGCAGGCTGGATCTGGCCCTCCTCTAGTTTTTCTAAATAAAGTTTTATTGGCACATAGATGAGCCACACCCATTCCCCCATGTCTTGTGTGTGGCAGCTTTTGGGCTGCAGGGGCAGAGCTGAGTAGTCTCAACGAAGACTCTCTGGCCTACAAAGCTGAAAATAGTTACTGTGGGGCCCTTTTCAAGCAGTTTGCCAAGCCCTGCCCTCGGGCCATAAAAAGTGTCAGCTCCAGCTGGTTGGTTGGTCGTTTTGCAGAGGGATCGAACTTCTCCTGGGGCCTCTGTGGCGTAAGAACTTGGGACTAGTGGGAGAGAAAGTCACGATTCTCCAAGTGCTAGGGACAGCTGTGAACAAGACTCTGGTCCCTGCTAAGCGCTGGGCAAGGGCGCCTCTAGCCAGGGTGGTGTGTGGGAAGCTTTAAGGAATGAGAAGGAGCTGGCCATGTGGCCCTCTGGAGATGGGAGCATTTCAGGTACAGGGAACAGCAGGTGTTACATGGGAACACACAGTGTGGCTGAGCAGAGTGGACCACAGAGAGGGACAGACCTCTCAGATTCTCAAGGGTAAATATTTTTCTTAAGGAGTGGTTTGTTGTTGTTTTTTTTTTTAAGTCACCCGTTTTCAGCTTTACGGGCCGTCTAGTCTCTGCGACACCGCCCCCCCCCCCAGCTCTGCCAGAAGCAGCCATCTGCAATACGCAGGCACTGCTGTGTTCCAATAAAACTTTGTTTACAAAAACAGGTGCTGGTCCTCAGGCCATAGTTTGCCGCACCCTGCTATAGATGATGGGACGGGGGTCATTAGGCCTGTGGTCACTGCCAAGGAAGTCAAGGCTCAGCGAGGGCAGTGGTCGTGTAGCTGAAAGTCACAGAGCCTCCGGGGTCTGCAGCCAGTGTGCCTGACATGTGACCCTCCCTCCCACCCACAGCTCTCCCCAAAGCCCCGGGGACTCCCGTGGTGACAGAGAACACAGCCACCAGCATCACCATCACATGGGACTCCGGCAACCCAGACCCCGTGTCCTACTATGTCATCGAATATAAATCCAAGAGCCAGGATGGGCCCTACCAGATCAAAGAGGACATCACCACGACGCGTTATAGCATCGGTGGCCTGAGCCCCAACTCGGAGTATGAGATCTGGGTGTCCGCTGTCAACTCCATCGGCCAGGGGCCCCCCAGTGAGTCAGTGGTCACCCGCACGGGCGAACAGGCCCCAGCTAGCGCACCCCGGAACGTGCAGGCCCGCATGCTGAGCGCCACTACCATGATCATCCAGTGGGAGGAGCCCGTGGAGCCCAACGGCCTGATCCGGGGCTACCGGATCTACTACACCATGGAGCCCGAGCACCCCGTGGGCAACTGGCAGAAGCACAACGTGGATGACAGCCTGCTGACCACCGTGGGCAGCCTGCTGGAGGATGAGACGTATACCGTGCGCGTGCTGGCCTTCACCTCCGTGGGCGACGGGCCCCTCTCGGACCCCATCCAGGTCAAGACGCAGCAGGGAGGTGAGCTGCCCGTGGGCGGTGCGGCTTCTGTGGGACAGCAGGATTCGGGTTCGTGGAAACAGGAGGAGGCGGCGGGGCCGGGGGGGTGGGGGGCAGTCATGTATCTCGTAGCACGCAGCTAGCTGATCTTGCCTGGAAGCCACAAAATGGTTTGTTCATCCTGCATGGTGCTTTAAAATATTTTCGTGCTAGCATTTCAAACGCAGGAAGTTGTCCCAGAAAACCCACGTTTCTGTCTTCTCTTGGGAAATTCGATTTGGCAAGCCCACGGGGCTGTGACTGGACATCCAGACAGATCCCGGCAGCTGTGTCTGAGTTTGAGAAGCCCTGCTCTCCGTTCTCATCGGAGAGATTGATGCCACCTCCTTTGAAATTATAAAGGGAAAGCGCTTCTGCCCAAAGGCAGCGGGCTGGCCTGCCGGCTCAGGTCGAGGGGCAGAGTGGGGGTGGGGCATTTAGGTGTGTGGGGCCCCAGCTCTCCGGGTTTCCCGTCCTTTCCCGTCGGCCTCAGGCTTCAGAACCTCAAAGCC
Source organism: Callorhinus ursinus (assembly GCF_003265705.2). Classification (NCBI taxonomy): domain Eukaryota; kingdom Metazoa; phylum Chordata; class Mammalia; order Carnivora; family Otariidae; genus Callorhinus; species Callorhinus ursinus. The sequence goes on from NW_027397139.1 coordinate 1,252,330, forward strand.
AAGAAGACTCAGCAGCTGCCCAAACGAAAGGACAGGGTCAGAACTGTGCTGCTAGAGAGCACACACAGGATGGGGAACTGGTGTTTTGAAACGTAACCCCCACAGTCGCTCTGCCATTTAATTTGGAGGAAGCAGAGAGGGTGGGGGGATTGAGGTGGGCCCCCTGACAACAAGGGGTGGCAAGGGGCCCCCCCGGGAAAAGAAGAGAAATGAGAACAGTGGAGAACATTCCAGGAGCGTCGGGGAACAGGCAGCCTTACCCCCAGGGCAGCGCTGAGCTTCATGGGGCTCTTTTTTGGGAGAATGGGGACACCTGGTGGGTTGGGCACCCCATGTGGAGTGGACCCCTCCCCGGCCACCCCCATTTCTCCTCCTCTCCCCCTCCCCCACAGTGCCTGGCCAGCCCATGAACTTCAGGGCCGAGGCCAAGTCCGAGACAAGCATCGGGCTCTCGTGGAGCCCCCCGCGGCAGGAGAGCATCATCAAGTACGAGCTCCTGTTCCGGGAGGGCGACCACGGCAGAGAGGTACGGGGTCGGGGGGCGCCGGACGGGGGGGGTGGCGGTCCGCGGGACGGGGGGGGGGGGCAGCGGGGGGGGGCGGGGCGGCGCGCCCTCAGGTCTCACTGACTTGGTGCCCGGATGTCTCTCTTCCCCCTGCGCTTGGCCACCGGTGGATTGCGCATCTCTCCATCTCTCCCGTGTCTCTGTCTCTGTGTCTCCGTTTGTCTCTTCTGCCCTTTTTGTGTCTTTTTCACAATCTCCGTGTCTCTGTCTCTCTGTCTCCGCCTCTCTGTCTCCACCTACCCCCCCGCCCCGCCCCCAGGTGGGGAGGACCTTCGACCCGGCCACGGCATTCGTGGTGGACGACCTCAAGCCCAACACGGAGTACGCCTTCCGCCTGGCGGCCCGCTCTCCGCAGGGCCTGGGCGCTTTCACCCCGGTGGTGCGGCAGCGCACACTGCAGTCCAGTAGGTGTCTCGCGGAGCCCACTCTTCCCTGCGGGGGGGGCCCCAGCGCACACTGACCCTGGCCGCGCCGCCGCAGCGGGGGTGGGGGGGGCGCCTGGCCTCGGACGTGCCCCCCTGAGCTGCGCTGGGGGTTCCCGCAGGCCCTGCTTCCCCCCGGCTTCCCTGGGCCTGGAGCCCTGGGCGGGGGGGGCCCGAGGTTCGCCCCCTAGGTCGGGGACACGTTTCCACTGCACCTTCTCTCTCCTCCCCCTGCTCCCCGTCCTGTTCCTGAGGCTCATGGAACAGCCACGCTGTGCCTGATCCTAGGCATGGGGGGGCGGGGGGGGGCGGCTATGTGAGGCTGTCCCAGATCACACCCCGTCATTCCCAGAGAGCACAGCGCACAGAGACCAGCCACCTCCCCAGATGGCCCTGCCCCCCCAGACAAGGTCCCCCATTGCCAGGGGCAGGAGCAGACGGGGAGGCGGGTGCAGGCCCCAGGATAGGCTCTTGAATCCCTGGAGCTCTTTGCCGGGCCTGCCCTGCCTCCCTGTCACAGGCAAGTCACCTTTTGGCCAGAACACTGCACCCGGCAGCTGGCTCTAGGCCACGCTGTGGCCCCTACCACTGCCCTCCTTGCCTGCTCTGAGCTCAGGGCCTAGGCAGGCCCCTGATCCTGCTGTCTCCCTGCCTCCCCTCCTCTCTCTGCCCCTCTTCTGCGCTCACCCTGGCCCGGCATGGCTTCCGCCGCCGTGGCCCCCTTCCCCTCCCTTCCCCCTTCTCAGTCAGTCACGGTGCACCACCCCAGGCCTTGTTCCGGAAGCAGCCTCGGTGTTCAGACCTTCAAGTCCCCCCCCTCCCCCCGGTGTGTGCACACAGGGGGTCACCGGTCAGTGGCCAGTGATGGCAGCTTGGGCCTGGGTGTCTGAGCCGCTGGGATCAGGGGCCTCGGAGACGCAGCCCCCCTGCCACCCCCAGCCCCCTTCCCTCCTCCCTACTCCCTTGCGCCGAGCCGAGCGCTCTGCAGCTCCCAGGCGTCTGGGCGTGTTTGTGCGTGAGGCGATCAGTGAGGGTGTCCTGTGGCTTGGGCGGCCACGTGAGAGAGACTGGCACAGGTGCCGCGAAGGTGAGTACGCGCTGGTCTCAAGCAGGTTCACAAAAACGGCCCACCCTGCGTGCTCCCCAGCCTGTGCTCCAGGAGCTCTGGGCTGCAGAGTCCAGAGCCCAAATTGAGCACCGCCCCCCCAGCTTTCTACTCCACGGTCAAGAGCCACGACTGCCCAGAAATGGGGAATCTGGAACTACCTGCCCACCACGCCTGTCCGTGGGTCCGTCACACCTTCCTCCCATCCCCCAAGACGTCACGCAGGTTGGGCCGGATTGTGAAGGAGGCGGCCTCCATGGTCGTCAAGAAAGCGGCTTTGGCCCAGCCACTCGAACCTCCGGGGCGGCCCAGGACAGGGAGTGGGGGAGAAGGGACTCCCCACTTCTCGCGCCAAGACGGGTGGGGCCCGAGAGAACTGGCAGCAAGACTCAGGGCCAGGCATATCCCCCTGGGGACTGCAGGCTTCTTAGGCTGAACTCAAGGGTAGGTGGAGGCCAGACCACTCAGCCGTGGGTCTCCCCACACCGTCTCACCTTCCCGCCTCGTCGGCACCAGTCTGGAACTGCGGCGTGCCCACACTGGGGGCCGGAGCAGGGCTTGGGCCCGCTTGCATCCAGAGACCCACCCAGAGCTCGGTCTGGCCTTATAGCTCAGCACTCGGCCACTCCCTCCCTCGTAAGAAAGTCTTATAAGTTAGCAGTTGAAGAGTGGAAGGTAGGTAACCAGACTGGGAGTTTTCTGGAAGGAGTCTTTCTTTCTTTTATTATGGTTTTTCTCATCATCATCACCATCACCGTTGTTTCTTATTTTATTATGGTTTTGATTTTATTTTTCCTCCCTCTTTCTCAGCGAATCCATTCCTTCCGGCACATTCTTTGGTTGGTTTTCCCCCTCCTGCCTGATTCCCCCAGGCACTTTTGGTTGGGGTGGCTGGTCAAGAAATGGGCGGAGAGGGCCCCAAGTGTCTGGTATCAGGAGAGGGGACGCCGGCATTTCGCTTTAGTGAGGCCAGAGGGTCATTCTATTTGAAATAAGCCATTGGAGAGGCCTCTGAGGTATCTGGTAGTCTGGTGTCTTTCAGGATAGCAGCCTCTTTTTCTTCTCTGGGTGGCCCCGGCATGGGGTATGCACGAGACAAGTACTGTCTAAACACGTGCTCAGTGAACGTTCTCTGTGCCCTGACATGAAGCAACGCCAGTGGTCTCTCTGGGCCTCCCTGCAGGCAAGGCAAATTCTGGAGCCATGGGCCGTCGAAGTAGTGTGGCTCCAGCCGTCCTCAGCTGGCCTGAGGTTGAGGTCTTGAGTCCCCATTCTCAACTCAGGACAGCCCCTGGACAACAGTTGAGTCTGGGTTCAAATCCTGGCTCTCGCCACATGCCCTTGGCAAGGCAACTTTGCTGTTTCCGGCCTCAGTTTCTTCATCTGTGAAGTGTGAGGTGATATGCAAAAGGCACCCAGGGTAGGTGGGGTCTGGCACCCAGTAGGTACATGACCGATGATCATAGAAAATCAGGCAGCTGGGCTTTCAAACTGATTTCCCCACGTGTAACATGGAATGAGGCTGGAGGGGTGATAGTTCTGGCCATTTATGCGTCTTGAGAATTAAATGATGTGTCATCGGGGGACACATTTTGAGCGTAAAGGGCTTAGGGTATGGGGTGTGCAGAAGATGCGATGCAGAGACTCTGAGGTTTATTACCAGGAATGGCCTTAATACAGCCTCATAGTAGGTACTGAGCAGATGGGGACTTAATGTTATTCCCATAAAGCCCTTAACACACACCGTAGGTGCTTAATACGTGCGAACTATCATTGTTATTTAACAAAGCCCTTAGCACGCTGCCTGGCACACAACAGGTGTGTCCTAAATGCTCTTTTAAATCTAAGCACGGATTGGCATGGTGCGAGGCACATAATTGGCACCCATGAATGAAAGCCATTAGTCGTTTATAACAAGCATTCCCTGGTGCCCCATGCACAGTGGATGCCCCAAACACGGGGACGATGAGTATTGTTCCGTGAAGGCCTTGACAGAATGGCTGGCATACAGTAAGTGCTCAATAAGTGGCGCTTTCTTGAAGGAGGTTGGCCTGGCTCTGAGCACATAGTAGGTGCTCAGATAAGAGCCATTGTCCGTCTGACAGGTCCTAGTGTGGTTTCGAGTATTCAGGTTTTGCTCAAAACGTGACCTTGTTATCTGCAAAGCCTTTGGCACTGGGTGTGCAAACAGTAGGTGCTCAAGAAGTGAAACCTGTTACCATTTATATAGAAGGCCCTTAGCACAGACCTTGGTACACAGTAGGTGCATAAGAAGCGAGGGCTATTAATGTTCTACAAGGCCCTTAGCACAGTGCCTAACACATAGTAGGTGTTTAGTAGGTAGGGACGGTTGCTGTTTTTTCAGTAAGGCCTCTAGCACAGGGCCTGGTACGTAGTAGGTCCTCATTACGTGGGGACTGTTACTGTTATCTGATAAAGGGCCTGGCATGGAGTAGGTTCCGTGTAAATGGCAACTGCCGTTTTTATCTTTGGAGGGCTATTGATGCCCAGCCCTTGGTAGGCGCTCAATAAATAAGAGTTGGCCACCATCCACGATGGCCTTAGTGTGGTGCCAGAGGAACTATGATCTGTAAAAACCTTGGCACACAGTAGGTGCTAATCGGGGCTGTACCATCTGTAAAGTCCTGAGCCTGGGACCAGCCCAGGAGGTGCCCGGCCAACAGGCACTTGTATTATTACCATACAGAGCCCTTGGCATGCTAATTGGCAAACAGGAGGTGCTCAAGACACGGGCATTATTTTGTCTTCCAAGTGAGGCTGAGAGGGTGGTCCTAAGTTGAAGTAAGCCATGGGGTGGCCTCCGGGGCCCCTCAAAGAACAGGTGTTCAGTACATAGATGCTTTTACCGTTAACTTGTGCAACTCTTACACTGTGTCTAGCACACAGCAGGTGCCCAATAAATGGGACTTCTACTGCTTTTACCCTGGCAGTGCCACTCCCCTGGCACACAGTAGGTGTTCAGCCAATAAATGCATTTACTGTTATCCTATAAAAAACTCAGCGCTATGCCTTGCACACAGTAGGTGCCTGATAAATGGGGCTTTTATTGCAATTTCCTGGCATGGTGCCTGACACACAGTAGGTGCCTGATGGAGCTTTCGCTCTTCCTCTGGCACAGGGCCTGGCATACAGTAGGTGTTCAATAAATAAGTCCAATTACTGGTCTTCAGTGACGCCCTTGGCGTGGTGCCTGGCACATAGTAGGGGTTCGATAAAGAGATGCTTTTACTGGTACTCTGTGATGCCCCAGCACCGTGCCTAGCGCATGATAGGTGCCTTATGAACGGGGATGTTACCGCTATTCCGCAGGGCCTCCTACGTGCCCAGCAGGTGCAGCCGCAGGCGCTGAGCGCAGTGTTCTTGGCCAGCCCTCCCGGCCCCACCCCCACCCGTCCATCTCACCTTTGGTTGACACCCACTTCTTTTGGGTTCGACTTTCTCTTTGGTTTGGTTCTGTTTTGTTTGTTATCATCTTCTGTTTTATTTTCTCTTTCCCATCTTTTGTTTCCCCGTCCCCTCCCCTGCCCATCCCGCCTCCCCTCCCCGCCCCCACGTTCTCCCCCCTCCAATAGAACCGTCAGCCCCCCCTCAAGACGTTAAATGTGTCAGCACGCGCTCCACGGCCATTTTGGTAAGTTGGCGCCCACCGCCGCCGGAAACGCACAACGGGGCCCTGGTGAGCTATAGCGTCCGCTACCGACCGCTGGGCTCGGAGGATCCACAACCCAAGGAGGTGAACGGCATCCCCCCGACCACCACTCAGATCCTGCTGGAGGCGCTGGACAAGTGGACCGAGTACCGCATCACGACTGTCGCTCACACAGAGGTGGGACCAGGGCCCGAGAGCTCGCCCGTGGTCATCCGCACCGACGAGGACGGTAAGCACCGGCCCCAGCCGGGGACCCCGCAGGCCCCAGCCCGCCCCGCGCCTCAGCACCTTCTGGCTCTGCAAAACAGGGCTGGCTGGTGGTCAAAAGGTAGAAGCCACAGTCTTGAGGGCGAGACATGAAGCAAGCAGCCTTCCCATGGAATCCTGGGCTCCTTGATCCTGGAATGCTCCATCCTAGACCTTCTGGGCAGTGTTTTCTCCCGAGCCTTGTGCCTGGGAACTTAAGCTGGCAGCCCTGTATATGTTTTGGTCCAATGGTGGAAGGAATGGAAACAGTGTGGGAAACGGCCAGCAGCACTTGCAACAAACGTAGGGTCCTTGACCCCCAGAAACCTAGGTTTTAGACTCTGGGGATAAGCCGGGATCTGCAGCGTCCTTGGTCCGAGCCATCCTATCTGGCAAGTAGGTGGGCTGCAGCGCGCTGGTGAGGTTTAACAACCAGCTTCTGGGGCACAGAGCCCGATTTGTAGCAATGGCCAGTTTCTGCGGTGTCAGCCTCCCCACTGTTGGCTGACTTTCCAGCTAGAAAGTTTTGAGCTGCAAAGTGAGGTGAGGCTCTGGTCTGGAGTCGGTTGGTAGAAGCTGGGGCGTGGGGAGAAATGAAGGCGAGCAGCTTCTCCAACAAAACTGCGATTCCTTGGCCTTGGGAACCCGGCTTGCTTTCCGAGCCATGGCCTTGAAAGGTCCGGTCAGCGGCCCCACATTGGGCCGGAAGAGTGGGGAAGAGATGGAGCAGTTGTTCATGCCAGACTGTGCGGTGTGGCTGGGTAGGAAGAGCTGTGATCCGTGGGGCTGGCCGCATACTGGGATGCATGGGAGCATGCGGCTGGACTGCCTGGGTTCAGACCCGGACTTTGCTTCTTACTAACCATGCGATCGAGGGCCCGACTCTCGGGCCTGTTTCCCCACCCATAAGATGGGAATAAGAGCCCCTGCCCAGAAGGTATGCTGTTAGGATGGAGGCAGGTGGGTAATGACCGTGGAGCGGGGCGTGCAGGGCCCACTCGTGTCATGTGGCCCTGGGCAGGTGGCTTAGGCTCTCGGGGGCTTCAGTTGACCATCTGTAAATGGGGCACACAATCGGGCCCCCTCCCCCCTGGGCTTGTGGGAGCCATGAAGGAGGCATGCCCTCCCGGCTGGTGGTGAGCGCTCAGACCACCAAGTTAACCGGCAGCCACTTGGCACCCTGGCATCGGGCAGCGCTGCTGCCCGGGGGCAGGGCCAGGCGTCCCAGTAACGGCCCTGCCCGCCCCTCCCCTGCCCCCGCCAGTGCCCAGCGCGCCGCCGCGGAAGGTGGAGGCGGAGGCGCTCAACGCCACGGCCATCCGCGTGCTGTGGCGCTCGCCCGCGCCCGGCCGGCAACACGGCCAGATCCGCGGCTACCAGGTCCACTACGTACGCATGGAGGGCGCCGAGGCCCGCGGGCCACCGCGCATCAAGGACATCATGCTGGCCGATGCCCAGGTGGGCGGGGTTCCGGGGCGGGGCCTGGGTGGGCGGGGCTCCGGGTGGGCGGGGCGGCACCCAGACCCTGCGCTCCTGCCTTCTCCCTGCTTCTCTCTCTCTCTCTCTGGCCACCTGCTCACCTACTCCTCTCTCCCCTGCCGCCTCTTCCCACGCTCAGTGGGAGATGGACGACACAGCCGAATATGTAAGTAGCAGCCCTGCCCGGCCATTGCAGTGTTCTCCCACGGGCCGTGCAGTGATGTGACACCCCCCCCCACCCCCACCCCCCCGCACGTCTCTTGTAAGAGGATCTTCTCCCCTGGGCCCCAGATGCCTACTGGTTACTTGAGCTTGTAGCCTCAGTTTTCAATCAGGCAAATGGACATAGGAGCCCTGCTGGGGTCCTGGACCCGGAGGATATACATTAGCCCTCTTAACTTGGATGGGCCCTCGGCCCACCCGGCTCACACGGTGCTCCTCCTGCCCAGCTGTCAGCCTTGCTCTGGCCACGATTTTCACCGCCACACCTTTGCTCAAGATTTTTCTGCAGCTCCAGCCCATCCCTGCACCCCACAACCTCCCCTGTTGGACCCAGGCCTGGCAGATCCAAACTAGGCCACTTTCCAGACCAGACCCTTTTATCACCTGTCTCAGCCTTCTGTGACCTCGAAGCTTCTCTCTCTGGCCAAAGCAGCCATTTCATTGTGGCCCTTGAGTGGTGAGAGGGCCAGTGGGCCCTGGGGTAGGTGGGGAAGGAGGCCTGCAGGACTGTGTCCATCACTCCCACCCCCCCACCCCAGCTTTCTCGGGAGGCCCTGAACCAGTCGGCATGGCTGTGTGGCACTTTGGGCAAGTGGCTGCCTCTCCCGGGGCTGTCTTCCTGCCCTAACACAGAGGGGCGGTTCTTCTGAGAGCCCCAAGTCTGATGTTTTTTTTTTATTGTTGTTGTTGTTGTTTTTAAAGATTTTTATTTATTTTTTGACAGAGAGAGACAGCGAGAGAGGGCACACAAGCAGGGGGAGTGGGAGAGGGAGAAGCAGGCTTCCCCACTGAGCAAGGAGCCTGACGTGGGGCTCGATCCCAGGACCCTGGGATCATGACCTGAGCCGAAGGCAGACACTAAACAGCTGAGCCACCCAGATGCCCCCCCCAAGTCTGATGTTAAACTGACACCAGCCCCACTCACCCACTCACATAGGTTTTGCCTTTTCCCTACCCCTGGCTGGAGGGGTGAGTTCCCACCAAGGGCTCCAGCTCAGCCCTTCCCGCCCACCAAGACCCTGGGAGGGACTGAACGTGAGGCTCAGGGGCAGGAGACCCTCTCTTCGTGCCTCCCTGTTCCCCTCCTCATGCTCCTGACCTGGGCCCACCCTCCCAGCCCCCAGGCATGCTGGACCGTGTTTGTGGGTGTGCATGCGTGGGGACCTGGGCACACATGCAACTGTGAGAGCAGATGCCGAAATGTGTGCAAGCTTGGGTGGCTTGGACATTTGTGGGACAAGCCGTAATTTCCTGAGGACAGACCTGAGCCCACCCTCCTGGGGGTCATAGTCCAGGGTGGGAGAGGACAGCTGATTGGAACAAGACACAAATACACTTGGCCCTTGGACGGCACGGGTTTGAACTGCGGAGGTCCACTTACCTGCCCATTTACTTTTGAGAAACGCAGGACGGTGTTGTAAATGTACTTTCTCTTCCTCGTGACCACCTCTTTGTTTTCTTTAGCTGCTTTACCATAAGAATACGGAATCTAACACGTATAACGTGCAAACTATGTATTTGTCAATTATGTTATTGGTAAGACTTGTGGTCAACAGGAGGCTAATAGTTGAGTTTTTGGGGACGTCTGAAGTTCTATGCAGATTTTCAACTGCACGGGGGTCGGCGCCCCTGGCCCCCACGTTGTCCAAGGTCAACTGTAGTGTCTAGTGATGGCTCGGGCTGGGGCGGCGTCTAGACGGTGGTGTAAAGGTTTACTGATGAGCTCTCTGGGCTGGGGGGTGGGCAGTCCTGATCTGTAGCTTTCTCCCCCTTTCTGGGATGGAAATTCTCCCACCGTGTCAATTTCGAGTGCCCTGTGGGATGTGCAGTAGCTCATCACCCTGTAGCTTTCTGCCTCAGACACTAGACAGAATCACTTCCAGAGCATCGATTACAGGGAAATGTAGTAAGACAATTATCAGAGGGTGGGTTTTGAGTTTTTATTACCTTTGTTCTCACTTATCAGTATGTTTATATAATTTACTTTCTGATAATGGCTATGTTTAATACTGGCTTGCAAAATTCCTGGGAATTTAATGTTGGCTCTCTGGCCTGGTAGAGGGAATCTCCAGCATACCAGCAGGTGTAGTGGAGGCAGAGGGCACAGCCCATGCAAAGGCCCTGGGGTGGGAGTGTGCCTGGAATATTGGAGCAGTGAGGAGGCCCGGTGGCTGGAGCAGAATGAGCGAGCGAGGGGGAGAGCGGGAGGAGGTAGGGGCAGGTAGTGAACCACTTGGGCTTCTACCTCAGGGAGGTGGGAGCCCTGGAGGGCTGTGGGCAGAGCAGGGTGGGACCTGACTGGGGTGCTCATGGCGCCCTGTGGTGGCCTCTGCGGGGAGGATGGACTGGGGGCAAGGGCGGGTGCCAGGGGATGGGAGGCAGAGGGGACAGCGCTGGTCCAGGTGGAAGGCGATGGAGTGTGAGGCTTCGTGTGCCCGTCTTCGCATGGACGTGCGGTGTGTTGGGGTCTGTGCATGAGCTCGGATGCACGCCTCTGCCTGCAGACCAGGCCCCACGTCCACCTTGCTTGACCCCAGCCCTGGGAGGGGGTTGGGCAGGGCCGGTCTGAACCCCAGTTGCATCGCTGACCCCCATCCCTCCCTGCAGGAGATGGTCATCACAAACCTGCAGCCTGAGACCGCCTACTCCATCACGGTAGCCGCCTACACCATGAAAGGTGATGGTGCTCGCAGCAAACCCAAGGTGGTCGTGACCAAGGGAGCAGGTAGGAGATCCTCCCCCCACCCCACCATGGCCCTTTGCCCCCAGAGCATGCCACGGAGTTCTTGAGCTCATGCAGGGAGAGAGTGCTGGGGCAGCGGGGCCAGTGGGATCAGAGGCTTGGGGGCCACTCAGGAGGCCGGCCAGTCCCACCACCTCCTCCTCACCGGCTTCCCTGCCTGCTTAGCTCCAGCCGGATGGAAACCATGACCAGGCCTCCGTCCCGTCCCGGCTTCGCCCGGGCTGTTCCTTCTGCCCGGATACCCTTCCTCACCCTGCCCCCTGCCCACAGTCTAGGTCCAGTGCTCCCTCCTGGGCAGCCCTGGCACCCCCCTTCCCCCATCACAGCTCTGATCACCCGGGATGGGTTGTTTGGAGGTGGTGTGCCCATCGCCCCCACTGCACCATGAAGCCTCTTCTCCGAGCAGCCCTGCCTCAGTTTCCCTTTCTGGCCCCACCAGGCCCCTACCATTAGTCCCAGGGGACTGGTTTTTACCTCAGCCAACATTGAGGAGGGGGTGAGGCAGCCGTGAAAACGTAAGGGGAGGGTGTTGTGGACAGATGGCACAGCCCAGGCAAAGGTGTTTCAGGAGTGATAGGCCCCGAGCCCTCCACCTCACATCCCGCACCCACCCCTTCCCCAGGGAACCCCCCTCAGCCCACAGAGCCCGACATGCCAGGCCAGCTGGACACAGCCCCTCCCCGTGCTGCTGCCGGTCTGTGCCCATGCTGTTCCCCCGTCTGCCCAGTCTCTGTATCCTTCGGTGTCCAGCACCCACGTTTCCTCCTTCAAGAAGCCTCCCCGATCTTTCCCTCTTCTCCCGGGGACATTGCACTACAGCCGTGCTTGCCAAGCAGACCCTCTGCATATGCTGTGACTGCTCACAGCACGGTTTCTGAAAGGTCCTGATAAGTCCTGCAAGAGGAGAAGACTGGTTTTATTTGTAGGGCTTCTCTCCTGCAGGACTTAACCGGGACTTTGGCACATTGATTACTACCCAGACCGTGAGAACCATGGGGCAAGGGCAGGGTTTTGAAACATTCCTGTGTCCCATGGGTATTAATCATGTGCCAGCAGGAGGCAAGGGGCAAATCAGTGAGATAAGAGATGAGTGACATGAATGAGAAGAAGAGGTAAACCTATGAGGGCCTGCTTTGGCATCTGAAAACATTTTCCTTTATCGGGTTCTCTGAGTCCCCAGCCTCCTCACTCTGCCTTCCACTCACCCAGCATAGTGCCACCTCGGGGCCTTTGCACAGGCTGTTCCTTGCCTGGAACACCATTTCCCTCAGGTCTCCCTGCCTCCCTCGCTTCCTTCAAGTCTTTGCTTTGGAGCTCAGCGTCCCTGAGACCCGCTTTTAAAAATTGCAGCCCCAGGGGCACCTGGGTGGCTCTGTCAGTTAAGCGTCTGCCTTCAGCTCAGGTCATGATCCTGGGGTGCCGGGATCGAGCCCTGCATCGGGCTTCCTTGCTCAGCAGGGAGTCTGCTTCTCCCTGTGACCCTCCCCCTTCTTGTGCGCGCTCTCTCTTTCTCTCTCTCTCTCTCTCTCTCTCTCTCTCGCTCAAATAAATAAAACCTTAAAAAATAAACAAAAATTGCAGCCCCACCCCCTGCTGCCCGACTTGGGTGGGCCCCGTGGGCCTGACACGCCCCCTGTCTCCCCGCAGTGCTGGGCCGCCCCACCCTGTCGGTGCAGCAGACCCCCGAGGGCAGCCTGCTGGCACACTGGGAGCCCCCAGCCGGCACCGCCGAGGACCAGGTGCTGGGCTACCGTCTGCAGTTCGGCCGTGAGGACTCGCCCCTGGCCACACTGGAGTTCCCACCTACCGAGGACCACTATACGGCGCTGGGTGTGCATAAAGGGGCCACGTACGTGTTTCGGCTGGCGGCCCGGAGCCGAGGAGGCCTGGGCGAGGAGGCGGCCGAGGTCCTGAGCATCCCCGAGGACACTCCCCGTGGCCACCCGCAGATCCTCGAGGCGGCTGGGAATGCCTCTGCTGGCACCGTCCTGCTCCGCTGGCTGCCGCCTGTGCCCGCCGAGCGCAACGGGGCCATTGTCAAGTACACGGTGGCTGTGCGGGAGGCCGGAGCCTTGGGCCCCGCCCGAGAGACCGAGCTGCCAGCGGCGGCCGAGCCGGGCGCCGAGAATGTGCTCACGCTGCGGGGCCTCAAGCCCGACACGGCGTATGACCTCCAAGTGCGGGCCCACACGCGCCAGGGCCCCGGCCCCTACAGCCCCCCCGTCCGCTACCGGACATTCCTGCGGGACCAAGGTAGGCGCGCGGCGATCCCCGCACCAGAGCCGGACCGGGCCTCATGCCCACCCCTACCCCAGCCCCCTCCCTCTCCCCCGCCCAGGTAAGTGGTCACTTTTCTGCTTCCTTGTGGACACTCGAGGCGAGTCCGGACCCCGAGGCTCCGGCGTTGGCAAAGGTGGGACGTGCCTAGGTGGCACCGCCGCCCCCACCGCCCCCCCTCCCCCTCCCCCCTCCCGCTCCCCCTCTCTGCAGCAGCGCCGTCTCCCCCCACCCCGGCAGGGACCTGGGACAGGGCCAGGCAGGGCCAGGCAGGAAGGCCATGGGCACAGGCACAGCGGAGGACAGGGAGCGCCTGGGCCGCCCCACCCCACCCCACCGGCCTGCCCTGCGCTACCCCCAGCATTCACGGGGCCTCTTTTCTGTTCTCTCCCACTCGGCTGCTGCCCGGCACAGTCTCACCCAAGAACTTCAAGGTGAAGATGATCATGAAGACATCAGTCCTGCTCAGCTGGGAGTTTCCTGACAACTACAACTCACCCACACCCTACAAGGTGCAGCTCCCCCCACCTGCGCTCCCCCCATCCCCGCCCCCGGAGCAGGCAGGCCAGGTTAGGGGTTGGGAATCAGCTGGACTCAGGGCTGAGTGGGATCAGGGCTCAGCTGGGATTGAGACGCAGGCTGTAGTCAAAACTTAACCTGGGATTGAGGCTCAGTTCGGTGTTAGGGCTCAGTCTGAGATTAGGGCTTCATAAGGATTGGGGCTCATTCAAGGTTGGTTCTCAGTCGGGTCAGGGCTCAGTTGGGATTGAGGATCTGCCTAGCACGGAGATTTAGCCTAGGAGCCAGGCTGAGGTCAGAGCTCAGTCTGTGATTAGGGCTTGGTCAGAGTTGGGACTTAGCTGGGATTGAGCCTCCCATCTAGGATTGGGGCTCACTCTGGGATCAAGGGTCAGTCAGGACTGGGACCTGCTCAGAGCTGGGCCTCAGCTGGGATTGAGGATCTGTCTAGGGTCAGGAGTTAGCCTAGGACTGAAGCTTATTCTGGGATTAGGGCTCAGTCAACACTGGGCTTAGAGTTGGGGCTCAGCTGGGATTACGGCTCCGTCTGGGATCAAGACTCAGGGTCAGGGGCTCAGCGCAGACCCCCCACTGAGCCAGCCCTGGCCCGCAGATCCAGTACAACGGGCTCACACTGGACGTGGACGGCCGTACCACCAAAAAGCTCATCACGCACCTCAAGCCCAACACCTTCTACAACTTCGTGTTGACCAACCGAGGCAGCAGCCTGGGTGGCCTTCAGCAGACCGTTACTGCCTGGACCGCCTTCAACCTGCTCAGTGCCAAGCCCAGCGTGGCCCCCAAGCCTGACTCCGACGGCTTCATCATGGTGTATCTGCCTGACGGCCAGAGCCCCGTGCCTGTCCAGTATGATCAAAACCACCCCACTGCACCCCAGGATTCCTCCCCCTCCCCCATTAGCCAGCTTTGTGACTGGGGCCGGCCAGCCACCTGACCTCTCTGGGCTTCAGCGTCCTCACCTGTGTCTAAAATGTGGGTCACGTCAGCCCCAGCCTGTGTGGTTGTCCAGATGCTTCTCATGGGCACCGTCACTAAATGTGGCCTCTCCTCCAACATTTCTGATCCCCCTGTGTACCTGACCTTCGTTGGGGTCTGGTTTCCTAGGCTGGTGGGGAGACAGAACTGGAAACAGACACTTTCAGACCTGTGGTGTGATAGTCAGAGGCACCAGGGTTGAGAGTCCCCAGTGGGGAGAGGAGGACTCTGGGAAGCAGAGAAGAATTAAGGACTACAAGGGTGTGTGGCTGTGGAAGCTGGGGCTTTGAAGGATGTGTAGGAGTTCAAGAAATATAATTGGGGTAGCCTCTCTAGGCAGAAGGAACCACATACTCAAAAGCCTGGAGGCTTGAATCGGGAACTGTAGTCCTATATGGCTGGGTTCTAGGGGCATAGAAGCAGAAGGGAAGATTCAGAGCACAGGGACTCCCCCACCCACCTCCAGCAGGCATTCTTTGGATGTGGCCCCCGACCCTTCATCTCCCTACAGGAACTACTTCATTGTGATGGTGCCACTGCGCAAGTCTCGTGGTGGCCAGTTCTTGACCCCTCTGGGCAGCCCGGAAGACATGGATCTGGAGGAGGTGAGGTGGGGCCCAGACCTGCCTGGCCCAGACCCTGTCCTGACTTTTGGAAGCCCTGTTGCTGCCGGCCGGCCTCTGAGCACCCCATGCCTCTGTTCCCACAGCTCATCCAGGACATCTCACGGCTGCAGAGGCGCAGCCTGAGGCACTCTCGCCAGCTGGAGGCACCCCGCCCCTACATTGCGGCTCGCTTCTCCATGTTGCCATCCACCTTCCACCCCGGCGACCAGAAGCAGTACGGTGGCTTTGACAACAGGGGCTTGGAGCCCGGCCACCGATATGTCCTCTTTGTGCTTGCAGTGCTGCAGAAGAGCGAGCCTGTAAGTCCCAAATGGTGTCTGCCCTCGTCCAGCCCCACCCTCCGAGCGCACTGGCCCTGACATAGCCTCAGCCCCCCGGGGCCACGACCTCAGAACCAGACACAGACCCTGCCAGCTTCCCATGATCAGTGCTGGGCAGGAGGAAGGACTTGAGGTTGGGGGTACCCCAAGGGGAAGGCTTTAAAAAGACCTCTAAAGAGGAAGGGACTTGGGACCTAGGGCTTTGGTGGCTGTGTAGGAGTTCAACCAAGACAAGATGTCTTCAGGATTTGCACGCGCAGAGGTCTAGAGGTGCCGTGCGAGAGGAACAAAAAGGACCTCAGAGTGGCTGAAGCCCAGGGAGCAATGGGGAGAGCAGAGGTTGGCAAAGGGCCAGGCCAATGCAGGGTACCAGGGTCAGCGTTCTCGGGAACCACAGGATTTAGAGTAGGGGAGGGACATAGGTTTGTGTTGGAAGAAGACTCCTTTGGCCACCGTGAGTAGGATGGACACTGACGGAGGCCCCTCCCGTCCTGTTCCCGCAGACATTTGCAGCCAGCCCCTTCTCAGACCCCTTCCAGCTGGATAATCCAGACCCGCAGCCCATCGTGGACGGCGAGGAGGGGCTCATCTGGGTGATCGGGCCCGTCCTCGCTGTGGTCTTCATCATCTGCATAGTTATCGCCATCTTGCTGTACAAGAAGTGAGCCCCTTTGCACTCCCCACTTGATGGGAGGGAGGGCTCCCTGGAAAAGGAAGGAAGGTCTGGAAGGCCCAGGGAAGGCTGCTTGCACAGGATGACCACGGAGGTCCTCTGCCGTACAGATAGAAAAACCCTGGCTCAGAGGGGTTAAGCTACTGGATCAAAGTCACGCAGACCAGGCCAGTGACTTGACTCCTCTCGAGGTCCGCACGCCACTCGGCAGGATGATTTGGGGTGGAGGCCACCTCTGTCCAGTTTAGCAAGGAGAATAACTGTGGGGGCCCCACGGGCCACATCTCACCTTGGAAAGGGAAGGCCGAGACATTCTTCCTTGTGGTGGGGGCCCAAGCAGGAAGGATTAGGCCCATTTTCCGGAGGAGCCCAAGGCTCTGGGAGGTTAAGAAAGCCACCCGCCATCACAGAACAGGTGCCTTGTGGCCAGCACGTCCTCACCTGTCTTCTTTTCCCCCCTCCTAACCTGTGTCTGCTTTCGGGAACAGCAAACCCGACAGGTAAGAACGGGCCCCGTCCTTGGGAGGCTTCAGGCAAGAGGCCGAGGAGGGGGATCGGGGTGGTGCCGTGCCCGTGGGGTGAGGGGGTGCTCAGCTGTGCCGGCAGGCTGCACGCGTGTCCATGTGCGGTCCCGGGAACCCCAACCGTGCGGGTACACGGCCCCTTTCCGCCTGGCTGGGTCACTCGCTTGCGGTACCCGATCGGCGTTCACGTGTGTACACATGCGTCTTTGGACACACGCCGGTACTCAGGGAGTCTTCTGCTTGCTCCCACAAAGTAAACGCAAGGACTCAGAGCCCCGCACCAAATGCCTCCTGAACAATGCTGACCTCGCCCCCCACCACCCCAAGGACCCCGTAGAAATGAGACGCATTAACTTCCAGACACCAGGTACGTGTGTATCCCAGGTGCCAGGATCAACACCACGGGGGGCAGGGAGCATGAGAGATGAGGAAGTGGCCCCCTCGGTGGAACCTCGTCTGCCCCTGCTGAGTGGTTTGGTGCAGCGAAATGCCCGATTCCCAAATCCCTCTGTGGATCTAGAAATTCCGTGGACCGGTTCTGGTTTACAACCAAGTGAGGCTTTTGCAAAGCTGCGTTTCACTGGTGGTTGGGGTCATCTGAGCAGAATGGACTCCTTAAAAATGAAACAAGCCAAAGAACCCTCCTTTCTTCTAGCAGAAGGAGCTATGCTTCCGGTGCCCACTGGTCTTAGGGACACTCAGGGGTGGGCGTTCAGGTTTTTCCTTGGCCTTTCCCCACACTCCCGTGGGATGTCCCCCTGGCGAGGTACAGAGATTGTGCCTCCCCTGTGCCCTGCATGTCTCTCGTCCACAGATGCTCATGCTCGCCTACCTCTTCACTCTTCCCTGTAGATTCACACGAGTCCCATAAGGTCACCTGCCATGCCTGGAGGGAGAACTGAATGAACCAGGGTCTTGTCCTTGATCATTTTCACGTACAGTGATCCACACACTCTCTCATCTTGTCCCTCTTAAGGGGTTCATGCCGACTACTTCCAACCAAATAAGGAGGTTTCCATTTAACTGATGGCTGCTGTTCTCCTTATGAGGTCACAGCATGGTTCCATCTGTCCCTCTCCCTGCATCCAGTCTCTACTTCCTGTCTCTGAACTTCCTGTCTACTTCCTGTCACATAATAATTGTTTCCAACCAAACAGAGATTTTAAACATTTGTATGTTACCGATGGCTGCAGTCCTCCTTAAGGGCTCATGCATGGCCTCACGTGCTGTTCTTAATATACTCCTTTCTCTTTCCTGTTGCTGGACTGTCTCACATCAGTTCTGTTTTTATCCAAATGAGGATTTTGGTCACTTATATTTAACTGATGGCTCCTGTCACTTCTCGGCCTTCTGGCTAAGATCAAGTGTAACTGATGGCAGCAGTCTGCCATAAGGGATCACGAAAGGTCCCATATGGCACCCCTAATGTACTCCCTTCTCTTTTCTGTCTCTGGACCAGGTCATGTCAGTTCTATTTTCATCCAAATGAGGGTTTTTAACACCCATATTTAACTGATAGTTTCTGTCCTTCTTAAAGTTCATGGCATGGGCCCGTAGGTCCTTCCCCTGCCCCCAGGTTTCGCCCTCACCCTCCTGCACCTCATCTGAAATCTCCTCTGCTGACCCCAACAGGGGACCCAAGGCCAGGTTGGTCTGAGGGGACACATTGACAAAAGGCCGAGAGCTTTGGGATCTTCCCGAAGTCACAGCTGAAAACCAGGACTGGGTGCAGTCCGGTAGGAGGGATCCACAGCAGCTCCCGTAGGTCCTCGGGGTGGGGCCCGGGCAGCGTGCGTCCCCCATTGCAGTCACTCTGCCCTTTGCGTCTGTTGGCCGGCCATTGTGCGTGCGTCCAGCGAGGGATGGGGGAGGCGGGGGCCCCCCGTGTGTTTTCATTTATTTATTGTTTGCTGTTTCTGCAGATTCGGGCCTCAGCAGCCCCCTCAGAGAGCCGGGGTTTCACTTTGAAAGTTAGTTCCTGTGTCTCTCTGTTCTCGGCCTCCTTTCGCGCCCCCCCCCACCCCCTGTTTGTTTTCATCTTTGGTTCTCCATCCCGCCTCCTGATCTCTGTCCACCTGTCCTGCGCTGGCTTCTCAGGGGAGTCGGGGGTCTGGTCTGTCGGGCCCTTAGGTCGCTGGTTGTGACTGCGCGTAGGTGGGGGTGTGGGGGGGTCATCCTGCGTGACAGGACCCCAGCTTCGCTCCTTTAGGTAAGGGCTCCTGGGGAGCGCCCGGGGGGGCTGGGGACGCTGGTGTTTACCAGCTGGCCTGGCCATGTTGTACTTCTGGGCCGGCACGTAGCTCAGCCCACTGTGCCCCAGGGGAGGAGATGGGTCTTGTAGACCCAGACGTTGGGGAGAAAGAGCCAGGCCCACCCCACGCCATCCTGTGTACCAGTTGGAGAAATGATGCAGGCACACAGAGAGATGGGGAACCCCCCCAGCTCACACACAGACACCATCTCCCCTCCCCAGTACCTCGGCACTCCCTGGCAGCAGATCTTGCAGACCCTCTGATCCCAGAGGGTCAGACAGGGGTGTCCATCACCGGCCCGTGCCCTGGGGAGAGAGGTTTCCAGAGGCCCAGCCAGCCGCATCTGCTTCGTCATTTCTGTGTCACCTGCCTCCTTCTTGCCACGAGGCACTAGGAGCTTGGAGTCTTCCAGGGCGACCCTTCCCCGGGCCCTGCATCCCCAGCTGGACTGGGGGCACTGGGATAGGCGGACATCACGAGCCGGGGGTGTCAGACTCAGCCGGGAGCCGCTCCTCGAACGCGCCACCTGCAGACAGACCCGCAGGCCTGGGCTCCCGGCCCCAGCGTGGGCCGTCCCGGACCCTCCCCTCCCCCGCCACTCGCTCTAACCACAGCGCGTCCATCACAGACTCACACTGTAGAACGCCCCCCGCCCCCCGGACCCCAGGCTGGCTCCCGCATGACCGGCCGCACCGTGGGGTCTGCTCTCCCCACAGGCATGCTCAGCCACCCCCCGATCCCCATCGCAGACATGGCAGAGCACACGGAACGCCTCAAGGCCAATGACAGCCTCAAGCTCTCCCAGGAGTACGAGGTGAGCTAGCCCCCGCCTCCTGCCCCCACCCTGGCCCCCCAGCACCCCACCCTGATACCTCCCACCTCACCTTCCCCTACAGTCCATTGATCCAGGCCAGCAGTTCACGTGGGAACATTCCAACCTAGAAGTGAACAAACCCAAGAACCGCTATGCCAACGTCATCGCGTATGACCACTCGCGCGTCATCCTCCAGCCCATTGAAGGTAGCTGCCCAGGCCCCATCCCGCCCTTCCCCAGGCCAAAGAGAGCGCACGGACACCGTGCCTCCACTTGGCCACGCAGCAGGGCCAGTGTGGACGAGCGAGGGCACAGATTAGGGAAACTGAGGCCAGATGCTGCTCACAGGCCCAGCCCAGCTCCAGCTCCAGCCAGAAGCTACTGGGAAGTTTTGGATACGTGGTTAACTAATGGTTGCTGTCCATAACACGTTTCCATCTGTCCCTCTGCATCAGTGGTTCTCAGTGCCCAGAGAACGTTGGGCGATGTCTGAGGGCATTTTCGTGTTCGTGTTCCGGGGGACAGGGAGCTAACTGCATTTAGAGATCTGAGACGCCGCTCAGACCCTGCAGTGCACAGGGACAGCACACACACACCCCCCACCCGCCCAGGGAGCAGTCTGGCCCCCAGTGACGGTAGTGCAGGGGCAGAGAAACCGCAACATTCCGGCTCCGTGGTTCCGGTGGGGCCAGCTTGGGGCAGTCCAGGAGGGCTCCCAGGAAGCGGTAGACCAGAGAGAACCCATGTAGGGGACAGCGGCACCCCCGCTAATCTCCGGCGTCTGTCCCTGCTGTAGGCATCGTGGGCAGCGATTACATCAACGCCAACTACGTGGACGGCTATCGGCGGCAGAACGCGTACATCGCCACGCAGGGGCCGCTGCCGGAGACCTTCGGCGACTTCTGGCGTATGGTGTGGGAACAGCGCTCGGCTACCATCGTCATGATGACGCGGCTAGAAGAGAAATCACGGGTGGGGCCCGGACCCTGCGGCCCCCGCGCCCCCGGCCAGCGCCAGCCCATGCTCACTTCCGTTCTCCCGCCTTCTACAGATCAAGTGTGATCAGTACTGGCCCAACAGGGGCACGGAGACGTATGGCTTCATCCAGGTCACGCTGCTGGACACCATCGAGCTGGCCACGTTCTGTGTCCGGACGTTCTCTTTGCACAAGGTAGGGCCCAGCCTGGGGCTGGGGCCTGCGGGAGGGGGTAATGGGGGCAGAAGAGGCAGACAGAAGGCTCCAGCTTCTGTCCTGGGAGCTCCCCATCGGTGGGGAAGCTGAGGCTCAGAGGAGGGGCCTCCTGTGTCCAGCCACATCAGGACAAAACCAGCAGAAGCCAACGGAGCAATGAGCCTGTCGTCCCCTTGCCATCGGTTACGTCCCAGGCCTTCCCTCCCTCCTCGCCCTCTGGCCTCACCCAGCCTAGGCCCGTGATGGGTGGGAGACAAAGCTAGAGAGTCCCTGCTAGTCTGGGCAGTCAGGCCTGGGGCAGAGGGAATCTTTAGACGTGTGTTTAACTGATGGCTGCTGTCAGTTACATGGGTCCATCTGTGTTCTATGTCACTGGTTCTCGACTGGGGCAGTTTGCCATCCGGAGGACATTTTTTCATTGTTACTATGGGGAGGGGAGGGTGCGGACACCACAGTGTTCCCCAGACTCCAGCCAGGTCCTCTGTCACACTAAGCACCCACCGTGGGTCAGGCCCTGGTTTGAGCACCAAGACACAGCAAAGACGAAGACAGACAAAATGTCTTGCCCTTTTGGAGCTTGCTCTAGTTGACAAGGCATTGACAGTCAGTATGTAAAAGGACAAATCTTACACGTAGAAGGAGAAAAATTAAGTATATGTCAGGGGACCTAGAGATGGTGAGGAAGGGAGCCAAGAGGTCTGGGAAAACAGCATTCCTGGCAGAGGCTCAGCCCATGCAAAGGTCCTGGGGCAGGACCGTTCCTGGCATGATGGAGAAACAATGAGGAGGCCTATATTATGGTTGTAGCAGAGTGAGTGAGGGGGAGAGAAGGAGGAGGGGAGGCTGGGCTTTTACCCTAAGGTGGATGGGAGCCCTGTTGGGGGGTGGGGGGCGGCGCTGACCTGACTCAGGTGCTCCCCGGCGCCCTCTGGTGGCCACTGTGGGGAGGGCAGACTGTTGGGGCGAGGGCCAGAGGAGGGGGTGTCCAGGGTGGAGGGGACTGGACCAGGAAGGCCGCCACGGAGAGGGTGAGAAGCGGGCAGGTTTTGGGATAGATGAAGGCAGAGCCGGTTGGATGTGGGAGGGGCAGTGAATCAAGGGGGACTCCTGAGTCCTGGCCAGAGCGCCTAGAAGGATGGAGCCGCCTCCAGCTGAGATGGGGGCGGATTTGGGGAGACAGTCGGGGCATGATGTTGGCCACACTGTGATACACCCGGTGAGGGTCTCTCCCCCCGCGCCCCGCCCCCCCCCCCCCCGCCCCGCCCCACCGTGTACGTGAGGCAGCCAGGCCCCTGGGCGTGAATTTGGCGTCCTCTGTGCGTGCACGGAGCGCTGCTGTGACCGGCAGTGTCCCTGTGACCCCCAGAATGGCTCCAGTGAGAAACGTGAGGTCCGCCAGTTCCAGTTCACGGCGTGGCCGGACCACGGGGTGCCCGAGTACCCGACGCCATTCCTGGCTTTCCTGCGGAGAGTGAAGACCTGTAACCCGCCAGACGCGGGCCCCGTGGTCGTGCACTGCAGGTACCGCCGGCCGCCCCCCGCTCCCGCCCCGGGGCCTCCCTCGGGCTTCCTGACCGCGTGCCCGTCCCCGCAGTGCCGGCGTGGGCCGCACCGGCTGCTTCATCGTCATTGATGCCATGCTGGAGCGGATCAAGCCAGAGAAGACGGTGGACGTGTACGGCCACGTGACGCTCATGCGCTCGCAGCGCAACTACATGGTGCAGACCGAGGACCAGTACAGCTTCATCCACGAGGCGCTGCTGGAGGCCGTGGGCTGTGGCACCACGGAGGTGCCCGCCCGCAGTCTCTATGCCTACATCCAGAAGCTGGCGCAGGTGGAGCCCGGCGAGCATGTCACCGGCATGGAGCTCGAGTTCAAGGTTGGGGGCGTTCCCGGTGGGCGTTCGGGGCGTGGCGAGGACCTGGAGGTCGGGGCTGTCCCCCGCCCCCACACGCTCCACCCTCCGCGCTGCGGGGCACTGGGAAAACACACAGCCCCGCCGGCCCCCCGCTGGGGGCCGTCCCGCTGGTGACCCCCGCCTTCCTCTGTCCCCACAGCGACTGGCCAACTCCAAAGCCCACACGTCCCGCTTCATCAGTGCCAATCTGCCTTGTAACAAGTTCAAGAACCGCCTGGTAAACATCATGCCCTACGAGAGCACACGGGTCTGTCTGCAGCCCATCCGTGGGGTGGAGGGCTCCGACTATATCAACGCCAGCTTCATCGATGGCTACAGGTACCCGCGCGTTGCCCCGGCGGTCCCCAGCCAAGCGTGGGAAACAGAGCTGGACACCCCACCAGCCTCCTATGGTCGCCGCTGAGGTGGAGGGAATCTTGAGCTGTGTATTTAACGGATGCCTGCCATCTGTAACGTGGTTCCATCTGTCCTTTTCACATCAGTGGTTCCCAGTCTCAGCAGTTCTGCCACCCAGGGAAAATTGGGCGGTGTCTGGGGACATTTTTGTCATAATGGGAGTGGGGGCGGGCGGAGGCCGGGGAGGCTGCTCAGCACCCCACAGTGCCCCTCACAGAGAACGATGCAGCCACGAACATCAGTGCCCAGGTTGAGAACCCCTGGCTGAGGGATGGTGTTGCAGCAGAAGGCCCCACCTGTGCAAAGGCTGGGGGTGACCGAGAGCTTAGCCCGTGCAGACGCCTGGAAGGAGTTTACTGGCCCTCTAGGGGGTGGAGGGCAAGGCAGGAGAGGTCAGGGGACATCCTGCAGCCTCCTCAAGGTGCTAGGACTTCCCCTGAGGCCGATGGCTTCCCCGGGTGCAAAACAGGGTTATGGAGAGGCTTGGCGAGACGGGGAGGGGGACGGGGCACCGGCCGGCGACTCCTGGGGAGGCAGGGGCTTGGCAGGTGTGGCTGCTGGGGCCCTGACCCGCCAGGCGGCGTCAGGCCGGCCCCCCGCCTGGGCCTGCATCTGCCCGCTGGCCCTGGTCTCACACGCTCCACACCATAGGCAGCAGAAGGCCTACATTGCGACGCAGGGGCCACTGGCGGAAACCACGGAGGACTTCTGGCGCATGCTGTGGGAGAACAACTCCACCATCGTAGTGATGCTGACCAAGCTGCGGGAGATGGGCCGGGTGAGCCACGGACCAGGGGGCCGGAGGGGGGTGGGGTGTGCCAGGGGAGCCATGGATGGGGGGGTGGGGGCCAGGTGAGCCACGGAGCAGGGGCGGGGGTGGGGGTGGCCGGTGAGCTACGGACCAGGGGTGGGGGGCCGGTGAACCACAGACCGGGGGCAGGGGTGGTGGCAGTGGGTGAGCCACAGACGGGGGGTGGGGGTGGCCGGGTGAGCCACGGACCAGGGCGGGGGCTGGGGCTCAGGCCAGGCTGACCGCAGCTGCCATCTCCTCCACAGGAAAAATGTCACCAGTACTGGCCAGCCGAACGCTCCGCCCGCTACCAGTACTTTGTGGTGGATCCGATGGCAGAATACAACATGCCCCAGTATATCCTCCGGGAGTTCAAGGTCACGGATGCCCGGGTGAGTGTGGGGAGGGATCGCTGGGAGATTCTGGAATCCTGGTCCTGCTGCTCAGAACCTCGTGATCTGGACAGGGTTTCCCTAGTTGGGGGTAGAAGCAAAGGCCCGGGGGTAGGAATAAGCACTGGGGGTTGTGTTGTCAAAGTGGACCAATCCCTCCAGCACCAAACGGGTAGGAGAGAGCACTGCATCCCGGTGCTGACCCCACAGTGTACCCCTGGGGGCATGTGCAGCACCCCTCACTAGGGGGCAAGGTCCAAGGGCATGGTGTAAGAGGGCGTGAGTAAGGGGTGTTCCCTGTGGAGGATGGCGTGGCAGCGCTGCAAGCGGACTGGGGGAGACGTGACAGAGGGTGCAGGGGTGGGCCGTGGAGCCGTGGGTTGGAAGAGGGTCTTGAATAGTGGGGTTGGGTCGCAGCACGCAGCGGGGAGAGGGGAACGGAGGGTAGGCGGTGTTGGCAGGTGAGGATTCTCTGGAGAGGGGGGTTGTCTGCCGGCAGCTGGTGGAGACTGGCAGTGGCAGGTGGCCCAGTGGGAAGACAAAGGATCACTCTGAGGTGGGAGAGGGGGTGGGTCAGTCACGACGCTGCCAGTGGGTGGCGAAGCCCGATGAACCACCAGCGTGGTTGGTCATGGCACTTGGGTGGTGCAAGACGGTGCCATTGGGTCGGTCGGACGTGGCACTGGAGAATCCGTGGATGGTGCTGATGGACGCGGCGGAGGGAGACAAGCATGGACGGTGTTGGGTGGGAGGCAGGCAGGATTGGAGAGTGAATGCAGGTGACAGAGGGTGGAGAATGCCAGCAGAACGTGGTCCCCCAGGTCGGCAAAGGGGGAGGTGTTCTCAGCCCCGGGCGGGGGAAGAGGAGCTGGGAGAAGGGCAAGCATTTTGGCCCGTGGTAGGTGAGAAAGTCCATGGAAAATGACTTTGGGTAGCAGGGAATGATGAGCATTCATTGACCAATGCTCCTCGTGCCGTTGGTGGTACAAGACCAAAGAAGGTGGGAGTGGAGGCTGTCGGGGTGAGGGGGTATCGCTGGATGGTACCATTTGGGTGGAGAGAGCACGACTGGGAACCCAGGGAGCGAGTGGAGGCTGGAGGAGGTCCGTGCAGGACCGCGCCCACAGATGGCGAGGGTGAAGGCTTACTAGTGGTGAACTGCGGGACATGGGGCCATTGGGTCGCCATGGCTGGAGCCCGGCAGAGAGCGACGGTGTTGACTGGCACGGCCGGGGAGTGGGAAGGGGGGATGGAGAAAGTCCGTGGAAGGTAGGTGGTGGTGGCCACGGATTAGTGACCGGCTGTGGGTGGTGAGAGGCGGGATGATGGTGTCGGGTGGTGCTTTTTAAGGGACAGACGAGAGTGAGTAACGGGCAGACAGTGGTTGACGGCGTGGCGTTGGGTGGCGAAGGAAGGTGATGGAATGGCGTGGAGCCCCGGAGGGTAGAGTGGGGGAGGGCGGAGGGGCACGGAGGCAGAGAACAGCGCTGAGAAGGGCAGGTGTCGGGTGCACCGCGGGACGGTGGCCGACGGTGGGGTTGGACGTCACTTTGGCCGCGGCAGATGGCACCGGACATGTGGACTGGCGGGCGGTGGGCGGTGGCATGTAAGATGGCATCGTTGCTGGACGCAGAGGTTGGTGGACGGGGAGGAGTGTGGCGTTGGCACCCTTAGGTGCTGACGGACAGCGAGTCCCCAGGGCCGGCGGCAGGAAACGGGGCTGAGGATGGGGAACGCCGGAGGGTGGCGTTGGCTGGAGACGGAGATGGGACCCGAGGCCGGCCCCGGGCGGGAAGCCGACCGTGACCGCCGCTGATCTCATTCCAGGACGGCCAGTCCCGGACGGTCCGGCAGTTCCAGTTCACGGACTGGCCGGAACAGGGCGTGCCAAAGTCGGGGGAGGGCTTCATCGACTTCATCGGCCAAGTGCACAAGACCAAGGAACAGTTCGGCCAGGACGGCCCCATTTCCGTCCACTGCAGGTGAGCTGTCCCTCGAGCCCAGCTGGGGCAACTGAGGCCCGGTGAGCACAGCCTCGAGCCTCCGCCAGGCTCGTGAGTTTGGGCTCCCTTCGTGCCTGAGGAGTCGGGCAGTCCCCAGGGGGCTGTCCGGAGCACCCAGCCCTGAGCGGCTGCGCTTGCCCCCAACAGTGCCGGCGTGGGCAGGACGGGCGTCTTCATCACACTCAGCATCGTGCTGGAGCGTATGCGGTACGAGGGCGTGGTGGACATCTTCCAGACGGTGAAGATGCTGCGGACCCAGAGGCCGGCCATGGTGCAGACGGAGGTGAGAGCCGCGGGCGGGGCCCCAGCTGCCAGGCCCCACACCTCTGCCCCCCTGAGCCTCAGTTTTCTCTTCTGTGAGATGGGCGCAGCCCACCTCGACTCTGGGTTGTCGCGGGCAGGAGTTCCTCGACAGCCGTTTGGGGCCAGAAGGGGATTAGTCATACCTTTCGACCCAAGATTGGGTGAAATCCAGAGCCGAGAAGCAGCCCACAGAGTGGGCAGAGAGGCGCCCGTCCTAGCTCCAAAGTCACAGCAAGTTCATGGCTCAGCCAGGACCCTGACACGGGCCAGAGTTCCAGCAATCCACCCCGTGCCCAGATGGGGAAAGTGAGGCCCAGAGCTAGAAGGGACTTCCCTGGGATCACGTGTTGGGCATTCCAAGTGTCCTCAAGGCTGCCCCTTTCCGTCACTAGGGAGGCAAAGCTGGAGTCGGACCCCCAGCCCTGCGGGCCCTGCTGAAGGGGGAGGGGGCTTCCAGGCAGGTAGAGGGGAGGCCGTTCCGGGGCCAGAGCCCAGCCTGTGTGACGCTGCAGCGGGCTGGCTCCTGAGGGCGATGTGGGGAGCCTCGGGAAGCCACAGGGCAGCGGAGGCCCTGACCGAGCCCCTGCCCCCTCCCTCCCGCAGGATGAGTACCAGTTCTGTTACCAGGCCGCGCTCGAGTACCTCGGGAGCTTTGACCACTATGCAACCTAAAGCCATGGTCGCCGCTGGCCAGACTCCACCGGCCCCAGATGCCTCTGCCCCTGCCGGGTGGGCCCCCGGAGGCCTGGACCCCCGGCCAGGGCGGGAGGAGGGAGCGGCCACGTGTCTGCACGACCTCCAGGAGCAATGCGGCCCCCCGAGCCCCCCGTGCAGTGCCCAGCAGCCTCCCTGGCACTGGCAGCCGCCTTCCGATACTTGGCACATTCCTCATTTCCTTCCGATTCCGAACGAGAGATTCCTGGGTGGGGGGGGTGGGGGGCAGTGAGCAAACAGGGGTTCTCCCCGGAACCAGAGGAGGGCAAGGGCCGTGCGCTTGAGCTCCAGTCCTCCCCCCCTCCCCCCGGGGGGGGGGCCCTCCTGCTCTGCAGCCTGCGGGGCGCCGCCGGGCCAGGGGGTGCAAAATTCAGCTTTCTTTTCTGACTCTGTGTAACTGTATCCAGTGACATTTCTTTTTTTAAATAGTGTATTTTTTTTCATTTTTTTTTAAAAAATAAAAAAAAAGAAAAAGGAAAAAAAAAAAAAAAAAGACTCGCCAGTCAACAAATTTAAAAAGAACTTTGCTTATTCCTGTTCCGTTCACAGACAAGTCTATTTTTTCACCGTAGAGAACGCTCTTGTGAGGCGGCTGCACTGGCAGGTGCGCGGGCCCGCGACCCGCCCCGGGCGGCCTGGCCTCCTCCCGCCACCGTCCTCGGAAGGTGTGCCTCGCTCAAGAACAGGAGGCCCTTGTGCTCCTGGTTTCTTCCCTTTTTTTGCATTTTTCTTTTTTTCTTTTTTTTCCTTTTTTAATTCTGAAACATATCAAGGACCAGTCTGAGGGTGGGGTGGCGGGGCGGGGGGGTGGAGACAGGGGGCTCCGGCCCACCAGCGTCAGGTTCAAAGACCCACTGGCGTGGGTGCTACCGCCAAGGAGAGGGCAGTGACCCCCACCCCGAACCCCGCCGCCTGAGCCCCCCAGTCTCCCACCCCCGAGGAGGAGGACTGAACAAAACGGGGGGTCCTGCTTCTTCCGGGAGAGAGAGGCCATGTTCTGCTCGGATCAGGGACCCTTTCCCCTTGGGACTATGGGACAGTTTTGGGGCAGAAGCCGAAGGATGGGATTCCCGCCCCCACCCCTGAGCAAGTTGAGTTTTTCTCTTTGTACAAGAGCAGATCTGCCGTTTGCTTTCAACACTGTTTATTCAAACGGAAGCAGCTGGGTGGTTTTCCCACCTCTGCGTATGTAGATATATCGACTTTGTATTAAAGGAAGATCGTCTGACCCGGCCGATGGTGGAGTATTTGTCCTGCCCCCGTCCATCCCTGGGGCGGGCGGGCGCCTGCAGGGCTCATGCGTTCTCGTTCCGTCGTGTAAACAGTCTGGTAAGGAAAGTGGCCCAGAGAGGTGGTGTTGCTTGTCCGAGATCACACAGGGCCTGAGGGGCCATAGTGGGATTGGAGCCCAGAACCGAGGCTCTGGTCCTCCAGGGGCCGCCTCACGTCCTCAGTGATAATTGTGACCATGGCTGGCCATCTGCCGTGGGCCACCTCTCTCAGGTGTGGGAGTCATCAGCCCAAGCTACAGATAAGGAACCGAAAGCTCAGAGGGGCGGCCACCACGGAGTCACCACCCAGTGGGCTTGAAGTGGGGCTGGGATTCGTGTGACGAATAAGCTTCGTTAAATAGATTGATCAAATCCTATGTCCCCTACCCCCAGAGTTCTCAAGTTTGCCCATTTCCCAACTGCCCATGGCCAGCCTCACCCACACAGAGGAGCCCCAGGCTGGAAGGGACAGAGCCTAGAGCAGAGCCCATCACCAAGCCCATCACCAAAGGGCCAAAGCATTCTAGGGCTGTGGGGCCGGGGGTGCGGTGGGTGGGAGGGCGGTACACACTGTGTCCTAAACACCACCACCTTAAACTGTTTAAAGCAAAAACATCCCTGAGAAAGAAATAGCTCAAACCACAGCAGTACAGGGGACTGAACCTAACTCAGGAATGCAGAGATCAAGCTGACGGAACAATCAGGATCTCGAGATGATTAACGCAACGGCAGACGTGACCAGATCCATACGTACAGGACTGTGTACCCAACAAACAAGGAATGTACATTGTGTCCAAACACCTGGAGCCATCACAAAACCAGACCCCGTGTGGGGCCATAAAGGCGAGCACAACATTGAGACTTCATGCACTAGCCCCAATGCAATTAAAATTATGAATCAGTGTTGATCCTTGGTTCCTCAAGTCCATGGAGTCAGGAGAATTTAACCACCTGACCCACCCAGGCACCCTAGAGTCAGGAGAATTTAAATAGGAGTGAAAGGTAAATCATACCTAAAGTACAAGATAGTTAGGGTTGGTTGATAAGCCATTGCAAATGAAATGCAAAAATGCACTCCGAGGTCAATTTAAAGTCTAAAATGCATTTATGGGGGGAGGGAGATCACTGAATATAAATGAAATAAGCAGCCAAAGAAGGACTCAGAGGGAAATATGTAGCCTTTATATAAACTTATGAGGAAAGTAACTGAAAATAGGTAAGATTTCACCTCAATAATCTACAAAAAAAAAAAAAAACAAACCAACCCAAGGAAATTCTAGGGAAAATATTAACAAAATCAGAAATTAGGGGCACCTGGGTGCCTCAGTCAGTTAAGCCTCTGACTCTTGGTTTTGGCCCAGGTCATGATCCAGGGGTGCTGGGATTGAGCCCCGCGTAAGGCTCCCTGCTCAGCGGGGAGTCTGCTTCGCCCTCTCCCTCTGCCCCTCCCCCCACTCACAAGCCCTCTCTCTCTCTCCCTAAAATAAATAAATCTTTTCAAAAAAGAAAATCAAATTAATAAAAGGGGAACTACAGCAGCAACCAACACAAAATAATATAAAAAGCTGGATCTTTGGAAACACCCATAGAAAGAGGCAGACCTTTGGCAGAAAGACCATAGATACAAATAAACAGTAGAGGTGACGGGGACCAACTCCTTTTGCAGGATGAGCATATACCACGTATGTACAACTTTATGCCACTAAATGCATGAAATGATAAAATAGAAAGAACCTGAGATAATAAATATCAAAGTCAAAACGAAGCCACAAGAAAGTGAATCATCTTTGGAAATACTGAAATGATGGGCGAAGATCTATTCCCCATACAGTCACCTTCCCAGATGGTTTTTCAGGTGAGCGAGTTTTGCCAACTATTCAAGGAAGAGAAGATTTGCATCTTTTATAAACTATGTCAGCTTATAAAAATATAGTACTCAAACTACAACACCCGAGGAAAAACAATAGGACATCCTGCTGATGTGCCCAGAGGCAAAAATGCTAAGAAAATACTGACAAATCTAGCATCTTTTTAAAAGAATAGGATGTTACGAGTCAGTAGGGAAGGAGATAGAAAATCTACTCAAACCAGAGTGAGAATCAATTGCTCCCTTGGAGAACAATTTGACGGTATCCAGTAAGTTGAAGATGTTCCTAACCTTGACTCAACAATCCCGCTGCTGGATACATATCTTATAAACACTGTAGCAGGGTGGGTATGAAGGCATATACAGGTTTGTCCATAGTGAGATTGTATTTTTTTTTTTTTTTTTTTAGATTTTATTTATTTGGGATGCCTGGGTGGCTCAGTTGGTTAAGCATCTGCCTTTGGCTCAGGTCATGATCTTGGGGTCCTGGGGTTGAACCCCACGTGGGGCTCCCTGCTCAGCAGAGAGTCTGCTTCTTCCTCTCCCTCTGCCTCTCACCCCGCTCATGCTCTCTCTCTCTCAAATAAACAAATAAAATCTTTTAAAAAAAGATTTTATTAGAGAGAGAGCACGAGCCAGGGGGGTGGGGGAGGGGAATGGAGGGCAAAGGGAGAGGGAGAAGCAGACTCCCCACCGAGCAGGGAGCCCCACATGGGGCTCCATCCCAGGACCCTGAGATCATGACCTGAGCCGAAGGCAGACACTTAACCGACTGAGCCACCCAGGTGCCCCGAGATTGTAGTTTTTAAAATGCATGTATAATATATAATACATATATTATAAATAAAAAGTAAATGTAAAATTGGAACCAGTTTTTTTTTAATTTTATCAAAATTGGAACCAACATAAACATCCATCAGCAGGATAATTATAAAGAAGTATGGTAAGCCATACAATGGAATACTACACAGCAGCGAATATGAAGCAATTAGAACAATGCACCACAACATGAATGAGTCTCAGAATTAACTCTGAGCAAAACAAGCAGGCCCCAGGAAGAAATATTAGTGTAATTTCATTAACACTAACTAACACGGAACATTTTAAAACACATAAAGCAAATATATATTAGCCAGGGATAACCACATACCAGCAAATATATAAAAACTCATCTAGGGACACCTGGGTGGCTCAGTTAAGTGTCTGCCTTTGGCTCAGGTCATGATCTTGGGCTCCTGGAATCAAGCTCCGTGTTGGGCTCCCTGCTGAGCAGGGAGCCTGCTTCTCCCTCTGCTCCTCCCCACCCCACTCTCCCTCTCAAATAAATAAAAAAATAGATAGATAGATAGATAAATAAATAAATCTTTACTAAAAAACTTCATCTATATGACAATACTACCCAAAGCAATCTACTGATTGAATGCAATCCCTATAAAAATCCCAAAGATCTTTTTGGCAGAAATGGCCAAGTCAAGTCTCAATTTCTTCTGGAATTGCAAAGGGCCCAGAATAAACAACACAATCTTGAAATAGAACAATAAATTTAGAGGACTCACATTTCCTGATTTCAAAACTTACACCAACCAAAATACTGTGATACTGGCATAAGCATAAACATATAAATCAGTATGAAATTGAGAATCTAGAAAACCCATACATCTATGACCAGATTTTCTACAAGGGTGTCAAAACCATTCAATGAAGAATGAACAGTCTTCTTTTTTAAATTTATTTATCTTTTTAGAGGGAGAGAACGGGGAGGGGGGGCAGAAGAAGAGGGAGAGAGAATCTTAAGCAGACTCTGCGCTGAACACAGAGCCCAAAGTGGGGCTGGATCTCACAACCCTGAGATCACAACCTGAGCCAAAACCAAGTGTCGGTCATGTAACAAACCGCGCCACCCAGGTGCCCCAAAGAACGAACAGTCTTAAACAAATGGTGCTGGGACACCTGGAAATCCACATACAAAAGAATGAAGTTGGGGGGGCACCTGGGTGGCTCAGTTGGTTAAGCGCCTGCCTTCGGCTCAGGTCATGATCCCAGGGTCCTGGGATCGAGTCCCACATCAGGCTCCTTGCTCCGCGGGAAGCCTGCTTCTCCCTCTCCCACTCCCCCTGCTTGTGTTCCCTCTCTCACTGTCTCTCTCTCTCTGTCAAATACATAAACAAAATCTTAAAAAAAAAAAAAAAGAATGAAATTTGAGCCTCTACCTCACACCATATCCAAAAATCAACTCAAAATAGCTCAAAGACCTAAATGTAACAAGTAAACTATGAAACTCTAAAAACTCATTTATAAACAAATGCAGAATAATTGCTCCCTTTCGGCTGGAGAAAGGAAAATTCAGCTAAGGGTATATAGGTACATCCAACTATGTCTAGTGTTTTACTTTTTAAGTTAGGTGGTAAGGATATGCTTTTATATCACTTTTGTGTATCAGGAATAATAAAATAATAAATCTATCAAAGGAAAAAGGGAGAAATATCACCCCAAAGCATCAGATTTAAAAAATAAACAACTTTTTTGGGCGCCTGGGTGGCTCAGTTGGTTAAGTGACTGTCTTCGGCTCAGGTCATGATCCTGGAGTCCCGGGAGCGAGTCCCACATCGAGCTTCCTGCTCAGCGGGGAGTCTGCTTCTCCCTCTGACCCTCTTCCCTCTCGTGCTTTCTATCTCTCATTCTCTCTCTCTCTCAAATAAATAAATAAAATCTTTTAAAAAAATAAAAAATAAACAACTTTTTTAACTTGATAATTTGATAATGTTGAAATTTTAGAAGAGGAATTGGCAAAATATTTTTGTAAAGAACCTCACATAAATATTTTAGGCTTTGCAGACTAGAAGGTCTCAGTGCAACTAGTCAGCTGGGCTGCTATGGCATTGAAGCAGTCAGAGACAAAAGGAATGGGCATGGCTGTGTTCCAATAAAATGTGATTTACAAAAATGGGTGGTGAGCTGGCTTTGGCCCACAGGCCATAATTTAGAAACATGTCAATCCCAAATTTACAAACATGTCCATCGTATTCAGAAATGAGGCAAGGAATATCCATTACCACAGCAATGATTTCATGTAATACTAGAGACCCAGCCAATGCAGTAAGACAAGAACAAGAAATGAGGTACAAGTATGAAAAAGAAAAAGATGAAGTTTTAATATTGCCAAAGATGTGACTGCCTACCCAGACAACTCCAAAGAATCGTCTTAAATTGTATTAGAAACAATAAGGAAATCCAACAAAATACCGATTATGAAGCCACCATAAAAAGTCTATTTCTGAAGTTGGTGCAGCTCAACTAAGACTTCCAGCCACAGATAGTTCTGATCCAATTTCTTTTTTTTTTAAGATTTTATTTATTTATTTGAGAGAGAGAGAATGAGAGATAGAGAGCACGAGAGGGAAGAGGGTCAGAGGGAGAAGCAGACTCCCCGCTGAGCAGGGAGCCCGATGCGGGACTCGATCCCGGGACTCCAGGACCATGACCTGAGCCGAAGGCAGTCGCTTAACCAACTGAGCCACCCAGGTGCCCCTGATCCAATTTCTTATCAGCTGCTCAGCATGCTCGTGTTTAGACCTTTATGACCGTATACCCACAGGCCAGAAGAAAAGTAATTTTCCATAAAAAAGAGAGGCCCACCATGCTCTCACACTTGGCATTTGAACCCGACTCTCTCTCTATGCAAAGTCAGGCAGAATTCACTGCTTCTTCTCTACCCTTTGTGTGTAGCCAGTTAGCCTTCTCTCTCTGGGTTGCAAGTACTTGTTTGAAAGAAGGGATTTTTTTTTAAGTTATTGTGTTGTATCACTAGGATGTGTGCAAGTATTACCTGGCATAAAGTTAGCTGTGAGATAGATGCTTCAGGAAAGAAGGAAGCAAGGGAGGAAATCAATAATGACACCAACGATAATTAAGTTAGTGGGTGAAAAAAAATGGATGTAAAACAGGATATTTGCAGAGTCTCAAAGTATCTGCACGCAAGATGCCTTTTAATTACAAAGGGAAAAGAAAGAATTTTACAGTGGGGATGCCTGGCCAGCAAGACCTTAACCAAGTGGTCAAAATCAACGCCCCCCCAGCAATGAGACATACTGATAGCACACGCCTCCCGATACACCACACTGAGAAGGACACAGTATCATTTCTGTGATATTCTTGCCCCCAACGGCACCATCTCAGTCTAATCATGAGTAAACACCAGGCAGACTCAAGTCAAGGGACTTTCTACAACATAACTGCCCAGTAC
Source organism: Callorhinus ursinus (assembly GCF_003265705.2). Lineage (NCBI taxonomy): Eukaryota > Metazoa > Chordata > Mammalia > Carnivora > Otariidae > Callorhinus > Callorhinus ursinus. The sequence continues at coordinate 1,286,873 of NW_027397139.1, forward strand.
CTCTTAGAGTGTTAAGACTATGAAAGACCAAAGAATGACGATCTGTCACAGACCAGAGGAGACTAAGGTAGCATGATGACTAAATGCGACTCGGGGTTCTGGACTGAATTCTGGACCAGAAAGAGGACATGAGAGGCAAAACTGCTTAAATTTGAATAAAGAGGGATGCCTAGGAGGCTCAGTCAGTTACACGTCTGCCTTCGGCTCAGGTCATGATCCCAGGGTCCTGGGATCGAGTCCTGCATTGGGCTCCCTGCTCAGCGGGGAGCCTGCTTCTCCCTCTGCCTGCTGCTCCCCCCGCTTGTGCTCTCTCTCTCAAATAAAAATCTTTAAAAAAATTTTTTTGAATGAAGTCTGTAGATTAGTTACTCGTATAGTATTGATGTTAATTTCCTGGTTTCAGTCAATGTACTGTTTATGTAAGATGCTAGCATTAGGAGAGGCTGAGTGAAGACTCCACAGGAACTCTCTACTAGTCTAGTAATTTCTTTGTGGGTATTAAACTATTTCAAAATAAATAGTTATAATTTTTATTGAATTAAATTCACATAAAATATTAAATTAACTTCAGATGTACATGATCGTGATCTGATGTTTTTATACATGATGTAATAGTCACCACAGGGGCGCCTGGGTGGCTCAGTCATTGAGCATCTGCCTTCGGATCAGGTCATGGTCCCAGGGCCCTGGGATCGAACCCCGCATCGGGCTCCCTGCTCGGCGGGAGGCCTGCTTCTCCCTCCCCCGCTTTCTCTGCTTGTGTTGCCTCTCTCGCTGCGTCTCTCTGTCAAATAAATAAATAAAATCTTAAAAAAAAAAAAGAAATAGTCACCACAATTGGATCAGAACTATTAACATCTACCGCCATATAAAGTCTTTTTTTTTTTTAGATTTTATTTATTTACTTGAGAGAGAGAGTATGAGCGAGGGGAGCAGCAGAGCGGGAGGGAGAGGGACAAGCAGATTCCACGCTGAGCATGGAGCCTGATGTGGGGCTCGATCCCAGGACCCTGAGATCATGACCTCAGCCAAAGTCAAGACTCAGATGCTCAATCAACTGAGCTACCCAGGTGCCCCTACCATATAAGGTTATTACAGTATTATGACTACATTCCCTATGCTGTACATTATACCCCCCCATGATTTATTTATTGTATAACTGGAAGTTTGTACCTCTTAATCTCCTTCACCTATTTCACCCATCAGACCCCACCCCTCTCCCCTCTGGCAACCAACAGTTTGTTCTCCATGAGTCTGTTTCTGTTTTATTTTATAGAGTCCACATATAAGTGACATCATATAGTATTTGTCTTTCTCTGACTTAATTCACTTAGCAAAATACCCTCTAGGTCCATCCATGTTGTCACAAATGGCAAGACTTCATTCCCTTTTATGGCTGAGTAATATTCCACCATGTACACGCACCACACCTTCTTTATCCATTCCTCATCACTGGACATTTAGGTTGCTTCCATATCTTGGCTATTGTAAATAATGCTGCTGTGCACATAGGGGCACATGTATCCTTTCGAATTAATGTTTTTGTGTTCCTCAAACACTGGGAGGTGGGATTGCTGAATCATATGGTGGTTCTATTTTTAATTTTTTAGGAACCCCCATACTGTTTTCTATGGAGGCTGTACCAACTTACATTCCCATGCATGAGGTTCCCCTTCTCCACATGCTCACCAACGCTTGTTATTTCTTGTGTTGTTGATTCTAGCCCTTCTGACAGGTATGAGGTAATATCTCACTGTGGTTTTGATTTGCATTTCCCTGATGATGAGTGACGTTGAGCACCTTTTCATGTGTCTGTTGGCCATCTGGATGTCTTCTTGGGAGGAATGTCTGTTCATGTCTTCTGCCCATTTTTTAATCAGGTTGTTTGGTTTTTGTCGTTGTTGTTAAGTTGTAGGAGTTCTTTATATATTTTCGATACCAACCCCTTATCAGATATATTCTTTACAAGTCTCTTCTCCCATGCACTAGATGGGACCACATGCTCTCTGATGGGCCTCCCACTGGGAGGGGGAGTCTGAGTCCCCTCCCTCAATTCTGGGTGGGCTCGTGACTGTTGGACCTGCGGGATTCAGGGTGCTGAGGGATCCTTGAGGTGAGGTCATAAATTGCCATGAGCTTCCACCTGGTTCTCGGAGACATTCGCTTGGAAGCTGCTCCTCAGGACAAGGTCCCGTGGGTCCCCGCCGTATGGTGAGGAGGCCCCACCCACGTGGAGAGGCCCCATGTGGGTGCCCTGGTCTGCAACCCCAGCTTGTTTGATGGGGCCCGGAAATCACACCATGGAAACCAGCCCCCGCCCGCGTGGTCCAGATGACCGACCTGCAGCATCGGGACCCACAGCATTATAGAGTCCTTGGTGCTCACCATGGGAAGTTTGCAACACAAACTAGAGTGGAGGGCCAGAATGTGGCCAGAATGAAATATGGGTGGACTGGTACTTTGGTTTTTACAGTAAGACTTCTAGTCAGTTAGTTAATTAGTTAGTCATTGGTGGGAGAGGGGCAGAGGGAGAGGGAGAGAGAGAGAATCTCAAGCAGGTTCCATGCCCAGCACAGAGCCCAACACAGGGCTCGATCTCATGACCCTAAGATCATGACCTGAGCCGAAATCAAGAGTCAGATGCTTAACTGACTGAGCCACCCGGGTGCCCCAAGATTTCTGGTTTTATGATGGAAAATGCATCTGTGTGGTGATTATATGACTAAAAATGAATTCAAAAAGTAAAGGAAAGTCCTTCCATCCATTATTGCCTATTAAAGACCTCACAGCAGCTTGGGAGAATGAAGACACCGTGAAATCCTGCTAATGTTGCTGTCTCCTCTTGGGGCCCCGTCACTATCACAAAAAGCAACTCCCATTTGAGTGATAATTGTCATATTCCACACAGCTGTGATAAGGTACTCTCATCATCCCCATTCTGCAGATGAGAAAACAGAGGCACAGGCCAGTTAACTAACTTGCCCAAGACCACCCAGCCAGAAAAAGGCAGAGGCAGGATTTGAACCTGGACCTTCCGGCTCGAGAGTGTTTGCAGTATTGAACAAGCCTCGTGTCAGGGACTGGATATTCAAGAGTGAACAAGATGCGCGACCACCACCCCCAACCCCCGCCCTTGCCTCCATGGGGTCTGGTGCCAAGTGGGGGAAACAGACCCACAGATGAAATTTCTATGCTTCTCTGCCAGGGAGAACACAAGCTGGGAAGTAGGCAGGAGGGGTTGGAAAGACTTCCCAGGGATGCAAGGTGAGCGGGATGTAATGTCTTCGTGGAGGCGTAGGGCAGAAGGCCCAGCCATGCAGAGGTGAGCAAGGGAACACGGCTGCAGGGGGCGGTGTGGACAGATACGAATCACCGGCCCCACTGGCCCATTCACTTTACCGCAGTGGGCCTTCCCCTCTGAAGGCCAGCGCTTGTGTCCACGAGCTCAGACGGGGGTGGGTGGCACTGGACGCTGGTCCCGGAGTAGCAGGGGGCTGCCGACTGTGCCCAGCTGACTCCTGCAGTCGCAGCCAACTCGCCACGCAGGCTCCTGCACAGCTCAGGGGGGCTGCTGGCCTTCCCGAGCTCCTCCCTCTGGCCAGAGTCAGCACTTGCTGCAGGGAGGGACCACCGCAAGCTGGGTGCTCCCCACCCACCTGGGGGACGCCTCCACCCTGGCTGTCCAGCCAGCCTGATCTTCTGCTTCTCTATGGAGTTAAACCAGGGGTTATGGAATGAACGGTGTCCCCCGCCCCCAAATTCATATGTTGAAATCCTGCTCCCCAGTGAAATGGTATAGTAAGTGTGACCTTGGGGGGTGATTAGGTCCTGAGGGTGGAGCCCATGTAAATGGAATAGTGCCCTTATAAAAGAGACCTCAGGGAGCCTAGGTGGCTCAGCCGGTTAAGCATCTGCCTTCGGCTCAGGTCATGATCTCGGGCTCCTGGGATCGAGCCCCACATCGGGGAGGGGTGTCCCTGCTCAGCGGGGAGCCTGTTTCTCCCTCTCTCTGCTGCTCCCCCTGCTTGTGTTCGCTCTTTCTCTGACAAATAGAAAAATAAAATCTCTAAAAGAGAGAGAGAGAGAGGGGTGCCTGGGTGGCTCAGTCGTTAAGCGTCTGCCTTCGGCTCAGGTCATGATCCCAGGGTCCTGGGATCGAGCCCCACATCAGGCTCCCTGCTCCGCAGGAAGCCTGCTTCTCCCTCTCCAACTCCACCTGCTTGTGTTCCTTCTCTCTCGCTGTCTCTCTCTCTCTCTCTGTCAAAATGAATAAATAAAATATTTTTTAAAAAATAAAAAATAAAAGAGAGAGAAAGAGCCCCCAGGGAGCTCCCTCTTCCTTCCGATACCCGAGGACACAGCAAGAAGGACCCGGCTATGAACCAGGCAGCGGGGTCCCACTGGACATGAACTTGCTGGCGTCTGGATCTTGGACTTCCAGCCTCCAGGACCGTGGGAAATACATGTCTGTTATCTATAAGCTGTGCAATCCCTGGTTTCCGTTACAGCAGCCCCAACGGACTGAGACCACGACCCCCCGCCACAGTGAGAGAGAGAGGGAGCACCCCAGGGGAGTCTCCACCCCAGGGACAACCGTTGTTCTGATTTCTATCACCGTAAATTAGTCCTGCCCGTTCTCGAGCTTCCTAGAAATGATATCATGTGGCCTGTTTTCTTTGGGGTCTGATTTATTTGATTGATGGATGGATGGATGGATTGATTTGTCAGAGAGAGAGAGAGAGAGAGCGCGTGCACAAGCAGGGGAAGTGGCAGGCAGAGGAAGAAGCGGGACCCAGTGCGGGACTCGATCCCAGGACCCCAGGATCATGACCTGAGCTGAAGGCAGACGCTTCCCTGACGGAACCCCCAAGGCGTCCCTCTTCTTCTTTCGTTTTAAAGGATATCAGGCCTGGGGTTCAAGTCTTCGGGTAGGCAAATTTTTATGACCATAACTGTTTCCTTTATACTTTTTAAATTAACAAACTGTCATTTTTAGAGCAGTTTTAGGTTCACAACAAAATTGAGCAGAAAGCACGGATTTCCCATTAACCTCTTGACTCCCTCCCTTCATGCACAGCCTCCCCCACCATCAGCACCCCCCACACACAACAGTGCATTTGTTAGAGTCGATGAACTCACAGGGATGCCTCCCTACCCGGAGTCCCGAGATTATATTGGGTTTCACTCTGGATGTTGTACATGAAGTATATAATGACCTGTATCCATCACTATGGTATCACACAGAGTATTTTCACTGCCCTAAAAATCCCTTGTGCTCCCCCGTTCCTCCCTGCCTTCCCGCCAACCAATGGCAACCACTGATGTTTTCTCTAATACACTCTGTACCGTTTTGCTTTCAGCAGAATGTCGTAGTGGGAATCCTACACTATGTGCTTTTCACCTTGGTCAAATACATTTAAGGTTCCTCCATGTCTTTTCACGGCTTGATGGCTCCTTTCTTTTTTTTTTCTTTTTTTCTAAAGATTTTATTTATTTATTTGACAGAGAGAGAGAGAGCGAGAGCAGGAACACAAGCAGGGGGAGTGGGAGAGGGAGAAGCAGACTCCCCGCGGAGCAGGGAGCCCGATGCGGGGCTCGATCCCAGGACCCTGGGATCATGACCTGGGTCGAAGGCAGATGCTTAACGACTGAGCCACCCAGGCACCCGTTTTTTTTTTCCCCTTTTTATTAACAAAAAATGTTTTATTTGTTTCAGGGGTACAAGTCTGTGATTGATCAGTCTTACACAATTCACAGCGCTCACCATAGCACATACCCTCCCCAATGTCCATCACCCAGCCACCCCATCCCTCCCACCCCCCCACCGCTCCAGCAACCCTCAGTTTGTTTCCTGAGATTAAGAGTCTCTTATGGTTTGTCTCCCTCTCTGGTTTCATCTTGTTCCATTTTTCTCTCCCTTCCCCTACGATCCTCTGTCTTGTTTCTCAAATTCCTCGTATCAGGGAGATCATATGATAATTGTCTTTCTCTGATTGACTTATTTCGCTCAGCAAAATACCCTCTAGTTCCATCCACATCGTTGCAAATGGCAAGATTTCATTTTTGATGGCTGCATAATACTCCATTGTATGTATAGACCACCTCTTCTTTATCCATTCATCTGTCGATGGACATCTTGGCTCTTTCCACAGTTTGGCTATTGTGGACATTGCTGCTATAAGCATCGGGGTGCACGTACCCCTTCGGATCCCTACATTTGTATCTTTGGGGTAAATACCCAGTAATGCAATTGCTGGATCGTATGGTAGCTCTATTTTCAACTGTTTGAGGAACCTCCATACTGTTTTCCAGAGGGGTTGCACCAGCTTGCATTCCCACCAACAGTGTAGGAGGGTCCCCTTTCTCCGCATCCCCGCCAACATCTGTCGTTTCCTGATTTGTTAATTTTAGCCATTCTGACTGGTGTGAGGTGGCATCTCATTGAGGTTTTGATTTGGATTTCCCTGATGCCGAGCGATGTTGAGCACTTTTTCATGTGTCTGTTGGCCATTTGGATGTCTTTTTTGCAGAAATGTCTGTTCATGTCTTCTGCCCATTTCTTGATTGGATTATTTGTTCTTTGGGTGTTGAGTTGGATAAGTTCTTTATAGATTTTGGATACTAGATGGCTCATTTCTTTTTAGCGTTGAGTAATCTCCCACTGTCTGGATGTTCCATGGCTCATTTATCCATTCACCAACTGAAGGACATCTTGGTGACTTCCAAATTTTGGCGATCACGAATTAAGCTGATAACCCTCTGTGCAGATTTTTGGGTGGACATAGATTTTCAACTCTTTTGGGTAAATATACCAAAGGGTGCCACTGCTGGGTCATATGGTAAGAATAGGTTTAGTTTTGTAAGACACCACTAACCTCCCAGAGTGGCTGGACCATTCTGCACCCCCACCAGCAACAAATGAAAGTTCCCTTTGCTACACAGCCTCGCCAGCATTGGCCGTTGTCAGTGTTTGGGACTTTGGCTGTTCTCATAGGTGTGTGGTGGTGTCTCGCTGAGATCCCTACTGCATTTCCCCAATGACGTAAAGTGTGGAGAATCTTTTCATGTGCTTATCTGCCCTCTGTAGATCTTCTCTGGTGGGGTGTCTGTTCAGGTTTTTTCCTATTTCTTAATTGGGTTGGTTGTTTTCTTATTGTTTTGTCCCCCCACAGTTTCACTGAGATATCACTGACAAATAAAGATAGTATCTATTTAAGGTAAACAGCATGCTTGTTTTGATATAGGTTATTGTGAAATGATCAATCAAGCCAATGAGCCACAATCAAGCCAATGAATGCACCCAGCACCTCGCATAATTGCCTTGTGTGTGTGTAGTGATTACATTTATGATCTAGGCTCCTACCAAATTTCAACTCTATAATGGTATCAATGATACTCACATTGCTGTATGCTAGATCTCCAGAACGTACTCATCCCAGGTGACTTGTCCCCAGTGTCTCCTCCATGTCACCCCTGCTCCACCCCAGATCCCTGGCCACCACCATTCTACTCTCTGCGTTTAGGAGTTTGACTTTTTTTGGATTCTACAGAGAAGTGAGTACCACACAGTTTTGTTCTTTCTGTGTCTGGCTTAATACATGTAGCGTAGTGTCTTCCAGGTTCATCCCTATTGTCCCAGATGACAGGATTTCCCTCTTTCTCAAGGCTGAATAATATTCCATTGCATGTATATATCACATCTTTATCCACGCATCCTTCAGTGGACATGTAGCTTGTTTCCATAGCTTGGCTATTGGGAATCATGCTGCAGGGAACACGGGGGCACAGATATTTCCTTGAGATCCTGATTTCATTTCCTTCAGGTATGTACCCAGAAGTGGGATTGCTAGATCATATGGTGGTTGTATTTTTAATTTTTAAGGAACCTCCGTACTGTTTTCCACAGTGGCTGTGCCAGCTTGCATTCCCACGAACAGTGCAGGAGGGTTCCCTGTTCTCTGCAGCCTCGCCAACACCTGTTGTCTTGCACTGTTGATTTTAGCCATTCTGACAGGTGCGAGGTGATATCTCATGTGGTTTTGATTGGCATTTCCCTGATGATGAGTAACATTGGGCATCTTTTCATGTGTCTGTCACCTGTGTATCTTCTTCCGAGAAATGTTTATTCAGATCCTTCACTCATTTTAAAATTGGGTTATTTGGTTTTTTGCCACCGAGTTGTTCAAGTTCCTTCTATACTTTGGAGATGAATCCCTTATCAGATGTATTGCTTGCATCCCATCCCCTAGGTTGTCACTCCACTCTGTTGATGGCTCCCTTTACTGTGCGGAAGCTTTTTAAAAGTTCGATGAAATCCCATTCGCCTATTTTTCCTTTTGTTGTCTGTGCTCTTGGTGTCATGTTGAAAAAAACCATTGCCCGGATCAATGTCACGAAGGTTTTCTCCTATGTTTTCTTCTAGCATTTTACAATTTCAGGTCTCACATTTACATCTTTAATGCGTTTTGAGTTGATTTTTGTGTATGGGATGAGATACTGGTCTGATTTCATTGTTGTGCATGTGGCTGTTCAGTTCTCCCAAGACCATTTATTGAAGAGACTTCCCTTCCTGTTGTGTGTTCTTAGCACTCTTGTCAAAGATCAGTCGGTCATATAAGTGTAGGTTTATTTCTGGACTCTCTCTCCTGTTCCACTGAACTGTGTGTCTGGGTTTATGCCAGTACCATGCTGTTTTGATTACTAGAGCTCTGCAGGATAGTCGGAGATCAAGATGTGTGATGCCTCCAGCTTTGTTCTTCTCATTCAAGATTTCTTTGGTTATTCAGGGACTTGCGTGGTTCCTTATGGATTTTAGGATTGTTTTTCCTATCTCTACAAAAAAACACGCCACTGGAATTTTTATGAAGATTACACTGAATCTACAGGTCACTTTGGGTACTATGGACATTTCAACAATATTAATTCTTCCAATCCGCGAGCGCGGAATATCTTCCCATTTGTTTGTGTCTTCAGTGTCTTTGATCAGTGCCTTATAGTTTTCAGGGCACACATTTTTCACGCCCTCAGTAACATTGATTCCTAAGTATTTTATTCTTTTTGATGCTATTGTAATGGGATGTCTGCTTAACTCCTTTTTTTGAGTAGTTCGTTGTTGGTGTATGGAAATGCAACCAATCTCCGTATACTGATTTTGTATGCTGCAACTTTACTGAATTCATTTGTGTTCTAACAAGTTCCTGGTAGGCTTGTGGGGGTCCTGTAGGCATGATCATGCCGTCTACAAACAGACGACTTGACTTCTTGTCCCAGTCAGATGCCTTTTCCCTCCTTTTCTCACCTGACTGCTCCGGCAGGATGATGTCGAATAGAAATGACAAGAGCGGGGCGCCTGGGTGGCTCAGTTGGTTAAGCGACTGCCTTCAGCTCAGGTCATGATCCTGGAGTCCCGGGATCGAGTCCCACATCGGGCTCCCCGCTCAGTGGGGAGTCTGCTTCTCCCTCTGACCCTCTCCCCTCTCACACTCTCTTTCACTCTCTCTCTCAGATAAATAAATAATCAATCAATCAATCAATCAATCATGACAAGAGTGGGCATCTTTGTCTTGTTCCCGAGCTTAGAGGAAAAGCTCCTACCTTTTCAGTTTTGATTCTGATGGGAGCTTGTGGTTAAGTTTTAAGAGTCATTGGTATGTGTGGGTCCTGTAAATATATTCTCCCACGTATTTATTCTCATGATGGTCTGTCATGTACACAGGTAACCCCATTTGTGGCTCTAGAAAGTCTCCTTGTGAATCAAAATGAAGTGAGCTGATGGAGAGCCGAGGCAGGCTGGCCGGGAACCAGGAAAGGGTTGTCCAGGCCACGGAACACCTAGGGAACGTCCTCCTGAATGATGATGAACGAACGGTGAGGACCAGGCTTGAAACGAAAATTGGTCTTTAAAAAAAAAAAAAAAACAAACCCTCAAAAGCCAGTTTTTTTTTCCCCCAGCTCAGCCTGTAACTGCTGAATTCATTAAAATCCAGAAGAAAGGGGAAAGGAAGTGGGTGAATTCTAATTTTCTCTTTGCATTTCAATGAGGGCAAACAATGGGCGGCTGCAGCCGGAGGGTTCCAGGCGAAGGCTGCCCGCGCCCCCGCAGCCCCCCAGATGGAGAGCGGGCTGGACCCTACAAAGGAAGACAGGAGGCTGCTCCTCTCAGAGCTTTGTTCCCCAGCGGAGGCACGGCCTCTTCTCCCTCTGGCCCTTTTAGAAAGGGGCTCGGCTGAATGAACCTCCTGAAAAGCCAACCTTGCTGTCTTGGGGCCCTGTGGATGGTTCCCGGTCCTGGGATGATTGGATTGGCTTAACCCCCTCCCTTCCGCCCCCGAGGCGCCCTCACCCAGGACACGGGACAAAAGAGCAGCTGAGCCTGGGGAACTTGTCAGGTGCACCCATCCCAGAGCCCAGGGCTTTACCCACCTGCTGGGAGCTCCGTCCACGGTGACTTCCTACGATGATCCACCAGGGTCTCTCCAGGTTCCTTACCCCTGAGAGCCACAGGGTAAGTGACCCCATGCTTCGTACAGCAGGATGGCTAAACGTGGTCACCCGTGCTGATGAGAGCGCACCGCCGGGGAGGGCATCAGAGGGGTCAGTTTGGGATTGCCCCAAACGGTCAAGCTCAGGATTATCACGTGACCCAGCGACTCCGTGCCCAGGTGTCCACCCGAGAGAATGCAAACATGTTTGCACAATCACTTGATTGTCAATCATGTTTGCATTCTTGTCCACAGATGGTCACAAGAGTGTGATTCTAAGAGCCAAAATATGGAACAACCCAAATGTCCATCAATGCCAAATGGATGAAAAACCGTGTGGCTCATCCACACGCTGGAATATTATTCAGCCACAGAAAGAGTGAGGTGCCCACATGCACTGCCCCGGGGATGGACCCTGAACTCACCACGCTCAAGGTGGGAACCAGACACAGAAGGCCACACGGGGTGTGAGTCCACCTGCGTGACACGTCCGGAACAGGCTCATCCATAGAGACGGAAAACAGATTAGTGGATGTCAGGGGCTCTTCAGGGGTGGAGGGTGACTACTTACAGGGATGGGGTTTCTCTTGGGGTGATGGAATGTTCTGGAATGAGAGGGTGGCGATGGTTGCACAGCTCTGAATGTCCTGAAAACCACTGAGTTATAGACTTTTTTATGTGTTGAGTTTATGCTATGTAACTTCTCTCAGAGAGAACTTCTTTTTTAAACCTTCAGGGCGGGGCGCCTGGGGGGCTCAGTCGTTGAGCGTCTGCCTTCGGCTCAGGCCCTGATCCCAGGGTCCTGGGATCGAGCCCCGCATTGGGCTCCCTGCTCTGCAGGGAAGCCCGCTTCTCCCTCTCCCACTCCCCCTGCTTGTGTTCCCTCTCTCACTCTGTCTCTCTCTGTTAAATAAATAAATAAAATCTTTAAAAAAATTAAAAAAATAAAAAAATAAAATAAGACCTTCAGGGCCTCCCAAGCCAGACTCCACCCTCCCAAACCCCCCCCCCCCCCTCTTGCTGTCCCACCTCACAGGGCTGCCCAGGCTGTTCCCTCTGCCTGGAACCTTCCCCCCAACCCTGGCCACTCTTGCATCTCCTGCTCGCCAGTCAGGCCCCAGGTCAAACTTCTTCCAGAAGGCTCCACAGGCCCTGCGAACCAGGTCGGCACCCCCTTAAGACACCCTCCCAGCTCCCTGACTTCTCAGCACTGACCACACTGGTGATATTTCCATGTATGGGTCTTTGTTGAGCATTAGTTTCCCTCCACCAGAGTGTGAGGTCCCCCAGGGGCAGGGGTCTCGTGTCTCTTGAGAACCGCCAGGTGGCAGCACCCCAGACCTGGCATCTAGGAGTTGCTTGGTAAATATTTGTTGGAGAGGCAAAAGAGTAAATGAATTAATCCAGAAGCCTAATGGATGTCACTGAATTGACCAAACATTTGTTAACTGAGCACCTAGTATGTGCCAGGCTCTGTGTCCAGCATAAGGGCACAGCGGTGAATGATATGGGCGCAGAAGACAAACACAGCACAGCTAGGTGGCTTCTGATATGGCCCCTGGGGACCTCTGCCACCTGGCGGTCACACTCCACGTGATGGGCAGGACCCACTGACTCCCTTTGAACCAACAGAATAAGGCAAAAGTGATGAGATGTCACTGCCGAGCTGAGGTCGTAAGCATCTGAGACTTCCGTCTTGCTCCCATTCTCTGGCTTTCTTGCTCACTTGCTCTGATGAAGCAAACTGCCACATGGAATTGTCATGGCGCAAGGAACAGAGTGTGGCCCCAGCCACCAGCCAGCAAGGAACTGAGGCCCTCAGTCCCACAGCCGTGGTTGTAAGCGTGGACGCAGAAGCTTTTCCTCGACCCCAGACCCACACCTCATTATAGCCTGTGAGATCCTCAAGCGGGGGACCCACCCAAGTTGTACCCACAGCCCTGGCCCACAGAAACCGTGCCATAAATGTTGTTTTCTCAAGCTGTGAAGTTTGGGTACTATTTGTTACCCAGCAATAACTGACTGATACACTTGTTGGCCCCAGTGTCAGGTGCATAAAGGGGGCTTGGCAAATACTCATGGTTTTGATAACTCCTGTCATTGTCAGGGGAGGCTCCCTGGAGGAGGTGTCCTGTAAGGTGAGACCCAAAGGATGAATACAAGTTGGGGCCATGAGCAGGAGGGGTGAAAAGAAAGGTGTTCTGGGGAGCAGCCTGGGGAAAGGCCTGCAGGGTGGAAGGGGCTTGGGGCATTTGCGGAATTTGGGGGTGGGGAGTGTGACGCGGGACAAGGTTCAAGAGATGCAAGCATGGGATGCGGGACTCGGAGACCCACGCTGAGGAATTTGTCCTAAGAGCAACGGGGAACCCAGGCAGATACTTTCTCCAAAGGCAGAGCTGGGTACGAGGCACCGGGCTCCAGGGGGATGAGATGTCCTGGCTGGGGACCCAGACCCCCCTACACACTGTCCTCTTCAAACAGCCAGTCTTAAGTCCTGCAGCAGCCCCATGCCCCTCATGCTTAATCATGCCTGGTTCTGGGTCACAGAGTTCCTCACTGCATGTTGTTTTGGGGGTGTCTTGATGCCCTCTCACCACCGTCTGCCAAGGGGCAGTCATGGGTTTGGGCTGGGTCACCCTCTCCTAGCACTTTGGAACAAGTAACACGAGGGGAGGGAGACAGCCCTAACTGTCTCACCATTTCCATTCTGTAAATGCCCCCCATGTCCACATCCTGCCACCGGAGTCCATCCCCTCCAAGACAGCTGCAAGTGGTTCTGTCACCTGCTCCCCAGTTATCCTGGGAGGTCCAAGCCCACCCTGATCCCAGAGCTCAATGACTGGGAGGCTGACCCCAAACAGCCCTGCATGTGGGCTGCAGGACCTGCCACAGGGCGATGCTCACCTCAAACCAGGGCCGGCTCTGAGGCTGGGTAGGCGGACAGGAGCCCTCGGATGACCCTGATTTGGAGACATGAGGGCTCCCCTGTACCGAGTCCACTACCGTGCCCCATTTTCGCATCTGGAGCCCCTCCTCCCTCAGCCTCTCCTATGTTCAGTTTTGCTCAGTAGAAGTTAATATTCCACTAGGATAAAAACAACCCCCAACTGTGGTCCAGGGTTTGTTTATATTATATACATACATATAATCGCAATGTTTAGGATTTTTTTTTTTTAAGAGGGGAGAAAAACTAATTACATCGAGGGAAGAGAATCATAAATCACTGCGTTAGGCTGAGAACGTGGACGACTTAGACCAGGCCCACAAGCCGGCGACAACTTCTTATCTCATTACAGTTTAATTAAGAATTATGTTTGAGCATCTTCTGTTTCATTATCACCGGGCCCAGCTGACTTCTAATCTTTTTTTACCCGGCGTACAGGAGGGTCTGGTCCAAGATGCACGCTAATGAATTTACAATTCTCTCTTTGGGGAACTTTAATAAAATTAGCCCAACACAGGAGATGAACACAGATATGGTAAATTTCTGGAGAGAACATTTGCTTTCAATTACGAGAGTTCTGGAGTAAAGGGCCAAGGGGCCCCCAAGGGGACCGTAGAGGCAGCAGGGAAAGACGCCTGGAGACTCAGATGTGTGATCTGGGCCACACTTCCCTCCCTTCGCGACCTGAGTTTCCTGGAAGATACTGAGCACCTACTGTATACCATGTCCTGGGCTGGGTTCCTTGGAGGGAGCAGGCAGAGGAGACAAACCCCTAAATCACCTACAGGTAATCATGTAATATGACTGTGAGAATTTCTCCAAAGGCAAGCACAAGGAGGTGTGGAAACCTGCAACAGGGAGATCAAGCTGGATGGTGGCAGCAGGGGAGGCTCCCTGGAGGAGGTGTCATGTAAGGTGAGACCCAAAGGATGAATACAAGTTGGGGCCATGAGTAGGAGGGGTGAAAGGTGTTCTGGGGAACAGCCTGGGGAAAGGCCTGCAGGGTGGAAGGGGCTTGGGGCATTTGCGGAATTTGGGGGTGGGGAGTGTGACACGGGACAAGGTTCAAGAGATGCAAGCATGGGATGCGGGACTCGGAGACCCACGCTGAGGAGTTCGTCCTAAGAGCAACGGGGAGTCCAGGCAGATACTGTGAGGTCAGTGGGTACGGGTCACACCCCAGCCTCACCCTCTCATGCTCGTCTCAACACACCAAAGGCTGCTAATTGGAAATCTCCGACTCTGCTCCTGGGATTTGCTCCAGCTGCGGGACTGTGCAGGGTGAGCCAGGGGCGCTGGAGATAGGCTGCCTCACTCACCCCTCACTCACAAGGATGCTCTTTGGGTGGGACGAGTCAAGTGGGGCGCTATATGGCCTCCGGGTGCTCCGGTGGGACTGAGCCCCCTTTACTCACAGGTGTCACCCCCCCCCACGAATGCTCTGTGTATTGACTCCCTCCCTTTCCCGTCCCAATTCTCCACCCCCTCCCAAGGCTTCCCGGGATCACCTGCCACATTAGCTACTTGCCCCCAAATCTTTGCGTCTCCTTCTGGGGAGCTCAATCCAGGATAAATCATAACTGCCAAAGTGATAGCACCTCATACAAGATAAACAAGGTATCTGAAGGTGAGCGACTCGGAGCTGGTTAGCACATCTGTGGCCATCAGGGTCCGAGGTTTCATTCTTCTTCTCTCTCCACCCTTCTCAGAGTCACTGCAGAATGCAAAGTGGCTGCCAGAGCCCCAGCCATCATGCCTTCGTTCCAGGCAGCAGGCAGCAGAAAGGCGTGAGGGAGAGGGAGGAGGGAACAAATGATGCAGTTTCCACTTGAATCAGCTTCTTTTTTTTTTTTTTTTTTAAGATTTTATTTATTTTTTGACAGAGAGACAGCGAGAGAGGGAACACCAGCAGGGGGAGTGGGAGAGGGAGAAGCAGTCTTCCTGCCGAGCAGGGAGCCCGATGCGGAACTTGATCCCAGGACCCTGGGAGCACGACCTGAGCCGAAGGCAGACGCCACCCAGACGCCCTTGAATCAGCTTCTTAAAAAACAAAAACAAAAACAAAAACGTTAAAACCTCCCTAGAAATCCCACACAAAACCTCTGCCAGGATCTCAGTGGCCAGAATGTAATCATAAGATCACATCTAGTTGCAAAGGAGACTGAGAAATGTAGTCTTTTAACGACATGTAGTTAAAGATGCATGGGTCCCCCACATGAACCCAGGATTCTGTGACTAAACACGAGAGGGAGAATGGCTTTTGGGTTGGTCAGTCATGATCTCTGCTGTAAGAGTTGTAAGCCATTTGTTCATTCATTCATTTGGCGAGCACCTATTGAGCGTCTACTGTATACCAGGCACCTGACGTTCAACAGTGATCAAACCAGAGCGAGATCCTTACCCTCCTGACGCTGACAGACTAGCAACTGAGAAACATGATCAGATTTAGGTTTTAAAAGATCCATCTGGCTTTTGCTCAGAGAAAGTACCGGAGGAGGTGGTGGCCGGGCATGGGGAGGTGTGGGGATGAAGAGTCACGGGATGTGGGATGCGGTAAGGGACTGCTTCTGGGGGCGGTAAGAGAGACGGAGATCCTGGCCATGGCCCAAGGGGGGGGGCAGGGAAATGGGACCGTGCCCAGGACAGTCAGAGCTCTTGAATGGCTGACGGTGACAGAATCCCACACTGGAGGGTTTTAAGAAGAAAAAAAAAAGGAGACTTATGAGATGATGTTGAGAAATGAAAAATCAAAGCCATAATGAGACGCCTGCTCGTACCCACCAGCACAGCACCATCTGATCGAACTTCCTGCGATGATGGATGGAAATGCTCTCTGCCCGTGCCGTGTGGCTCAGGAGCTACCAGCTGCATGCTGCTGAGAACAAGGGAATGTGACGGGCATGAGACCCAGATTTTACATTTCATTTCACTCGAATTAATGTGAACTTAAATCGCCACATGAGGCCAGTGGTGGCTGTACCGGACGGTGTGGCTTTGGCATATCTAAACTTTAAAAAGACTGACATCAGGAGTTAGGGAGGATGTGAACAATCAGAAATGAACACCCCATCCCAGTGGGGATGCAGAATGTGGTAAAACCGCTCTGGAAAATGATTTTTATGAAGTTAATGATTTGCGTACTCATGGCGCCTACCTCCTACTCATAGGTATTTACCCAAGAGAAACGAAAACGTCTGATTACACGGGAACCTACGCGCCAATATTTACCGTGGCCTTATTTCAACGAGCCTCAAACTGGAAACCAGCCAGTTGTCTGTCCACTAGCGAAGGAATGCACGAGCCAGCCGGTCCATCCATAGAATGGATACCACTTTTCAATTAAAAGGAATGAATTATTCATACAGCAGGGACGAATTTCAACAACACGCCATATAAAAGTAGCTGGATGCAATTGATCACATTCTTTGCGATTGCATTTATATACATTGCAAGCTGAGAACATACTAACCTAGAGCAACACGGTCGTGTCTTATTGCTACCAAAAATCGAGTGGCTTCAAACAGCACAGATTTATTCCCCCCTTCCTCAGCCCCACACCCCCATTTCTGGAGGTTAGTGATTCTCAAACGGCTCTCCCAGGTGAAAATCAGTTCCTCCTGGAGGCTGTAAGGCAGAATCCACCCTCACCTTCTCTAGGATCTAGAAGTTCCTTGGCCTGTGGCCCCTTCCTGCCTCTATAAAGCCAGCAGTAATGGCTCTCAAATCACATTTCTCTCTCTCTCTCTCTCTCTCTCTCTCTCTCTCTCCTTTTTCCACTTTTAAGCATCTTGGAGATTACCTTGAGCCTAACTATATAATGTATGATAATTGGTCCGTTCTAAGGCCGGCTGACCAGCCACCTTCATTCCATCTGCCAAGTTAATTTCTCTTTGTTCTGCAACCTAACAGGTTCCAGGGCTTGTTAGACATAGACATCTCTGGGGGTGGGGCGGGGAGCTCTTATTCTGCATACCACTGCAAGCCAAATCAGCTCCCTGGTTGCTCCCAGAAGGGGAAGCAGAGGAGGCACGAGGGAAGCTTGGGAGGGCTGGCCCTCTGACCATGTCTTAGGTCTTGGTCTGCGGGCTGGTCCCAAGGCTCAATACAAACGTAAACATTTATTGAGATCTGCACTGAAGATTTATGCTCGTTACTGTACGGGAAGCCTCCATTTACTATTTGTTCATTTAGGCTCTGCACCCAACACGGGGCTCGAACTCGCGACCGTGAGACCGAGAGTCGCGCACTCCACCCACTGAGCCAGCCAGGCGCCCCAAGTTTCAATTCTTTAAGAAAGAGAATGATCTCATGCCAAACAACCACCGAAGCGATGCTCAGCATCGTTAGCCACCAGGGAAATGCAAGCTACACCCACAGTGATGCACCTCTTTGCACCTATTAGAAGAGCAAAAACATGAAAGTCGTCACAACACCAAATGCTGGGGCAGATGTGGAGAAACTGGATGTCTCCTGTGTTGCTGGCAGGAATATAAAAGGGTAGAGCCACTCTGGAAGACAGATCAGCAGTTTCTTTCAAAACGGAACGTGTAGCTGCCATACCACCCAACAAATACATTTCTGGGCATTTATCCCAGAGAAAGGAAAACATATGTTCATGCAAAAAAATGTACACCGATGTTCCTAACGGCTCTATTCGTAACAACAAAACACTGGAAACCAAACGTCCTTTGATGATTGAATGGTTGAACAAATTGGCAAGCCCCTACTTGGAATATTACTTGACCACAATAAGGAGAAAAACCACTGAGATGTGCACCACCAGGACAGACAGACTCGAAGTCAGCAGGCAGGGTGGGAACAGTGGATCTCGGGTGACACACGGCCTGACTTCACGAGTACGGCATTCGCGAAAGGGCAAGACCAGAGAGGCAGAAAGCAGATTCGCGGTTTCCTGAGGACAGGGGCGGGGAGGTGGGGTTTCCGTGAAGGGATCGCCTGATAGAATCACTCCAGGAGACGGAGCGGTTCTGTCTTGGTGGTGATGGGCACGCAAATCTACACATGGAACAGACTGCACCACACACACGTGTGTGCGCACACCCACGCATGCGTGTTGAAAAACTACAGTCTATCTGTCGTCTAGTTAACAGCACTGACCTGGTTTTGACAACGCCCCGTGGCTATCGAAGAGGTCACCGCTGCAGGAGTCTACTCAGGACTCCGTGTCCTATTTTTGCAACTTCCTGGAGGTCTACAATTATTTCCAAAGAAAAGGTGAAAGAGCCCAAAGAGAAAGATCTGATTAGCAATGGATTAAGAGACTCCTGGAAACACTCATGGATTTTCCCCCCAGAAATGCCCCCTTGATTGTTTGTGCTGCAGAATCAAAGGGGCAGAGAGAGAGAGAGAGAGAGAGAGATGTGTCATCCTTGGGTGTGATTTGCGGGGGAGGACAAAAATATGCCAAAATTGTTGCAAACACTTGACCATGTGTTTATTTTAAGGATTCACACACAGTTGTGATTGTAAAACTGTACCGATCACAGAATAAAATAAAGCCAATCGCAGAGTTTATTTATTTATTTTTTTAGGATAAAGCTCATCGAACCCTCCAACTCTTGCTTCAAATTCCAGGGCCTGACTTGGGTGGGTTTCCTGTCTGGTGGTTGGGTAGCATCTTGGATCCCGTATGCTTTGGAGGGGCTGGCACTCCGGGGCCGGGAGCTTCCCAGCCTGTCATAATTGGCTCAAACTCCGTAACCACATGCTGTTGACTGGGTGGCTTAACAACAGACACCTTTTTCCCTAAGTGCTGGAGGCTGGAAGCTCAGGATCAGGGTGCCGGTGAGGTCGGGTTCCGCGAGAGCTCCCCGGTCTCAGTGTGCAGGTGCAGCTTCTCGTTGCACGCTCACATGGCTCAGAAAGGGCGTGCTCCGGTCCCCTCATCTCCTTCCAAAGGCACTAATCCCATGCTGGGGGCTCCACCCTCCAGACCTCATCCAAACCCAACTAACTCTCAAAGGCCTCACCTCCAAATACCCATCCCATCCCGGGGAGGGGGGGTGATGCACACATTCAGGGCATAGCGCACTCCAGGGAGAAAGAAGGTTAAGTCAATCTCCTGAAACAGAATCACAAGCCCACATTTTCTCTTCCTCCAAGGCCTCCCCCAGAGGCCCGGGAACCCCCCAAGAGGTGGGTGTGGGGCTTCTAGGACAAGCCTGAAGGGAGGTATAAGATGCTCGGAACACACCGACACCAGCTCGCATGCTTTGCTTTGGTATAGCCCCTCTGGGAAACAGCTTGGCAGTTTCTTAAAACACTAAACGCTTACCATACGATCCAGCAGTTGTACTCCTGGGCATTTATCCCAGAGAAATGAAAACGTACGTCCGCGCAAAAGCCTGGACATGACTGCTCACAGCAGCTTTATACACAGCAGGCAGAAGCCGCAGCGGGTGAAGAGTTAAACCAACCCGCCGCACATCCGCGCCGCCGCGGAATAGTACTCAGTAATGAAAAGAAACAAACCACTCACGCACAGGACACCCCGATGAATCTCAAGGGCATCACTTTGAGTGAAATAAGCCGATCTCAAAAGTGCAACATACTTGTATCATCCCCTTTATATAACAGTCCTGAAAGAACCAAAATTATGGAGGTGGAGAAGAGGTCTGCGGTTGCAGGGGTTAGGAGCACAGTGACTGCAAAGGAGATGGAACAGCTGCCCGGGGGATAGAAACGCCCAGAATTAGACACACTGTACCCATGTCAGTTTCCTGGTGGATACAACAGTCACGGTTATGTAAGATGCAAACCATCGGAGGAAGCCGAGTGTCGCCCAGAATTGCTCTCTGCACTGTCTTTGCAGCTTCCTATCACTCCAGAATCATTTCAAAATAAAAAGCTAAAAAGAAAAATGGACTGTAGTCTGTGGTCTTCTATAGGACAGACCTCCCCAACAGCAAAGACGCAAGCAGAGATCAAATGATTTCCTGAGAGACCACAGCACTAGGAACGAGACAGCTCAGGGGACCTCTGCAGAGCTCACCGTGCCACCCGCAGAGATCGGGCACACCGTGAACTTTGTGGGGCCAGGAGTTGGGAAACACCACCTCCTTCGTGGCCCACGGCCCTGGGAGAAGCTTTATTTAAACAATCAGCCTTGGGGCACCTGGGTGGCTCAGTCGGTTAAGCATCTGCCTTCGGCTCAGGTCATGATCCCGGAGTCCGGGGATAGAGTCCCACATCGGGTTCCCTGCTCAGCAGGGAGTCTGCTTCCACCTCTGACCCTCCCCCCCCATCATGCTCTCTCTCAAATAAATAAATAAAAATCTTTAAAAACAAACAAACAAACAAACAATCAGCCTTGCCAACGGCAAGACCTGCAGAAGCACAATCCATCACTCACTAATTGTTCTTGCCACACTCGGGGCCCTTGGCAGGTGGCCATGTGGCGCAGGTGCACACAGGCACCGAAGCATCGTGATGGGCCCTCAGGAGCCCCGACACACTCGGCGTGGACTCCGCCCCCTCACGCCGATTTTGGCAAAGTCCTGCCTCCGGGACTGTGCTCGGGCTGGTCCTGCCGTGCTGCCAAGCCCTTTCTGGATTTCACCCCTGTCTACAAATACATCTCCCTCTCTTTGTGGAACCTCTAAGGAGTTCACGCTACTCGGGCACACTCGAAAACACACCCACAGACCAAGAGCCAGGCATGGAACACAGCTGTCCTTGGCAGCGAGTTCACGAGAGCCGGGCACAGGACAGTGCCCTCAGGGAGCAGGAAGACTTCCTGGAGGAGGGGACATCCAAATTGAGAGCCCAAGGATAAAGAGAAGGGGGGACAGGTAAAGGGGCAGGTGCTGCAGGCAGAGGGAGCAGCTCGTGCACAGCCTGGAGGAGGCGAGTGAGGGAACCTGCCTGGAGAGGGGAGGTCACCAAGATGGGACAGAGTTCAGGACACCTGGCTGGCTCAGTCAGGTAAGCGTCCGTCTTCAGCTCAGGTCATGATCCCAGGGCTCTGGGGTTGAGTCCCGAGCCCCGGGTCAGCCTCCCTGCCCAGCAGGGAATTTGCTTCTCCCTCTCCTTCTGCTGCTCCCCCTGCTCATGCTCACGCTCTCTCTCAAATAAATAAATAAATAAAATCTAAAAACCCTAAAAATAAAAAAGATGGGACATAGGTCGTTGCTGACTTGGCTCCCTCACAAGAACAACAAGTAACAATGACTCTCGGACAAGACAGCACGAGAGAAAATCCTGGAACGGCAGGGGTGAGGCCGCAGCACCCCCTTCGCTGCACAGACCCCGCTGCCCCTCCCCCAGGCTGGCGCAGCACCACCCGCGGGGTCTCTCCGGAGCCCGCAGCTGCTTCAGGGGGTAAAGGAAGTCCAGGGTGGGCATCCAGCTCCCCCCCCCCGGTGTTGTGGGTCACTTCTTGGGAACCCCCACTCCGGTCTCATCCCCTTGGGGGGTGCAGGGGCGTATCTGGAGCTTGACCTCGGGCTATAGTGGAGCCCGGCCTGCATTGCGCCCCAGCCCAGATGCGGGAGCTGATCTGCAGGCTGGCGGGCCGCCAGGGTAGGCGCCAGCCCCACCTGACCCACAGGTCTGAGCAGGCACAGCTGAGGTGCGGGGGCGGGGGGGGGGGGAGAGGCAGCCCCCACCCTACAGCCTGACCTGCGGGGAAGCCAGCCAGCCAGCCAGCAGCACCACGGCCACCCCGACGTTCTGGCTGCAGCCTCACCCACAGGAGGACCCTGATCGCAGAAGAGAGACAAGCCACGTGCCAGGGAGCCCCCAGATGACTAGAGGACCCCCTCAGCCTGGAACAAATGGGGCAGCCTATTCAAGAGACTGGAAGAACAAAACAACGTCCACCAAGAAGTCTATACCTGACAAAGCTGTCCCTTCGGAAATGAAGGCACGTTAAAGACTTACCGAACAAACAGAGGCGGAGGGAGTCCTCAGCGCCCGACCCACGTCGGGAGAAATGCTGAAGGGAGCTCTGGGGCCGGCGGGCGAGAACGCCAGTGGGCCTAAGAGCAGAACCTGGCTGGTGATGGTAAATACTCAGAGTCAGCCCTTGCAATGTGGTGACGACGGGGTGTTCCCTTGCAGCTCTAGTTTACCTACCAACAGTTAATGGACTCGAGGCAGAAAATCAAGGGGGACCAGATGCCAACGGCCCTTGTAAGCCGTGCTCATAATAGTTTGGACTTTATCCTGGGGGCAATGGGGAGCCATGCAAGGCTATTGAGCAGTTGAGGGGCACCACCAACTCTGTGATTGGGACAGATCCCTGTCGCTCTCTGCTGCAGTGCATTCTTTTAACCTGGCGTTCAAGGTCCCGCCGCACCTCTGCTCCCCTCAGAGCTCGGGGTACCTCCCCCTGCCTTGCCTCATGGCACCTTTGTACCTGATGCTCTTCTCCCCATACTACTTTTTCTCGTCCTCCAAAGCCTGGCTCCATCAGCAGCTTCCCCAAGCAGGCTTCTGGGGGCCCCAGCTTCGACCCCATAGCATGAGGAGTGTCTGGTTCTGGCTCTCTCTCTTCCCAGTCTAGGGGCTCCATAACAGCCAGGCCGGGGGCCCCAGTTTCAACCCGCACAAGAAGGGCACAGGGACACCACTACCTATCTATTGCACAAATAAATGACCCGAAGTTCGGATCTTACTAAGTAGGAGCAAAGGCGGAGGGGGTTGGCTGTGGGGACCACTCCGAGCCTTCAGGGCGGGAAGCGGACCCGCCAATCAGGCCTCACAGGGCAGGGGTGGCCAACATTTTCTGTAAAGGGGCAGAGAAGGAATCCATCAGGCCAGAGGGTCTCTGTCACGATCGCTCAGCTGTCTTCGTCTCGTGCACACAGCCGCGGACAATACAGAAGTGAACGGGCAGGGTTGTGTCCCCAGAAAACTTCTGCTGATGGCCCAGAAATTTGAATTTCATACAATTGTGTGGGGTGAGATATTCCTCTTCTTTTTTGATGTTAAAAAATCTATTTAACAATGTAGACGCCTTCTTCACCTTCAGGCCCTACCAAACAAGCCGGGGGCCACATCTGGCTGGGCCAGAGGGTGCTGGCGTCCCAGGGGTGTGTATATGATACAGAGATAGGCGCCGTTTTGTATTTAAGTTATAACTCAGTGCACAAGCGCAAAGGAAAAAGAAAAAGGAGGCAACTCTATGGGGATTTTCTGGAAAAACAAGGAGTACAGCCAAATTTCACTAGAACCGAGATTTCATCTTGGTGCGTGCGCGTCTGTGGGGGCGCATAGAAGTCTCCAGACACACTGAGGGCGGCGCTGCAGGAGCTGGGCCTCCCCCTGAGGGCAGGGGGTTGCGGGGGAGGTGGAGAGAGACGAGCTTTGCTCACAGTGATCAGTGGCACATTTGCATTTTATGCGTGCAATTTAAAAACGCCACAATTAAAAATGAATACAGATCCTGAGAGAACGGAAAACACGTCCACACAGAAACTTTGTATACGAGCAGGAGCGAGGCGCCCACACGCGCGGCCCCGGGGACGGGCCCCGAGCCCACGACGCTCAGGGAGGGGACCAGGCACAGAAGGCCACGTGGGGTGTGCGTCCACGTGGGTGACACGTCCGGAACAGGCTCATCCGTGGACAGGAAGGGGGCTTATGGGGGCCGGGGCCTGGGGAGGGGGATGAGGAGTGACCCCCGATGGGGACAGGGCTTCTTTTTTGGGGTGATGGAATGTTCTGGAACCTAGAGGTGGTGGGTGCACGGCCTTGTGAATACAATAGAAGCCACTGAATTGTACATTTTAAAAGGCTGAACCTGCTGATATGTGATTTATGTTCCAAGATTGAAAAAAAAAAGTATATATGGATTTATTTCTTTTTATTTGTTTTATGTACATGGATTTAACACGTCTCTAAAAAGAGAATGCCTTGCGTGCCTGGGTGGCTGAGTCTTTTAAGCCTCTGACTCTGGGTTTGGCTCAGGTCATGATCTCAGGGTCCTGGGATCGAGCCCCGCGTGGGGCTCCATGCTCAGCGGGAAGTCTGCTGGAGATTCTCTCTCTCCCTCGGCCCCTCCTCCCCCTGCTCTCTCTCTCTCTCTCTCTCTCTCTCTCAAATAAATAGATAAATCTTTAAAAAACATAAATAAAAAGAGAACGCCTGGTAAGGTCTGCATGAGGCTGCTGTCCGAGTTGATCAGATTATGCCGATTTCCCGATTTCGACAAGGCACGAGGCCGGTGTAAAATGACATCATGGAGGGCTGGGTGAAGTGGGCACAGCCCTATTTTTTGCCACTTCCTGTGAGTCGGAAGCTAGTTCAACACGACAGGTCACAGCAGGGCCATTAGCACGGGAAGTGCCCACAGGCTTGGCTGGGCTGTCTGGTCTGCGGGCGGCTCTGGGCAGCCTGCCCGGGGCCGCGTGGACACTGGGCCCCACCAGCCGAGGGCGAGCAAGCACCACGGGCACGAGCGGCCCCCAGACGCCTGCCTCGCCCTTGCCAAGCCCCCAAGCTTCCCGCTGCAAGAAGGGAGGGCGCAGGATTCTTAAGATGAAGACACAGACACGCCACAAACACCTTTTAATTCACAGCCCAAACGGCATGAGGAGATTATTAGTTTTCTTAAGATTTGGTTCAATTAATTAGTTCCCAAATATCAGCCTATCCAGGCAAGCAAAGGCAAACAGAGATAAATCCCAGCCCAGCCTTGCTTCATCTTTTAAAGCCAATTAACTCTTAGTTATTAGCTTTTAATTAGGGAGTAATAATGGCCTCATTAATACGCTTTATTATCCTTGTCACCAGGCAGCTGTTCCGAGCAGATCCTATTATCAGATGGTCATGGCCCTTGGTGTCACGGCGCTTTTCCCAGTGGAGGCAAGGGTTCGAGGGCTGCCCACAGCCCATTCATTCTTCAGTGCGTCATGGTGGCCCTTCAGGAGATGCGCAAGGGTCTCCTGACCTCCGCTCCTGTCCCCCGCAACAAACCCTAGGCCAGTCCTCCAGTTTCCCTACTCTGAATCCCCCTATTGCCCCCCACTGCTCTGCTAGCAAAACCCCAACCCCTCCCTGGGCCATTGGCTCCTGTTGCTCACCCTGCTCCAGCCACCCTGGGGGCCAAAAGCGCCCCTCACCCCCCACCCCCTGCGCTGGCCCCTCTCCGCTCTACGATCAGGTGCCAGGACCATCACTGCAACATTCTTTAGAAGCGCCCCATACTGGAGATCCCCTTGAGTGTCCCCCAGCGGGAGAAGTTTCAGCGAGAGGGAGCGAAACCCAAGGATAAATTCTCACAAAGTATCTACAAATAGGCACAGGTATGAATGAGGAATGAGTTCACAGAGGCTTCAGTTGCAGTTGCCAAAGGCCCATCAGCGTTGCAAGCAGACGGTGGTCCAGCCATGCCGTGGAATACGACACAGCAGTGCAAAAGGAATGCGCCGCGGGAATACGCGATAGCGTGGGTGAATCTCAAAGGCTTTGCGCAGCGGGGAGGAAGCCAGACACAAATGCCTGTGTTCTGCATGATTCCACTTCCAGAAGGTTCTAGAAGAGGCAACCTTAGTCTATAGGGACAGGAAATAAGATCAGTGGTTGCCTCTGAGCAGGGAGGGTTAATGAGGGAATATTCTGGAAGGAGGGAAATAGTCCATGTTTTGTGTTGGGTGGTGGTTTTTCAAGAATATGTATTTGCCAAGCTTATGGAGCTGTGTAACTTCACGTATGTCTAGGAAGTGTCAATTATGGCTAAATAAAAAATTATAATACTGAATTGATATTAAAATGTGGGGCATGAATATTTAATGATGTGATAAACGTCCACAAGTGTCAGGTCAAGTGAAAAAGCCAGTTTGCAAAAACAGCGACAAGCAAATGACGTCCCAGTCGCGCAGACTACAGAACTTTGCAGCGGACTGAACGACCCAAAATTCGTATGTTTCAAGCCTACCTCCGCGGTGATGGCGTGAGGAGGCGGGGCCTTCGGGGGTGACTGGGTCATGAGAGTACAGTCCCCATGAAGGGGATCGGTGCTTTTATGAAAGAGACCATGGGGAGCTTCCGTGCCCCTTTTGCTAGGAAAGGACACGGCGAGAGACAGTGGACTGCGGACCGGGAAGCAGCCCTCACCAGCTGCAGAATCTCTGGCCCCTTGATCTTGAACTTCCAGCCTCCAGAACTGTGAGAAATAAACGTGGGTTGTTTATAAGCCACCCGGTCTGTATTCTGTCATAGCAGCCCTAATGTACTGATATAGACCAACCCCCCCGTCCCTATTTCCTGCAGTTGTTACCAGATTATTCCTTGCACCACTGCAAAGGGGCCACAAATGTGGGCTCTGGGCCCAGGTGTCCTGGGTTAAAATCCCAGCTCTGCCACTTGCTTGCTGTGTGACCTTCGGTAAGTTACTTCACCTCTCTGTGCTTTCACTTCCCCATCTATATAAAATGAGAACATGCCTTGCAGGGTTGCTGCAAAGATCAGGGAAGAAAAGCCACATAAAAAACCTTGTTGCAGGGTGAGTCTTCAAAGAGTGATAGCTCTCTGTCCGTATTGTCGGTTGCTAACTTAAATAGCCTGTAATACTAGCCCCAGGCCAGGCCCTGAGCTGCCCTCTGGGATGTCTCCCCAGTGGGGTGAAGACAGACCACCAGTATCTAAAGCAGGAATGGGAACACAGGAGAGGAAGGGCTTAATTCTGACCCAGGGTCAGAAAACCCACGCTGGAGGAGAGACATTGGCGTCTGGCCACAGCACACCATTGGAAAGGTAAGAGATGGACTTTCCGTAACGAGGAGGGCCCTTCATGCGGTGGGCACAGCTTGGGCACAGGCCCGAAGGTGAGCCGGCACAGGACACGTGGTCCAGGCCCACGGGGACGTGGCCATGCTGCACCTGAGCAGCCATGCTGGGCTGAGGAGTTAGGACTTAGAGACCAGGTCACTCCGAGTGTGGGCTCCAGGTGGGTGGGTTACTTCCAAGGAAGACTCAACAAAATGACTTTGCATACAGTTTACAGATTTGAAATGTATCCTTCCATTTCCCAAGAATCTTGTGAGATTGCCCCTTAAGGACAATGAGTGTGCTTCAAAGACAGCATTGGCCAGTACGTGCCAGCAAGTACCATCTGCCGTTTTTTGCTTTTGTCATTCACGGTCCCTGGATGAGCAGGATAAGCAGGTCTCATGGCTAGTTTTGCATTGTGCTGTTGTCCTCATTTATAAAAACGGATGAAGGCTGCACCCAGCTATCCCCCTTCCTGGGTCTGCACCCCGCAGACATGCTTACTTGCATCTGTTTGAGAAAGTCTGCAGCATTGCTGCGCATGAGACCCTAAGTGGAAAGAACCCAGATGCCCAGCACCTGTAGAGTAGATAAATGCACCATGGTTTATTCTGACACTAGCATATGCAAAAATCACATATTTTTATGCAAAGTTTAAAAAATGAACTACATACAGATATAGACAATATGAATGAATCTCACAGACACAATTTTGAGTGAAAGCCAGGCACAAAGAGAATATGCCACACGATTCCATATACATAGAAAATACAAAACAGGTGATGTGAATCTGGGGTGACATAATAGGGGGACGTGGGCACCCCCTTGGGGTGTAGTGACGAGGAGGGGCACATAGGGGCACTCCCCAGGGAGACTGGATATGTTCTGCTTCTTGATCTGGGGGCTGATTATGCAGGTGCTCCAGCTGCCCAAATTCATCAAGTCATTCACTTAAACGTACTTTTCTGTACGTGTGTTTTATTTCCATAAAAACTTAAAAAAAAAATGAATCAGTGGCTTGAAAGTGGTTCATCGAGGTATAAAAGCTGAGCTAAAAATCGTAAGGCAAATACCGCGATCTGGAAATACACCATAAGCATGAGCAGTGGGTCAGCCCAAACAGGAAATGGAGACCGTGTGTGCCCGCAAGCGTCACGTTGTGGGGGTAAAGAACTCTGGCAAACTCTGGAAATCGCGGAATGACAAGTGCAGTGACCAGGCGCCATCTGTGGGATCTTGTGCTACTCGAGCCTGGTTCAAATGCCCTTGAAAGATGAAGTGATGCCATTCGTGATCTGAGCTGCCCCCAAATAAAGCAGAACCCGACCAAATCCTTTCCAAACAAAACGCAGTGACCTCTGGGCTTAACCAAATGTGTTTATCCCCCTCTTGAACTTGGGCAAAATAATGCAGTTCTGGTATCAAATTGATAGATTTGATTGCCGGAGACAGGGAGTAAAACCAGACCAAGGAGACATCTTTCCTCATCGTGCTGCTCACACAAAAGCCTGCGCGAGTCACCTGTGCCTCAGGGGAGCCAGCTCATCCCCGCCTGCAAGAGTCAATCGTTGACTTTTCACGAATTCCACGAACTGGTTGCCAGATACAGCCAGCATGAAAAATAAAATTATATAAACTTACAATTATATACATTATATTAAAACCAAAGCAATAAATAGCCCAAACTCATCACTTTACTTAAATTATGTTACTACATTTTCAAGACAGTTCTTTTTTTTTAAGATTTTATTTATTTATTTGAGAAAGAGAGAATGAGAGACAGAGAGCACGAGAGGGAAGAGGGTCAGAGGGAGAAGCAGACTCCCCGCCGAGCAGGGAGCCCAACGTGGGACTCGATCCCTGGACTCCAGGGTCATAACCCGAGCCGAAGGCAGTCGCTTAACCGACTGAGCCACCCAGGCGCCCTCAAGACAGTTCTGACAAAAGCTTTTCATCAATCACGTGAAAGGATGCTCTGGAGGTTTTCTTAAATGATTATTGTATCTGTTTGATGGAAACATTATATAATGGTGAGCTACTGTGCTTCTCTTTCCAACCCTGCATTCAGTGACATCCTGTTGACAACTTGAAATTGGCCACAGTGGGATTTTTGCACCATGGGAATTAGGCAGACACTATCAATCCAATGAGCAAGTGAGTGATGTCAGGGACATCTCTCAACCTCTCCCTGGTGATTATAAAATGGCTGCTGTGGCTCCAGCCATCACACCCACATTTGATTTGGGAGGAAGAGGAGAGAAGAATGCAAAAGGGAGCAGCACCAGCCCCCCTGACTGTCCCTTTCAGCAGGAAATTTAAAAAAAACTTCCCCCCAATTCCCCAGAACCATGTCATGGAACCCCGAGTAGGTAAGAGAGTTTGGGAAGGCAAGTTTTTTTGTTTTGTTTTGTTTTGAATTTCCCAGGCTTTTCAGTGGAGGACAGGGACAAGGGAAAAGCAGGTGGGGATATCTGTTGGGTTTTCCTGTCATAGCGTCTGCCCTGTTTCGTCACCAAGAACTTTTTCTCTGAGGAAGAGGGTCTGTCCGGTTTAGCACTGCTTTGTGAGCCGTAGGGAAGCTCGGGGAAGGTGGGTGGGGCCGGTGGGGGAAGCCCACTGGCTTGGGAGACAGGCAGAAGGAGCCTGTGACGACCACGGCCCCCTCCCACTTTTCTGCTGAGGGACAAGTGAGGCAGCGGTGGGAAGACTTGAAGCTTTGCCCGCTGGGGGACTTAGGTGTCCCAGGGCAGGGGCGCTCGCCTGAGAGTTTGAAACCTGAGCTTTGGGAGGACATTTCTTGGTGACACCGGTGCTCCAGCCACGCTCACGGCTGCTATCTCAGATGGGGCTCGGGGCGGGGGGGGGGGTGTTCTGCCACTGGAAGAAGCGGGGGGCCATCCCTTTGGGGCTGACAACCCCAACTCCGAGAACAAGTTGGGGTTTCTTTCGGAGGCTGAGCCTTTGCATAAATGGCTCTGTCACCAGACGTCTGAGCCTTCAATGATATAGGGTGATTTTCTTTTCTGGTTGGGGCACAAGACGGATGATTCATCAGGGAGTGTACATATATATATATATACTTGGGGGGGGAAGAGGCAGAGGGAAAGGGAAAGAGAAGCTTTTTTAAAAAATATTTTATGTCTTTATTAGAGAGAGCATGAGCAGGGGGAGGAGCAGAGAGAGAGGGGGAGAAGCAGCCTCCATGAGGATCATGGAGCCCGAAGACACGGGGCTTGATCCCACGACCCTGAGATCATGACCTGAGCCAAAATCAAGAGTTGGACGCTTCACCAACTGAGCCACCCAGGCGCCCCAGGGCGTAAATTTTAAAACAGCACCCAAATGTTCAGCAGACCCCAATTCCCAAATGTGGGATTCTTTGCAAGCCAGTGGGACCAAAGTTGGGATGCGGAGTGTGTGGCTGCCCCCGCTGATGGGAAGGTCCCCCGTTCTAGCTGTGCGGGGGGATGGCAAGAAAGAGCTCTTTGGCAAGACGTCTGTGTTTTCTGGGTCCTAGTCTGAGCTGACGTCCAGCCACCCGCCGCTCGCCACTATCTCTCTGCACAGTAATTATGGGCTTGGTTTTTCTAATTTCACAGAACCGAATAAGAGAAGAGTGGCCCTGGGTGTGGCCCCTGGCCCGGGGCTCAGGGAGTGGCGCCGAGTGGGTCTGATAGGGCGTGGAGAGAGACTGAACATCCAACCAACCCTCTCCCCGACGGGAATGGTCATTGGGGAATTTTTTAAATAACACGTTTCAAGACAGTTCTCACAAAAAGCTTTTAATCAATCACGTGAAAGGATGCTCAACCCGACTCATTAGAAGGCGAAGGAATGTTGCAGCCATGGCTGGGTGCCGCTTTTCACCTACCCCGTAGACAAAGGTCCCCGGCTGGGTCACAGCTTCCATCCGGGAGGTCTGGGAAGTGGCATTAACCCGCATGGCACAGCGGGACACTGGGCATGAGGGGGGTCACCTGGCTGAAGGAATTAAAAATGAAATTCCAGATGCTTCCACCCAATCCCCACCCCACACTTTTGAAGGGAACATATTTTAGAGAGACATGTACACACCAGTACCAAAAACCTACTCTGGGGACGCCTGGGTGGCTCAGTCAGTTGAGCATCTGCCTTCGGCTCAGGTCCTGATCCCGGGGTGCTGGGATCAAGCCCTGCGTCGGGCTCCCTGCTCAGCAGGGGTCTGCTTCTCCCTCTGCCCCTCCCTCCCATGCACTCTCTCTCTCTCAAATACATAAAATCTTTATTTTTAAAGATTTTATTTATTTGAGATAGAGCGAGAGTGAGAGAGAGCAAGAGCACAAGCAGGGGAAGCGGGAGAGGGAGAAGCAGACTCCCCACTGAGCAGGGAGCCCGACGCGGGACTCGATCCCAGGACTCCAAGATCATGACCTGAGCCGAAGGCAGACGCTTAACGACTGAGCCACCCAGGCGCCTAAATAAATAAATTCTTTAAAAAAAAAAAAAACCGGCTTCACTGCAGCATGGCTCCTAATTGGGAAAAACCAGAAACACCCTTAGTGTCCACTAACGGGGGATTGATTTATTAAAATTACGTTCCATCTGTATAATGGAGTGTTACTTTTCACCAAAGAACAAGGGAATTTTGTGTTTGAAAATGCGGACCTCCCTCCAACCAGACATTCACTCCCCTGCCCCACCCTGATGCCCCTTTTCAGGGTCAGCAGGGACCTCCACGCTGCTAACCCCGAGGAATGGTCTCTTCTCGGCTTCCACCTGCTCTGCCCCATCTCCTGCCCTGACCAGGGCCGTCCCCTCCATCCCAGACTCCAGGCTCCTGCCCTCGCCCCCCCAACAATCCGTCCTTACCACGGCGGCCACCAGAGGGCGGGCGTGCGCACCAGAGTCAGGTCTCTCCCTCCTCTGCCCACAGCCCTCCAGGGCTCCCACCTCCCTCGGTTGGGGGAGGGAAGCCCAAGGCCCTGCAGGACCTGTCTCCACCCCCCTCCCCACCCTCCTTTCCTCCTTCTCTCCCCCTCACTCACTTTGCTCCAGCCACATGGGCCCCCTTGCTGCTCCCCCGACACGCCAAACCCAATGCTGCCCCAGGGCCTTTGCACGGGCTGTGCCCTCCACGTGGCGCTCTCGTCTCCCCGATGTACACGCAGCTCATTCTCTCACTTTCTTCGGGTCTTTGCTCAGATGTCACGTTCTGAGCAAGACCCTGAATGCCCTCTAAGCACTCACCCCCCGGCCCCCATCTGCCTCCCAAGAGGCTGTGAGTTCCTGTGGGCAGGGAGGTTTTATTTTTTTCCCTGTCTTCTTTCGCAGGGTAGCCCAAGCTCCTGGAACGGAGCCAGGACGAGAAAGGTGCATCATCAGCATTTGGGGAGTGACTGCAGGCAAACGACCTGAACGTAAACACCCTTCCTCTCTTCCCTCCTCTGTTCAGTAATTAGGATCTGCAAGGAAGAGCTGTCCCTTCTCCTCCCCCTAACCCATTCATTCATTCAATTATTTATAGGAGTTTGGCGCCTGGGTGGCTCAGTCGGTGAAGCGACTGCCTTCGGCTCAGGTCATGATCCCGGAGTCCCAGGATCGAGTCCCGCATCGGGCTCCCTGCTCGGCGGGGAGTCTGCCTCTCCCTCTGACCCTCTTCCCTCTCGTGCTCTCTCTCTCTCATTCTCTCTCTCTCAAATAAAATCTTAAAAATAAAGAAAGAAAAAAATATAGTAGTTTGGCTATTTATTTTATTCTGTAGGTTATAATCCATTACTATCCCTGAGTTTTTTGTTCCAATTATTCTGGCCTTGGCCCTTGGGAGTGGCCTTTCCAGGCATCCGTGTCCTTTTCTGGCTATTTCCTTGCTCTCTGCCAACACAAGATGCTCCAAATTTGTCTTGTGTGTTCCCTGCCCCAGACATACAGTGAATGATCTCCCCGATGAGCTCTGGTCTCGTGTATGGCAGGACGGTATTTAGAAGCCAGAGTCCAGGTGCCAAGTGTGCTCACTGCTGCGGGCATCACGGCGCCCGTGCGTGCACACTCCTACGCTCACTTCCGTGCCTGTCCGTGCTGCCTGTCCATCTGTCCACACCTACAGTCTCTCCGAGTACGAAAACCGTGAGTTTGTCCCGACACGCCTGATTCCAACCCAGGACAAGGTTCATTTCTAGTTCCTCCCAGCCCTTGACTTATTTGCGATTTCTTTCTCTGACGGAGAGACCAGGCCCTCATCGTGTACCATTAACTTACCCATTTGTCCAACCCCTGCATTTACAGAAAGCAGCTCCAGGATGGCTGAGCTGCAGGGACATGGTTTTCTAACTAGAGTGCAGAGTCGCTGTGTAGTTATTTTTGTTTTTTAAAAAAAATTTTAAAGGCTTTATTATTTATTTAAGAGAGAGACAGAGAGCAAGAGAGAGAGCACAAGCGGGGGGAGAGGGAGAAGCAGGCTCCCCACCGAGCAGGGAGCCCGATGCGGGGCTCGATCCCAGGACCCAGGGATCATGACCTGAGCCGAAGGCAGACGCCTAACGACTGAGTCACCCAGGCGCCTGGTATCTTTGGTTTTAGCCAAACGGTATCCAGGCAAAACACTAGTTTCAAAATACCCTTTGTAGCACATGCGTAGTTCATGTGGTTTCCATTTTGGGATTCCCACCACACCCGGATTTTAATCAGCTACCATGTGGGGTGCGTGACACAGGACTGTGCTGTCGTCAGTCTGAGCTATTCTGAAGGGCATGCCCAGAGGTCACCCACTCACCCTGCTACTCTCTCCCACGCCCCATTTCTTGGGACCCTTTCCCACCTGGCCCTGTAGGTGCCCAGCCTCCCAAGGCTCTCCGGAGCCCACCCACCAACACGGGGACTCAAAGATCCACCTGCCAGGCCCTGGGTCCAGCATGGCGGGTCCTTACACAAGTGGGGCTCACACTCACATGGGGGGACGGTCACGGGATGGTCGTGGGATCCCCCAGCAGGGACCATCAGGTTCGTGGTGGAGGACAGAGTGCTGGAGTAACTTGGCTGGGGGGGGCCCCCAAAAGATATGCCCACGCCCTACTTTCCAGTGCCTCTGACCTTATTTGGAAAAAGTGTCTTTGCAGATGTAGTTTAGGGTCTTGAGATGGGGGGAGCACCCTGGTTAGAGGGGTGGGCCCTAAATCCCATGCCTGGTGCCCTTACATGAGAAAGGCTGACGGACATGGGAGACAGAGCGCAGGGAAGACGTAGATACACAGGGAGACGGTCAAGTGCCGATGCGGCCACAAGCCAAGGAACACCGGGGCCCCCGAAGCAGGGAGAGGCAGGAAAGGTCCTCCCCGGGAGCCTCTGGGGGGGCGGGAGGGGGCCCCGTGACACCAGGATCTCAGACAACTGGGCCCCAGGACTTCGAGAGAATATGTGTTTGCGGTTCTAAGCCACTCAAGTTCATGGTCCTTGGTGACCAGGGCCCCAGGAAGCTGATCTGGGGACAACAGAGCCGTGAGTGTCCAGCGGCCCCTCGGAAGGTCCGAGTGCCACAGAAACGACTTCAAACACCCTATTTCCCACGCACATCTTGGGTTTTGTGTTTCTATAGGAAAGGGGTGCTGGGGCTGGGGGGGTGAGCGGGAGAGGCCCCTCCTACCTCTCCCCTGCGCAGGCTGCTGGGAGGGCATCACTGTCCCTGTCGCTTGCTGAGTGGCCAGGATGGAAGCTACACGGAGGGGATGCCAGGCATCTGGGCCCTCACTGTCCCTGGCCTCGCCCCCGCCGCCATGCGTAGTCCCTCGGGCTGCCTGTGGCAGCAAATAATTATTTTCTCCATTAACAGCAAACGCACGAAGTAAATCTCATCCATAAATAATGCTTGCGGGCGGGAGTGGCCCCCAGCGCTCTGAGGCATCCCTCCCCCAGCTTTCTGCGCCGGGCCTCTGGGGCCTTGGGGTCTCTGGGAGGCTGCTCTCCCTGGAGGCTGTGACTCTCTGTCCCCGAGGGGCCTCACCGGGGTGGCGGGCGGCCTGGGAGGTGTGGGGGGAGGCTGGCGACGAGGTTGGGGGCAGAGAGCAGCCACGCAGAGATTCCAGCACCATCATAAAAGCCACGAACTGTGACAGCAGGGGTCCCAGACCGCGGAGGCCAATGGAGGCCCGGCCTTCTTTGCCAAAGGTGGCGACTTGGAGGGTGGGGGGCAGCCTGCAGAGCTTGGGCATGGGCCACAGTTGGGTGCCGAGGCTTAGAGGCCAGAGCCCCCCAGCAGATGGATGATGGATGGGCGGGGGGGGTCTTTGGTCCAAGTCTCTCTCTCCACCATGCTCGGGGCTAGGGCACAGGTGGCCTCACTGGGGGCCTTTGAGAGACGGGACGCGTCTGGGCCGGGCGGGCTGCCCCCGCGGGGGAGTGATCGTGCAGCAGCCACGGAGGGGGCGTGGCGACTGCAGCCTCCCCGCACACTCTAGGTCTGGCAGGAGCGCATTTCAGCAAGAGGCCAGATGCCGACTATGTCTGTCTTTGCAGGCGGGCCGGTCTCTGCTGCCACAGCTCTGCTCTGCTCCTGTGGGGCAAAAGCCACCTAGAGGACAACTTAAGTGCACGGCTGTGCACCAGTAAAACTTCATTTACCTGAACCGGTGGAAGAGCAGATTTGGTGGCCGAGCCTGGTCCTAGGACAGTGTACTCACCACACTGTGCACCCTTCCGGAGTCTCTCTGAGGGGCCGTCCCTCGAGGGGTCAGATCCTTTAGACATCAGCTCCCAGAAGGGTCTCCCGGACATCCTCTCTGACAGCGTACCCTGCGTCTCGGCCTGTTCCGGTCCGTGGGGGCCTGTGTCGTAGCTGTTTCGTGGTTCCCCCGCTTTCCTGAACCCCAAACTCCGAGAAGCAGCAGCTCTTTCCCCGGTCCTCGGGCTTCTTTCGAAGGGCCCGGCACAGGCCCCGGCGCCCAGGGCCCCCGGGGCCCCCAAAGGCTCTGCGCAGCTGCACAGCGGAGTGGGGGAGGCAGTGGGCCCTCTGTGGCCATGCCAGGCCACCCGGCTCGGCGGCCCCCTCCCCGGGGCTGAGAACAGAGCGTGGCTGCCAGGCCCCCAGGAGGCTCCCCCGGGGACGATGCTGACCTGTCCAGTCAGGGCCACGGAGGGCCCTGTAACAGAGGCGGAAACTGAGTCCCGGAGCTGTTGAGAGGATGCTGGAGGCGGGGGCTCCCTGAAGAGGAGGATGTGGGAGGTGGGATGTGGGTTGCGGTGGCCGGAAGGTTTTATCAAAGGAAATTGCTGCTCAGGGTGCAACCACCTTGCAAGGACACCCATGCTGGGGAGGGAGACCGAGGCCCAGAGACAGGCACCCCGTCTGGGGTCCCCAGGCCACTGGCTGCTCGCCCCCACTGTCTTGCACCAGCTCCTCAGGGTCCAGTCCCAGGTCCCCGCCTCAAACGTCCAGTAAATATATCACCCGCCCGCTGGTATCTCCTAAAAAAGCCCCCTGGGCCACCCTCCCCGGTCCCCAGACTGGTGCGTTCAGTCGTGGGTCTTCATGCGGGGTCTTCACTCGGGTCTAAGCTGGTCTCCCCCGCCCCTGGCTGCCCCATCCCAGTTTGTGGCAAAACCGCCTTCCCAGGAGCTCAGCGCAGTTCCACCTTCACCGCCCCCCCTTCCCCGCCAGCCTCCCCATAGCGGCCACCAGAGGGGGCCCATGAGCGCCCCAAGGAGGTCTGCCCTTCCTGGCCCACAGCCCTTCAGGGCTCCCTCCTCCCTCAAGGGAAAAGCCCAAGTCCTCCCTGGGGTCCCTAAGGCCCTGCACGACCCGTCGCCATCCCCTCCCTGCCCTCCCCTCCTCTCTCTCTCCCTCCCCCACTCTGCTCCAACCACACAGGCCTGGTCCTGCCCCCAGGGCCTTTGCACGGACCATGCTTGCTGACACTCCATCATCTCCTTCAAGACTCCACTCTGCTCTACCTCACCTGATGAGCCATACTTACTGGCTGCCTCTCCCAGTCCTGTTGGCTGCACGAGAGAGCAGGGATCAGACCCGCCTCACTGGTGCCACACGCCCAGGACTTGCGGGATTAGTGGCACATCCATGAGGGCAGGGGGCCCCGTCTCACCCCAGGCCTGGGCGACCCCGTGGTCTGGCGTGCTCCTTGGCTCAGACGCCACTGGAACCGGGTGGTCAGGAGAGCAGGGGGAGGGTGGCCACTGGCCCCAGACAAGCAAGGGGTCAAAGAGAGTTGTCTTTCAGAGGGGACCCGCTGCCCCAGCCACCACTAGCCCCAGCCTACCTGTAAGTGGAGCCCGACAGCCTCCAGGGAAGGGTCTGTGGGGACACAAGCCGCGACAGCTGTGGGCTGGGGAAGGAACTGCTTCCATCAGGAGGCCGGGAGCAGGAGCCGAGGGGCCAGGCTGCGTTCCCACCCTGCCCGGCCCTGCGGAGGCCTCCCCTCAGCTCTGTCTGGGAGCAGGCAGCCCCGCCCCCCCACCCCCCTGCGGGGAGACCACCCTCCCGCCTCCCGGTGCCCACCCAGAAATGAAGACGCTGCCACGACAGTGAACTGTAATTCGCAGTGCTCACGAGCCTTTAATTCATTATGAACCTAGAGGCAGGGGAATTAGGCAAAAATACAGCGCATCCTTAATCTCGGGTGGGAGAAAAATCAGGGTGGGTGGGTTTTTTTTTGTTTTTCGTTTTTGTACATAGACACGGATATACCTTTGTGGGGAGATGGGCGTTTCCCCTCTGTTGAGCTGCGGCCTGTCTGCACGTCACCCTCGACCCAGAAAGACCCCCTGGGTCTGGCCCCTACCCCCCTGACCCAGAAGGCCAGCCCGCTTTTTGTTCTCTTTACAATATAAATAGCATTTTCAAACTACATATGAACACAGTGCCGCATCGGGTGGAGCCGCTGCATGCAGGGGGAAACCCCCACATCCCTGCTGGCTCCCCTCCAGGCCTCCCGCCCCCGCCCTGCTCCAGGGCACCTGCCCCCCCGCCCCCCACCAAGCAAATGAAAGGTTCTCGGCTCATTTACATTCTTTCCGTTCTCCTTATAATCGTTCTTTCTGGCCTGATAGCCATCAGAACACTCTTTTTTTTAATTTTTAATTTTTTTTTACACAAGCAAAATTATGCTGTCGGGCCCAGGGCAGGACAGCGGGGGGCGGGGGTCCCAAGCCCCTCGCAGGCACGCTCTCACAAATCTGACCCCCAGCTCTCAGGAGGCGGGTCTGGTTCTCTCTTGCTGTCCCCCAGACACACAAATCCATGCTTCCCAAATGGGACACAGAGGTCCAAGGTGGGTGCCCCTGCGCACGTGGCGCACCTGGGTGGCCAGAGCCCGGGGACACAGGCCTCGCCCACACAGGGACACGGCTGGACACGGGCCACCCGGGAGGCCTGCGTGGCCCCGCGTCGCCCCTCCCCAGACGGCCACAGGCAGCCAGCCATGCACCCGCCGGGAGGGCCATGGGAGGCCCGGGCGGCGCTGGGGACACTCCGTGGGCACCAAGCCCTTTTGCAGACACTGGAGGCCGCAGCCGTGCAGTGGTTCTCATGAGGGGATAGAAGCAAAAGATGGAGCAAACCAGAAGAGAGACTGTTTATTTTGTGAAGGCGTGCGTGGACCAGAGCGGGGCTCCTGGACCCCCAAAGGGCGCGGCTGACCTCCTCCTGTCGGCGCAGAGAGCCACGGGGCTGGCGCTGGCCAAGGAGACGGTACCAGCCGCCCAGGCCTTCGCCAAGTCTGGGGGGAGGAGGAACAGGCCGACGACACATGTCCTGGTCACCCTGCCCGGCCTCCCGGGCACCTCCCTGCCGCTCGCCGAGACCAGCGAGGTTTTAAAACGACAAACAAACAAACAAAAAACGAGATGCTTTTATCTCCCTCGGCATATCTCGGTTCTGAGAAAAAGAACATTTTTGTTTTGTTTTGTTTCATTGTTAAAGCCACAAATCTAGAAAACAACTTTGGGGATTTCTTTTTTTTTTTTTCCTGGTCTCTGTTTTCCTTTTTTTCTCGTGTGTGTTTTTTTTAAACAATAGGTATTTATAGAAAGAGCCTCACAAAGGTGATGTATGTACAGGAGTCACAATCTCAAAGGCTGCTCAGGAAGCAGGCAATGCAGTAGCACCTTTTCGAGAAGAAGAGCTGACATGGTTTACGAATCTGAGTCGTGGGGGTGGCGCGAGTCCCCGGCCGGCCCCCCCCCCCCCCGGGGCCCGCATGGCCCTGCTCCCTGAGTCCGGGCCGCGGGCCGGTGTCCTGCTCGCTCCTGTCGCCGCAGAGCGGGGCGGCCGCGCGGGGAGGTAGCCTCTCGGGGCCGGAGGAGGCGGGGTCAGGATTCACAGCAAGCAAACGCCAGGGCCCGCCGCCGCCTGCCTTGCTGGGCCGAGGGGTCGCCGGGCGGCCGGCTGTCCTAGAAGGGGGCCCCGGGCCGGCACTGCGCCTGCAGGAGGCTCTCCATGAACGCTAGGTAGTCCGGGTTCCGCCCTGAGTCCTCGGGGGCGCGCGGGGTGCCCACCCGCGGGCGCTTGGCGGCCTTCACCTCCTCCCCCGAGAAGGTGTTCTCCTGAGGTGCCCCCGTGCTGAGCGACTGCAGGAGACGACAGCACACAGGTTAGCGTGGCAGCGGGCGGCTGCCGACCCAAGGGCTGCGTCCCCTCAGATTCATTTGTCCAAGCCCTACCCCCGAGGTGCTGGCATCAGAGGTGGGGGGGCCCTTGGGAATGGGGTCAGTGCCCTTTAATCACAAGGACCCCACGGAGCTCTCCCTCTCCCTCCAGCCACGAGGGGACACCAGAAGGAGGCGTCCGTGAACCGGAAGCCGCGGTCGCCCGCCATCAACTCTGCCCACACCTTGACCTCAGAGGTGCAGCCTCCAGAACCGCGAGAAACGCCGTCCATACCGTAAGCAGCCCCGACAGACTGACCGGGGGGGTTCCACCCGGGCACCCAGTGGGGGCACACGCCCACCCCGCTGGGGGCCAAGGGCCCTGTGCCACTGTCCCTCATCCAGTGACCTTCTGAGAGTGACACCGGTCGCCAGGGGTGGCTGCTCAGCGCTCCTGCCTCTGCACGAACCCCGAGTCCTGCGTGTGAGCCTCCCAGCAGGCAGGGCCCGGGGACAGGGGCCACCGCCCCCGGGACAGCGGGCGGCCCGAGCCCCGTCTGTCCCGCCCGACGGGGGCTAGGGGGAGCACTGCAGCCTGGCTGCGTCTGGCGAGCCCCGTCCTTCCCCGCGGGAACCTCCAGCCTGAGGTCAGCGGTGCGACTCGCACCGGCTCTCACTTTGAGCTCGTTCACCGGCCGCCACAGCTGCCTGCACCTCAAAACCTTGCCTTTGGATCAGACACGAAAGAAAGACAACCGCAGAAGGGCTGGGGAAAAAGGCCAGTCACCGTCCCTCAACCCTGGGACTCACTGTTCCCTTTGAAAAGGGTCGAGCTTTGCCAAAGCGTTTCTGTTGGCGCCGCCAACGTCGGAGTTCGGATTTTGTGTTCAGGCAGCCGCCGCGGAGCACAATGGCCGGGGGGCCGGGCTCCCGCGGGTCTGCCTCCTCCTGGCGGGGCTGTCACCGGCCCTGCAACCCGTCCTTCCCGCCACTGACCAGGTTCCCTCCCGGGAAGCAGGACGAAGGGGAGGCCGAGGCCTTTCGGACGGGCCACTTCCCTGAGGACCACAAAGGGCTTCTGGGGGGCAGCCGCCCCCACCTGGCTCTGCCACACACTTACCAGCCGCGACCGGACCCTCTTGGGGAGTTCCTCGTCCAGGGTGAAGATGTCCCCACGCTTCACCATCAGCTGGGACCCGTCCTCAAACTCCACCTGCAAAGGGATGCAGTTCTCAGGGGTGGTCTCCACCGCCTCCCGCCGAGGGGCACCGCTGTGGGGCGTCCCCACTCAAGGAAGGGCAGCAAGAGGAAAAGGGGTGTAGAGGTACAATACGGAGAGATATGGGTGCCGGCAAACACGAGAGAAAGCGGAACAGCTGAGGATGAGCAGCCGTTGACTTTGGCGGCTGGAATGTGGGTGATTTCCCTCCGAGATTTCAGCCTACTAAGTCATTTCTCTTCCACAGTCATGGAAAGAAACTCACAACCATCCAGGTTAAATAAAATATCAGGGCACTGACCCGTACACCCAAAAATGCTTTGCACAGTAAATTTTACGTTACGTGTATTGTTTCCCACACCCAACTGGGAAGACACCTCTATGAGAAAAACAGCGGACAACTGAGGCCCCTTCCAGCTTAAACGTGTAACAAGCCCTGACCGTTTACGTGGGGCAGACAGGAGCTGTCCAGGGCCCCCCGGCCCCTCCGCCCGAAGGGCAGGCGCCCACTCACCTGGTAGACATGGCTCGTCACAGAGGAAATGAACCTGGCCTTGTACAGGCTGCCATCCGCCCACCGCAGCTCCACAAACTCCCCCTCGGGCGGGGGTCCGAGCCGGACACAGTCCCTACTCTGCAGGGGAAGAAGGCGGCAGGAGGTGAGGCCCCTGGCGCCCCTGGCCTCGGTGGGGCACCAGCGCCTCCCCACGCCACGCCTGGCATGCTCATCCGTGCTACGTGCTGGGTGCTGGCAGCGAGGAGGCAGGGAGCATGCTGGGCCTGAACTCTCAAGGTGAGCGTGTGGGCACGGGGCCGGGGCAGGGGGGACACCCGGCTGCAGAATCGTCTAGAACTGACTGCCCTCTGCTCTGTGTCTGCAGAACAGGGCGGTGCCTCCCCTGCAGGTGGCCTTGGGCAATCCCCCGGGGCCACCTCCCCGTGCCCGCCCCGCGCCGCTCACTGTAATGCTCTCCGGGTACAGGTTGTCGCTGTAGGACCCGTCGTCGAAGTTCACTTCGTAGAAGGTCTGCGTGCTGGTGCCGATGACCCGGCACCGGTAGTAGAGGCCGTTGCGGTTCTTGGTGATGACCATCTGGCCCAAGGACACGGCCCTCAGGAACTGGACCTGCGGGCGGCGGGCACGGGGCTGCGTCAGCGCACAGGCGGTGGCGGCAGGGTGGGCGGGGGCGGGCGGGGCACTCACGGTGTGGCCCCCTGACTTGTGCTTGAAGCAGGTGATGGACACAACGTAGGGCCAGTCGTCCGGCTCCATGAGGACCCCGGCGGCGTGGGCGCAAGTCACGTGGAAGGACGTGGAGCAGTGCTCACAGGAGCACTGGATGCAGGCTCCCGACACCTTCTTCATCCGTTTCCGGCAGTACACGCACTTCTGGGGGGACACAGACGAAACAGGGCTGGGAGGTCTCCCCGGAAAGGCCCTCGAGACCTGGGGCTCCAAGGCAGTGGCCCCCGCGGCTGGCATCGGGGGAAGGGACCGGGGGCAAAGCCCGCAGAGCTCCGTGTGGCCGGGGGTCCCGACCTTGGTGGAGCGTCCCCCAAACCCAGCCAGCGGCTTCCCCCAGGAGCACTTCTGGATTCTTCTCCACACACCCTCTCTGCAGGGCTGCCTGGGACAGTCACTGAAGAGCCAGCCACGGGAACATCCCCAAGCTGTGAGCAGGAGCGAGGTGCCCACATGCGCTGACCCGGGGACAGGCCCCGAGCCCACGACGCTCAGGGAAGGAACCAGACACAGAAGGCCACACGGGGTGTGAGTCATGTGGGTGACACGTCCACGGACAGGAAGGCGGCTCGTGGGTACCAGGGTCTGGAAGGGGAGGGGATGTGACAGCTGATGGAGGGGCTTCTTTTGGGGGAGATGAAATGTTCTGGAACTAGATCACGGTGATGGTTGCCCAACTCTGGGAATGTACTAAAAACTACTAAAATTAGGAATTCTACCTTCATTTTGAATATAAGGCACTGTGGGGTTGCCTCCTCCACGAGGCTGCTCCCCACCGCCCCCGCCCGCGCTGTGGAACAGCCCTACCCCCCCACGTGCCGTCACTCTGAGCATTTACTAAGCGGACCTTTACGGCCCTGTAAACCACGTTCAAAAGCCAGATAAGCAGCGCAGCAAAGGGCGCCACAGGAACGCGCCCAACGC
Source organism: Callorhinus ursinus (assembly GCF_003265705.2). NCBI lineage: Eukaryota > Metazoa > Chordata > Mammalia > Carnivora > Otariidae > Callorhinus > Callorhinus ursinus. Next base: position 1,329,985 of record NW_027397139.1, read on the forward strand.
CGATCGATGGCAATGAGATCTCATTATTAATCTGTCAATACCTAATCCCCGCCAGCCTGCGGGGACAGGCGTGGACACCACAGGCGGGAGCGGCGTTAACCCTCCAGTACGCGCGGACGGGAAGGCGCAGGGAGGCAGGGAGCAGCCCCAGCGCAGGGAGCGGAAGTCCGGCCACCAAGCCAGTGGGGCGCCGAACAGTCCTGCTGCACCCGCTGCAGCTGGGCCGGAGCCGGACCGACCCCACGGTGGAGAGCCAGGGGAACCCGATGGCTACGCCTGGCAGCACAAAACATTTCAGCCCGTGCGTGGCGACCCCTCATTCTGAGCTTCCCCATCAGTTAGAATGCGGGCCAGGCCCCCTCCATGCCATCTGTCAGGAGCCCCTGGTGCTGGGTATCTGGGTCTCCCTTGGAGGCTGCAGAAGGCGGGGGGGCAGGGGGGGTGGCAGACATTGGTGGAGAGCAGCGGTCTGGGGGAGCCAGGGGCCACGGGTGGGTGTGACGCTGGCTGGGGAGGCTGCCCCCACCTGCAGACACCCTCCCCCCACCACACCCACACACACACCCCCACACACACACCCACCCACCCACACACACACCCACACACACACCAGGTCCCATATCCTCAGCCTGCCCCTCACGCCCACCCGCCAACCTGCTTGGGCAAATGCCTGCCCTCCCTCCTCGTACTGACTGATGGCCCCTCCACCTTGAAGCTGGGCCAACAAGGGGGCAGAACTGATTCAAAGTGCCTGCCCCCAACCAGCCTCCCCTCTACTATCCCCACAAACTGATCTTTCCCACTCGGGAGTCCCCACCAGACCTTGAAGTTCTTCTGGGGATCATCCCAGCCCGGTGACAAGGGGTGAGCATGGGCGCCAACCTGGCTAACCTGATAGGTAATCTGGGCTCGGCCACGGTATGGACGGGCCGCCCCTGCTAGCCAGGACACCTGCAGCGCCCAGGGCCAGAGGCCAGGTAGTCATGGGGACAGACGGACAGATGACCAGGAGTGACCATCCCTGAGCCTGTGGCCAGCATGTGGCTCTGGAAGGTGGGCGGGCGGCTGGGCAAGCAGGAGTTAACTGCTGGCTTCCTTGCGAGGCTCCATTAGGCAGTACAAGTGAGCCTCGTGTAGAAGGATTTTTAATTCATCGTTACAAGTGCTGGTAATGAAGAGGCTGCAAGCTGGAAATGTCAGATGATCCATAAAGCGTCTGGGAGGGAGGATCTATCACAGGCACCACGCACCGCGCCGTCACTCCACCTGAATAATGAAGCCTTTTACGCCCGCGTTCCTGGAGGAGTCACCTGCAGGCCACCAGCCTCTTCCTAATCACCTGTCCGCACCGGGCAGGGCTGGCGCCGGCCGCCCCACACCCCCTGGCCAAGGCCCCCCGCCCCTCCCACCCCTCCCACACAGGCTTCCTCCGGCTGGCCACTCAGCCCTGCCAGGGGGCCCCACACCTGTGGGCTCTGAGCACCGCGTCCCCACAGGACTCCCCGAAAGGCCCACTGGCCGAAGCCCTCTCTGCCTCCGGCCCGCCCGCAGCCTGGAGGAACAGCACCCTTGGGATGCCCCGGCCGCCGGGGAATAAACAAGCTGGGAAAAGCAGCCAGATGCTGTCGGGTGCCACGAGACAGCCTGGCAGAGCCCCCCTTTGTTTCCGCGGCAAAGCGGTGGTGAGGTCACGGGGAGGAGGGGCCTGAGAGCAGGAGCGGGTGCTCAGACGGCCCAGCCGGCGCCGGACGGCCGGGCCCAGTTACCACTGGCCACGCAGGAGGCCACGAGCGGCCCACCGGACAGAAGGGAAGGCCGAGATACACGGAGGCCAAGGGAGCTGTCCAAAGTCACGTGGCCGGTCAGCGGCTTGCTCACAGTCACACTCTGCCCACTTGGCCTGCTGCCCCCGAGGCTCCCCCAGGGTGACCATCACTGGTGAGCGGAGGAGGTGGGAGCCCCTCGAGGCCACACTCCACCCAAGGCCTTGCAGAGGGAAGTGCCATGTGCATCCAGAGGGGCCAGCTACGGAATTCCTACAACTCAGCAGCAGCAACCCCAATTTAAAAATTAGCAAAAGACCTAAACAGGTATTTTTCTAAAGAAGGCATACAGATAGGGGGCCAAGAGGCACATGGAAAGATGCTCACCGTCCCTCATCGTCAGGGAAACACAAGCCAGAACCACAACGAGGTACCGCCTCACACCTGTCAGAACGGCTAAAATCAACCACACCAAAAACAGCAAATGCTGGCGAGGATGCGGAGATAGGGGAATCCTCCTGCACTGCTGATGGGAATGCAAGCTGGTGCAGCCATTCTGCAAACAGGACGGAGGTGCCTCAGAAAGTTAGAAAAACCACCACCAGGGGCGCCTGGCTGGCTCAGTTGGTAGAACATGCAACTCTTGGTCCCAGGGTTGTGCGTGCAAGCCCTGAGTGGGGTATACAGATTACTTAAAAAAAAAAAAAAAAAAGAAAAGAAAAGAAAAGTTAAAAAATATGGAATGCGATCCAGGAATTCCACGATAGGGTGTTGACCCAAGGAAACGAAAACAGCACCTCAGAGAGGTATGTGCCATCCCGTGTTCATGGCAGCGTTGTCTACAGCGGCCAAGACACAGAAACAGCCACGTGTCCACCAGCGGAGGAACGGATAGACGTGTGGTGTGTCCACACGCGGACGGACTACTACTCGGCCACAGAAAGAAGCAAATCCTGCCATCGGCAACCACACAGCCGGGCCCGGACGATGTTACGCACAGCGAGAGGGACGGGCCCAGAAGGACACGTCCCGCGTGACCCCACTCAAGAGTCAAACTCCGGGATGCAGAGAGCAGGAGGGTGGCTGTAGGGGCGGGGGGGGGGGGGGCGGGTGGTTCAGGGCGTGTAACACTCAGTCACGCACCATGAGCCAGCCGCGTGCTCTGCCGGCCGCATGACGGGGTGCCGCAGTCAGCAACGCTGCCCGGTGCGCCGGAAGGCTTGTCAGAGTGCGGGGCTCACGGTAATTAGACAAGCCCGGGGCAGAGCGAGGGCAGCCTCCCCCACGCGGGAGAGCACGAGCTGCACGCTGCACTCTGTCTTTGCACAGAGACCCCGGAAGCCAGGGACATGCTGTACCTCCGAAAAGAAACTGGTTTGGCCAAACTGAAATCAGTGGCATCCGGCTCCCGGGCAGCCGCCCTGCACCCCCCCGGGGGCACGACGCCGGGGCACCTACCAGCTTCCACCGCTGCTCGGGGATGGCGCTGATGTCCACGGGGTGGCGCTCCATCACGTTCAGGAAGCGCACTTCGGGGACGGCGATGGCACAGATCACATGGATCCACCTGGTCGGGGGGCGGGGGGCAGGCTGGGGTCAGGACTCACGGGTGCACCCCACCCCTGGGCCCTGGGGTCATCTCATAGCTGCTGCCTCCGCCACCCCCCCACCCCCCGGCAAGCGCTGCCAGCCGGTTGGGGCTTACAGGACCTTAAGGGACGTTCTGGGCCAGCGGCTCCTCCTGGTCCCCCCACATGCCTCGAGGCCCGAGGCCACACACCCAGGAGGAGCCCCCGCCACCCACCTCCGGTCGGTCGTCATCTGCAGGGCTCCTCCCCGGAGGTTGCAGAGACAGCACTCCTGCGGGAACCAGACAACCACAAGGTGAGGGGGTTTCTGCCCTAGGACCTGCTCCGGCCTCCGCCCGCAGTGCTTACATTTCAAATCAGCGGCCACAGAAGGGACTGGCCGGGGCTGGGGGGCGGGGGGTGCATCAGGCCCCACCCCCTCGCTGCCGAGGTTGAAGAACCGAGACCAGGGAGGGGAGGCGAGGCAGCCAGCCCAGGTCACCCGGGGTCCCAGGCCCAGCTTCCCCCCCCCCCGGCCTCAAAGGCTTTCAGAGCACCACCCAGCTGCGGGGGTGAGTTACCGCAGTCCAGGCGTGGGCCGTGCACCGGGAACACGTCCAGCCCTCATTGACCAGCTCAGGGCGGATGCCGTAGCAACCTGCAAGACGGGAGGGGGGCAGCTGAGACGAGGCGGCATCTGTTGCCAGGCCGCATGCAGAGCCGATGGGGCCTCCTGGAATTCGGCAGCAGCATTTAGGGCAATTGCTCTCCCCACTCTCTCCCCCTGAATCCAGGCCACTGCGCGCCCCAGCGGGAACGGTCTGGAAACAGCTCGTTTGGAACACAAGTAGGGGGAAGGAGAGCAGGGCCCCCTGCTGGGGCTGCTCAGCCCGGGCAGCCCTTGCTGTCTCCAGTCTAGTCGAGGAGGCTCTGCAGGCCAGGGAGGCTGGCAAGCCAGGAAAGCGACCCTGCAGCTGTGCGCGACTAGACGAGGGCCTTGTGGATGCTGCAGTTCAGATGGCAGAGCTGAGCCAGCTGGGCCCTGTGTTCAGGCAGAATCACTACTTAGGAAACCAGCAATTGGAAGCTCTGGGTGATGGAGGTTTGCTTAGGACCTTGGTCCTGGTTTAGAAATGGGGGCAGGGCGTGGAGGAGGTGGGCAGAAGGTCAAGAACCCATGCCCTGGAGTCATCATCCAGCAGTACCCTCGGCCGGCTGGGGTACTGTCACCCGGCCAACAGGGGCTCTGCTGGCTGGAGTGGGCAGTGGCCAGCGCCAAAGGGCCCCAGGGGGAACACAGGGAGACAGCAGGGTGGCAGAGAGGTGGTCTGCTGTGTCCCCACAGAGGCCCTGAGGGACAGCAAAGCGTGCGAGAGCCGGAGCCCGGTCCCCTGCTCTGAGCCCTGGGGGGCACTTAGCCAAGCTCCAGGCCTAGTGGGGGGCCTGACTCCTGGAGGAAAAGGGGGCTCCACCTCTCTCTAGTGCCTGGTCTCAAGGGAACAATGCTGAGCCTCTGCCCACCCCCCACCCCCCTTTTCCGCCTGTGCAGCCCGACAAGGCCCCGCCAGAGGGTGGGCTCGGCCGGGGCCTGCACTGCTGTCCCGCAGGGGCCTGCCCGCCCAGGAGCACGTCTCACACCTGGGCCCAGCAAGGCAGAGCAAACAGGCTCCTAGCCAGGGGACAAGATGAGCTCTGGGCAGGCCTCTACAGGGGCTGGATAGAGATCTACGGCTGCCTTCCTCTGCCGGGCAGCCCACGGGGCTAAACAGCTCCAGAAAGCTTCCTTCCCGTCCTGGAGGCTCAAGCTCGCACCTGCTGCCCCTCAGGCCTGAGAAAGGGGCAGACAGCCATTTTCTTGTCTCGGGCTAAGTCGGGCCCTCAGCCTTTGGGAGAGGGTGGTCGCCCGTGGCAGAGATAGATCAGATCCCCTGGACCACTCTAGAATCTCAGCTTTACCCTCTGACTCCTGTCCCAAAGGGCGCAGTTTAAAAGTGTCCCAGCGCATTCAAATGAGGCGATGGGCACCTTGTTTCTTCCTGCTGCTGCTCAGAGGGGACAACATGCCTCAGTGGCACTGTCAGAATCGGCCAGGGGGAAGGCCACCCCGTGACACCAGGTCCTGTGACAGCCCCCAAACAGCAGCCCAGAGGGAAGGGGCCGGCTGGCTCCACCGGCCCAAGGGTGGCCACCCAGGGAGGGTGAAGCAAGGGGGCCACCACCAGGGGCGGGGCCACAGGGCCTACAGCTGCCCGCCCCCGGCTGCGGGCGCGGACCCAGTACTCACTGGCGTGCACCTGCAGGCAGCACTTGGCACAGGCAATCAGCAGGCTGGTCCCGTCATCCCCGATGTAGGAATTGGCGGGGAGGGGCTCCGTGTTCTCACCGCTGGAGGTGAAGCACATCTCGGGGATCAGCGGCCGTGTCTTCTGGCCACTTTTGGAAGGAGGAGCAGCCGAGGGACCCTCCCCGAGGGAGGCCTGGGGGGCCTCCTTCTCGGTCTGTAGGGACTGCAGGAGGAGGGGGCTGCCTTCAGTGGGGAGTCCCACATGGGGCGGGCGGGACACCTGACGTGGCCAAAGCAGGCCAGGCACCATGGCCGCCCTTGACTCTGCCCTCTACCGCCCCAAATACCCCCTGGGCCTGCTCCTCACTCTCCCCTGCAGTTGCCCCATCCCCCCCTCCCAGCCCTCAACCCTGACCCAAGAGCCCTCAAGAGATCCTCCTCAAACACAGTCAGACCCTGTCCCGCCCCCACTGAAAACCCTCCCACTTAGGGTCACACTGGCACGGACACGTCCTGCTGCCCTCATGCCCCGCGATCGCTCAGCTCCAACCACACCAGTCTCCTCACTCCGCCTCCAACACCCCAGGAGCCAGGCACCATCGCACCCCGGGGCCTTTGCCTGTGCCGTTCCCACTGCCAGGAACGTCCAGATGTCTACTCATGTGTGCTCTAGAGCCCAGCCCGCCCACAGGACCAGGGGCCCCCAGCCCTTCACCCCTGCTCTGTGTGTTCTTGTGATCCTGACCACGACCGGACACTGTTTTATCTGTGAACCTACCCAGGGTTTTCCCTACCTCGGACATATGTCCCATAAAGGCCATACCCCAGTCCTCGCTGAGCCCCCCAGATCCCCTCACGTGAACAGATCATGATGAAATCGTCCTGCCCATGGCACCCAGGTCCCACACCCTCCAGGCCTGTCTCAGGACACCCACAGAGGCGTGGCAGGAGAACTCTGCACTCCCCTGACCCAGGAGGGAAGGCACCCTGTCCGCCACCTCGGGTTAAGGGACCAGCTGGTTCCCAAACAGGCAGAATGTCCACACGCAACGTTGGCCACCCTCACGGGACAAGTGAGGCCTGGTCCCTGACTCCGAGGGCTCTGACAGCAGAAGCCCACTGGCGCTGTGGGCACACTGAAACTTAGCCACTGGACTCAAGGAGATTTGCATCTCAGGCTGGCGGCCCCAGCACCCTGACTCCCAGCAGCACTAAAAAGGGCGACGCCTGGAGAAGCCGTGTGCTTTGTCCCTTTTGCCTGCAAACATCTGCATGGAGATGGCACGCCAGGCAGGGGAAGCAGCAGTGCCCTTGACACGAGCATGCTGCCCTCGGCTCGGGGCACAGACCTTGGGGCGGCTCAGCTAAGTGGGCACTAGGCTAGGAGCCTGGAGACTGAGCCCTGTCCTCCAGGGACTCACAGTCCAGGGGCTGATAAACACAGACAGCAGGACAAGAGCAGAGCTGCGGGGGAGAGCCTGGGGGGCGGTGTGCCCGGGGACAGCAGGTCCAGGAAGGCTTCATGGAAGAGGAGGCAGCTCAGCAGACTCAAAGAATGAACAGAAATCTGTCTGGTAGGGCAGGGGGCTGGGTAGGTGGGTGGTTGGGACCCTGGGGGTCAGCAGGGAGCACTCTGTCACTGAGTGCCTGGTCGGGGGCAGATACCACGGCAGAGGAAGGCTTCGGGGGCAAACTGGGAGTCCGGGGCCCATGGTGAGCCTGGTGGAGTTCCCAGCCAGGGAGCACATGACCGGCGTGGCCTCCGAACACGCGCCCGGGGCCTCAGTGAGGAACCAACAGGAAGGGCTCCTGCCAGGGCAGATGAGGGAGAAAAGAGCTAGAAGGCAGGTCAGGGTGGGCTGAGGGGCGGCAGGGCTAAGCAGGCAGGACCTGGTGGCTGACAGCGCGAGTCAGAGGCCAGGGAGAGGCCAGGTCCCGAACCTGGGAAACGGGGGACAGAGCGGGACCCAGCTCGGAACAAGTGCCTGGCTCGGCAGAGGCCACCTGGGGGCTCCTCACGGGGTCCGTCCCACTGGGCGAGGCAGGGCGCTTGCCCTGGACCCAGTCCACCCCTTGGCTCGACCCATCATGGCCCAGCCCCACGCTCCTCCTGGCTGCCTCAGGCCCCTCCCTGACACTAGATGGCCCTGTTTTCAGGCCCAGAATAAGTCCGTCTGCGGTAAAACTCAGATACCAAGCTCTCTCTGCTTCTCCCTACAGCCCTTCCAAGGGAGCCTTCGGCTTCATGTGCCCCCAAATGCCCAGGGCTTCCCCCACAGCTGTTGCCCCTGCGGCTATCCGGCGCCCCCCAGGCCTCCCGTCGGGCCAAGCTCAGCACTGACCCCACGGTGGCTCCTCCAGCAAACGGCCTCTTGGTCTCCACCACCCTCCCCGGGGCTCCGTCAAGGGGGGGTCGAACAGGTGCCCCAGCGCAGACCGACGCTGCCCCCCCCCCCCCCCCCCGCCCGCCCGGCGCTCCCCTGGCCGTCAGGGGAGAATAGGGGGCAGATGGCGCAGTAGGGCTCGGTCAGGGCAGCCGCCGCATTGAACTTCCTCTCGGCCTGGAAACTGGCAGCCTTGTTCTTCCACTGCAGGGAGAGCAAAGACCTCAAGGCCTCGGGGTCACTCACGTCCTCCTCCCCGGAGAAAGGGAAGGCTTCTAGAGGAAAACAGGAGGGCGGGAGGGGACGGAGAGAAACCTCGGCATGGCTGGAGGCCCAGAGGAACCTTCCTTCCTGCCCACCCCACCCCTGCGGGCCCGTTACTGCTGCGAGCACCGGTGGGGACAGGTCCCCGAGCTCAACAGAGCCCAGAGAGGAGGACGGCTGGGAGTGGAGCAGTGTCACTCCAACACCCTCGGGGACTTAGTGTCACGGCCAAGACGGAGGCCACAAACAGACGTGCCCCCACCTCGCCTGTCACCTGCTGCGGCTGGCCTCTGCTGGCCTTACGTACCAGCCAGCCACACCCCAGCCCCCTAAGGTCCCATTGCTGTGTTTCCTGAGGACACGGGGCTGAGCTTCAGTGCCTTGCAGGAGGCTACCCCGAGAAGCGGGGTTCTCGTTCCTGAGGCCCCCACCCTCACAGCCGCTGGGCCCGCAAGGCACGGTGGGAAGAGAAAGCAGACAGGAGCCTGGAGTCCTGGGCATGGGGCCTGGGACTCCCGAGAGGGAGGAGGAGGTCAGCGCAGACCCCCGGGGCTGGGCCTGACTCAAGGGCCAAGACTGCTCTGCCTGAGGAGGCCCCACGCAGGCTCAGGCCCCCTGCAGGTGACAAGCGCTGTGGGCCTGCCTTCTGTCACCAAAGATCCCAGGACACGTGCTGGGCTCTGGGCCCTCGGTGGTCTCACAGCAAACAACCGCGGCTTCACCCAAGGGGCCTGCGGAGTGGGGGTGGGGGAGGCCTCAGGGGCCCCTTCTGGAAATGACGCCTTTAGCTGCCTGCAGGGCTCTGGCTGCATCTGGCCCTCCAGTGAGCTCCCCCTGCTCTTGGGGGCTCTGGCCTTGCGATCGAAGGCGCCTCCAGAACCCCTCCTCGCCCTAGCCCTCAAACCCAATTTGGAACGAAAGGAGCTATCCGGATGCTTTGCAAACTCCACGGGCATCTTATGCAAAAGGCTGATGCTGGCTTAGCAGGATTTCTGCAAGAGCCCGCGCCTCCGGCTCTCAGCGGCATCCTGGCCCCAGCTCCACATCGCGTTTGTTCCACCCTCCCCACGGCCACCAAGGGCCACCAGGAAGAGCCCTGCCAAGCGGGTGGCCGGGCCGCAGGTCAGGTCACGAGGCCCGGGTAGCAGCTGCGGCGCTGCTCCCGCATACGGGCACCAGGGTCGCAGAGCCAGGACACGTCCGCGGGGTAGTCCTCAGGCCTGCCCAGCCCTGCGAGCCTCTAGCTCTGAGTCACTTCTCAAACCCCAATGCGGGGGTGCGGCCGGCACATGGGGCACAGGCATGCCCTTCGGCTCACTCACTCGCTGGCCCGCTCTGTAAACGTTCTGGAAGCCCACTCTGCACCCGGCATCCCAGCAGATCCCGAGCCCGTGAGAGGAGGAGGCACAGTCCTCACCTGCCTGGGGGCCAGCTAGGGATGTGGACGCACAGGGGCCATGGGAGCGGGACGTGGAGGCAGTCAGCCCAGGCCTGGGAGAGGGGGCTCCCGGCAGGGACAGAAGAGGTTCTCGCAGAGCACGCGAGCTGGTGCGTGGCAGGTACCACAGGCACAAACAGCCCCCTGGGCAATAACCCAGCCTCGGCATTCCCGGCACCTGCCATGGGCTCGGCACCACACGGCGCGCCTTCTAGGCACTGGCTCCATGCATCTTCCCAGCAGGACGCCTCACAGGAGTGGCAGCCCCCATTTTCCAGATAGGGAAACTGAGGCACACAAAGGTGAATGGCACCCGTGGTCTTAGGCTGTGGTTTGAGCCCCCGTGACCTGCAGCCTGCCCCTCACAGGCCACGGTGTACGTTTTAGGCCCCGGGACCAGCTTTGGCAAAGCAAGCACCCCAAGGTGGGAAGTGGAGCGAATGAGGGTGGGGGCCACGCCTTGGGGTGGCTCTGCGGGGTGGCCAGGGCCTGGCTGAGGGGACCACTGCAGCCTGAGCAGGGGCCCTTGGGGCTGACACTCCGCGTGGGGGAGGGGGTCTGGGGGCCTCACCCTCGTCACTCGAGGCCTCCTGCTTGACCACGGTCAGCGGGGAGCGGGTGGGCGGCTTGCCCAGGGGGTGACGCCGGCTCTTCTTGATCTCCATCTTCAGTTTGGAGAACGTGGGTGGCGCCTGAAAGCGGAACAGGGAGCGTGTGCGGGGGGCATGTCTTCGGAGGCACAGCAGTGCCTGGTCCCTCGGGGCAAAGCGGATGGCCTGTGTCCCTGGTCGTGGGTGCGAGGGCCCCTGGAAGGGGATGGCCGGGAGCGACTGGGGTTTTCCTGTGATGAGCCACGGGGGCTATTTCAGATGAGCAGGGCCGGGGCGGGAGCACGGGGCAGTGGGACCCCCAGGCCCCAGGGCCCTCCACCGGCAGCTCCCCTACCTGTACCTCGCTGGCTCCACTCTCCTCCTCAGGACCCGTCAGCTCCATGGGGGCCGCCTGTTCCTTCCAGGTGGGGCCCCTCTGGGCAAAGTGCTCAAAGGCCTGCTGGCAGGACACGCGGCCCTTGTCACACCCCGTGCCGGGCCGCGGCACCACATACAGCATGGGGATGATGGGGCGCGGCTTCACCTCTGGCTCCTCGCCAGGCGCCTCGGGGGGCACGACGTTGAGAGGTGGTGGTGGGGGGTTCCCTTCAGCTGGCACGGGGCCCGGGGCCAGTACCGGGGGCTCCAGCGGGGGCGGCAGCCTGGGCGCCTCCTCGGCAGGGAACTGGGTGGGTGGGGGCGGTGGCAGCTGGGGCAAGAGGGGGTGGTGGGGGTGCGGAGGGCCGCAGCCCTTCTTCTTCCGGTCACTCTTGGCCTTGGCTGGCCGCAACTTGCCCCTCCCGTCCTCTGCGGGCAAAGAGGAAAGACAGGTCAGAGCTGAGCCCAGCAGCCACACACTCTCCTGCGAGCCCCCCTGCCGAGGCAGAAAGTGACCTGCCCTCCACAAAACACATGCTTCCAGCAAGTTCAAACTGCTGGTGGCCAGAAACCAGTCATGCCTGAGCCTTGGGGTGGTCCCTGGTCCCCGTCCTCCTGGTTCTGCCCGGTGCTCCAAGGGTCTTCTGGAATTAGGAGTGAGAAAGCAGCTGGGAGGAGCTGCTTTGTGGTTCTGGGCTCCTGACTGGGGGCAGGGGCCCGCTCCAAGTGTCCTTCCTGGGGAGGGGGGCAGATGGAAGATGGTACCCGGGTTCTGTAAGTTACCACAGTTCACGTGTGCAGCCTGTACCGTTTTTAAAAAGTGAAACCTCAACCAGCAAACCATGAGAAGTGGTCGCTTGAGCAGAACACAAGAACCAGACAGGCCTGGAGGACCACCGCGGAGGGCCGATGCCGGGGGACTCCTGACAGGTGACGGGGCAGGGAGGGAGGGAGGCGAGGCATGTCTGCATTGGCATCTTAACTGGGGGCCGGGACATCAGTTAAAAGTGAATGGCGGTATGTTTAGCACAATCTCAGTCCCCGAAGATGCCCAGGTCCTAGCTCCAGACCTGTGAATGCGGAGCCTGACATGGCAGCAGAGAACCGTGCAGACGGGGTTAGGGATCTCGGCACGACAGAGGACCCGATGGGCGCAGTGTACTAACTGGGATCCTTAAAGCCCAGGATCTCTCCCAGCTGCGGTCAGAGGGAGGTTTACTGCGGCACTGCTGGCTTTGACAATGGAGGAGGGGCCGCGAGCCAAGGATGCGCTGCCCCCAGAAACTGGGAAAGGCGGGAACGCAGTCTCCCCCCAGAGCCTCCGGTCGGGGTCAGCCCTGCCCAGAGCTGGGAGACCCACGTGAGGCTGCTGACCTCCCAGAGTCAGAGCATAAATGTGAGTCTGTGGTCACGGTCACAGCAACCACAGGAACCCCAGAGGTGGTGGCCTTCGTGAGGCCCGCCGTGCTCAGGGCAAGGCATGCACGGCCTCAGGGACCCCTGCCCTCAGGGACAACCAGCCTGGTGGCCTGCTGGGGCACACAGCCCACAGCACAGTGAGCCCTGGAACCCTCGGGCCCAGTCTGCCGCACTGGAGAATGGGCACACTAGCTCAGGCCCTCGTCTGTACGTCCCAGTTTCCCAGGGGCAAGAAATCACAGAAGGAGTGATGGCGGTGACCATCTGGTCTGCCCAGGGCCAAGGGCTTCCTGGTGAACCCAGGATGAGTTGGTCAGCCTGCCGAGGCTCCGGGCCAGGCCCCTGGCCCTCTCCACCTCTCCCCACTGCTTCCCATCTGCAGGCTGCAGCCCTGCCCTGTCTGCTGGGACAGCCCAGGCTGTACTGTCCTCCTGTCTTCGGCCACCACACACCCTGTGTTTCTCAAGAGGCTCCACCGGTCCTAAGTAGGAGGGGGTGCCTGCCCCAGCCTGGCTCACACCCCAGGTCCTGAACATCACAGGGGCCCACGCCGCTCCGCTTAGAGGGACCCTGACTGCTCCCTAGGACCCCCTCCTGCCTGCACCTTAAAAATAGTAATCTGGCTGAGACGAAACCATTTCTTCCCTATAAATGCTGGGCTTGGATGGCCCCCTGCAATGGAAGGTAGCCTGTGGAGGTGGGAGAGGTGTGTGCACGTGTGTGTGTGGCAGGGGACGTGGAGGTCGGGAAGAGATGTCGGAGGGAGAGGTGTGGGGGTGCTGGGGGAGAGACAGAGCAGGGAGAGATGTGGGGGAGCCGTCACATGGGGGGTGGAGACATGGTGGCAGAGGGGGGACGTGGAGGGGAGAGTCGGGCCTGGAGGGTGAAATGGGGGCAGGGATGGTGCAGGGCCCCAGGACATCAGGCCCCACAGGCGAGTGGCAAGGCGGGTCGGAGGTTCTACTAATTTACAGAAAGGGCAATGAGGCTGTCCTATTTGTGTAAAAGGCACTTTCCAATAAACAGCTTTGTTCTCTAAGGAAACTTGATACTCCTTCCGCCCTGATAGGGCTGACCTCTCTTGAATGGAAATCAAGCTGAGCTCTCCCCTGCCTAAGGACAGTGGGACCTACTTACTTGTTTACTCTGGAGCAAGAGGCTCTGCTGTCAAAAAGCAACATGCCCGGCCTCTTCCCAGGTCCTAGACTCTGGGAAACCACGGGAGGACACACCCAGAGGACCGTTTTAGGGGACAAGCCAACGGCAGGGAAGGACACCTGGGTGCTCGGGGCTCTGTCCTCGCCGTGGGAACCACCACAGGCCCAGGGTACGGGTCTCACCCTTGGGACCCTGTCGAGCCCCTCACCTGCCTGGGCCTGAGGAAATCTTGAAATGGCGCAGGCGACAGTCACACAGACAGGGCTGAGGGTCCCAGCCGGGGGTCTCTCCAGCACGTGAGCCTCTCCCTCCCCCGAGAATGGCAGGGACCACCCCACACACTCAAGCTGAGGCTCCTCCAGCACTTTTTTTGAGGGGTGGGGTAAATCACAGCCAAGTCCCCACCCCCACCCCAGCCTCAGATGTGAAAGGCCTGCCTGGTTGGGGAGTACACCTCTATGGCCCCAAAGTTCACCAATGGGAGCGCACCAGAGCGCCTGGTAGGTGCAGGCCCCTGAGTTCAGTGTCTGCGGGGATGCTGCTCATGGAAGCAGGCCTAGGGAACCAGCAGAGTGGTGCCCCAAGTTGCTGCCCACTTTAGGGACCCCCCACCCCCGCCTGGGAGACCTGGTTCTGGTTCCCAGAGCCCAGGCCACCCCCACCGACGCCACACTCTTCCCCTGCAGAGCCTGAGGCAGGGCACGCCTGTGGCTGAGGCCTGGCTGGACCGTGCTGGGGACATGTGTCCCGTGTGACCGGACACGCGTCCAAGCATAACGCACAGCCCCTCATACACTCAGGCCCGGCCTCCACCCCTTGCTGGGTGTAGCCGCCCAAACATCCATCACACACGGTCAGGCCACTCCGGACCCCCGCAGCTCCATCACTGTGCACTGCCCCCGAGCCCCGGGGCTGGGCCAAGCTCCTTGAGGCCCTGAGAGGTGACGGCCCAGGGTCTAGAGCCAGTCTGGACCTCAGGGTGGGGTCCCTTGCCGCATGCTCGACCTGGGAGGGACAACAGACAGCAGAGTGGTAGAACCAGCGCTCCTGGGTCCTGGCGCTGCCCCCACTTTGGGAAGGGACCGCGGCTGTACCGAGCCACGGGGTGGGGGGATGAACTCCCATGAGATGGCTGGGACCCTCCAGGAGGAGGCGGCCCCTGCTGACCCAGCAAACCAGGGCGGACAGGGGCTGCCCTTCTCCCTTCGGCTCCAGACCCCCAAGGTCAGGGGTGGATGTGGGAGGAGGCTGCTGGTCCAGGTGCCCCAGGGCAAGGGCTCTTCCCGGACAACCCGGCCGCGAAAGCGGGGTGGGGGACCCCAGCAACCAGCCCTGGCCCCTTGCAGCCCTGAGGAGGCTTCCTCCTGGGGAAGGTCAGTCCCCGCCCCGTCCCATGCGGAGCCCCAGGCGCCTCCACGCCTGCCCACCACCTCCCCCAGCGTGCTGCGTGGAAGTAACGGCGTTCACGGTCGTCGCTGTGCAAACCCAAAACAAAATGCCTACTGCTCACGCACAACATGATCCTCAGCACTTAGAGCTTTTAGGGACATTAAGCAGGTATTAAAAGAAGCCTAGAAAGCACTTTAAAATCTTCCACTCGTTCCCTGGACATGTATTTGCCATCACCCCTGACTGCGAGCACTCGTTTATTCAATGAATTCAGTTAGCTTCCCTCCAACGGCTTGAGGATGGCTCACGGGATGCTTCTGCCTGTGGCACAGGGCTGTGGCCGCCACAGCCGGCAGCCCAGAGGGACCGCTTCCTCTCTAAGGAGGCCACACAGCCCCGATCCCCCTTCCTCCAGGCTCTGGCGTGGAGCAGGGACAGCGTGCCTGGAATGGGGGAGTGTGCCGGCCCTGAGCAGACACCGCCCCGCCCTTCCTGGGGTCCATGTGCCCCGAGAAGCTGATGGGGCCCCCAGGGTGAGACTGGGGAAGAGGGCAGGGCGGGGTTGCAGATGCTCGGAAGGAGGCGTCTGTTGTGCACGGCCCCTTCCGGGCAGCCTGCAGCTTGAGAGGATTACTCTCGGGGGACATGGAGCCCCCCCGCTTCCACCTCAGAAAAGGAAAACGGGAGAAGAGCCAGAGGCTCACTGGGAAAGGGGCCTCGACGGGCCAGCTCTCGCTGGGAATCCCGAGACTCGGGGAGACGAGGCCCCTGGCGCCCCCAGGATGGGACTGGGCACGGACAGCCAAGAACCGGTGACCGCCCACGCAGTGGGTGGTGGGCATGGGTGGGAGGCGGTTGTCTTTAAAGAGTCAGTAGATTTGGGTAAAGATCCGGTAAAATTAAGTTAGCAGAAGAGAGCCATCATTCCTTCACTAAGCAGTTGGGCGAGCGCGGTCGGCGGGCGCTGGTGCATGTTCTCCGGGCTGTCCCCCGGCCAGCCTCAGGCCAGTCTGCTCAGGAGGGAGCAGAGATGCCACTGGCTGCGAGGTCTCCTTCCGACGCTCCCCAGGAGGGCCCCACTGAAACCCTCATCTCTCCTGACCACCCGACCCGCTCAGCTGAGGAGTCCCCACGCGCTCCCAGCCTGGCCTCAGTGAGCCATTCCTACTCAGGCAAAAAGCCTCGTCAAGCTGGAACCGAATTCCCTACCACCAACCCCCACGGGCGGCTTGTCCCTCAGCCAGCCTGACCCTGTGCCCTGGCATCGGGGAGGATGTCCCTCGTTTGACCCAGCCCACACCGCCCGCCCAGGCCCAGAGGACAGGTCCCTCACTGCTCCAGCCCTCCCCGGCCCCGCCGGCGATGGCCTGCGGAGTCTCCCGACTCCTCAGGCCAGAGCCCCAAATGGGCCACATGGCACGCTCCTCCCTTACTCTCCCTGTGGCTGCATGGCCTCCAGGTTCAGATGCAAACACCTGATGAGACACCAGGCTCTGGACCCCAGAGCCCAGCTCAGAGAAATCATGATTTACCCAACACAGCCCTGGCTCTGGCCACAGGATCCATGTGACGGGATATGTGTTTGGTCACACCCATTTCTTAGGTCCCAGGGCACACACGACGGGGGTGCAGGGCCTAGAGGCCCACTGCTCAGGAACACCCACGTGCCCCGCACCCCTACCAGCAGGGAGCCACCTGGGGCGGCTGGGGTGGGGGTGGGGGGCGGCACTGTGTTTTCTCCACTGATTTCAGCCATGCTTTCTTCCTGTGCTCCCCAAATTCCCGTTGTGAAGTCCTAATCCCGGAACTCGGACTTCCGGCCTCCAGAGCTGTGAGGCCGCGAACTCCTGCTGCGGAAGCCCGCAGTCCAGGGTCTTCATTACGGCTGCCTCCGCGGACCCGAGCACCCCCTACACAGGGCACCGTCCAGCTGGGCGTGTGTTCTGAACTTGAAACAAATGGTGTGTGCCCTGTGACATCCAAGGCTACGTCTGAGAGTCACCACCACCCGCCAGGACAAAGAGAGGTGGCCCCCATCTCTGCCACCTGCACGGCCGAGGGCCCTCGCTCCCGTCCTTCCTGCTTGCCAATGGCCAGTCTCCTGTCTGGTCGGGCAGGCTGGCCTCTGCTGACCCCTCTCCTTTGGACCCCTTGCCCTCCATCTGTACTGGGGTCAGCACCCCAAAACCCGGCTGGGAACCCTGAAGGGGCTGCGTGAACCGGCAGAGCACTGGGAGGAAACCGTGTCTTCCCAGCAGGAAGCTCTCCGACACACGTCGCTGCATTTATACGAAGGCGATTCTTCCTTTACAAAAAGTCTCTAATTTTTCAGTAAAGCTCTTTCGTTTTCCGTTGGGTTTATTCCAAGGAACTTTACTTTTTGGTTTCATTTATTACAAGTGGCATCTTCTTAAAAACGCTGTTTGCAGGCAGACCCACAGCTGCTCCCTAACGGGAGCCTTACCACCAGCCCGTGGGCACACTGGGGGTGCCGCGGCCAGTCTGCTGAGCAGCACCTCATCTAGGCCTCAGACTGCGCCCCGGGGCAGAGTCCCCTGGGTGTCACATCACCTCCGTCAGCAGCCACGGGGGGCGTCCCAGCGGAGTACAAGCACAAGGCAGGCAGGGCCGTGCTGGGCTCACTTGTCCCAACAACCAGCCACCAAGACAGAGACTGAGGACCCAGGCGGGACCTTCTGGTGACCTCTGCAAGATGCGGCTGCCAGGATGATCTGCCATCCAGCCCAGTCCGGCCCCCCCTCACCCCTGGGGAGCACCTGCTGTGTGCACACAGGGGAGCAGCTGAAGGTGTCAACGAGGACAATGACAAAGCGGCAGCACCACAAACTGTCGGCATGGGGCACCTTTCCAGCTCACACAGTTCACTATGCCAGCACTCCAAAGCCCCGTACGGGGTCACGGTGCGTTTCTGAGACCCTTCCCCACCACACCTCCACAATGCCAGTCAGCCGGGGGACGAAGCAACTGGATCGGACTCCTAAGAGCAGGGACCCTGTGGCCAGGGTGACCGCTGGCTCCTCCCGGCAGCTGGGGGTCAGGAAGGAGACCCCCAGGCCTGACTGACCTTCTGTGGCCTCAGCCTCCCGACCCTGCGGTGGCGCTGGCTGGGGCTCCTCCTCCTCTTCCTCGGCGTCCGCCTCCTGCGAGGCCTCCTCCTTCAGGCCGCCAGGCTCCTCCAGGAGGGTGGCCCCGGTGGCCCCCTCCCCTGGCGACTTGGGGTCTTCTGGCTTGGGCTTCTTAGGCTGGCTCCTTTTCCGGTGGGACCTGGAGAGGCACGGTCATCAGACAGGAGGTCAAATGACTGGGAGAAGTCCCATCTGTGTGCCCCACCACCCAGCCTGCAAAATGGAGCCCCGGACGGCGCCCCAAAGTCACAGGGTCCAGGGCCAGCGCAGCTGGCTCAGGAGTAGGGGGACGTGGAGGGGGGACAGGCCCGGGGGCCACTGGGGCAAAGCGGGTGCTGATGACCAGGAGGTGGGATGACAGGGGGTGCTGGCTCGGGGACAGGGAGGTGGAGGGGGGACAGGCATGGGGGCCATGTGGGGCAGAGCGGGTGCTGATGACCAGGAGGTGGGATGGTGGGGGGGCGCTGGCTTGGGGAGAGGGAGGTGGAGGGGGGCTGCGTGGGGCAGAGCGGTGCCAATGGCCGGGAGGGGGGGGGGGGGGGGGTGGGGGGGGGGGGCGGGGGGGGGGGGGGGGGGGGGGGGGGGGGGGCAGGTGGAGATGCCTGTGCACAGGGACAAGGTGGACTTACGGCGGCCCCGGCCTCCTGGTCTGCTCTTTCTTCCTTTCTAGACTGGCCTTTCTGTCCTCCTCAGTCTTTCTCCAGTGTCTGTTTTCTTTCAGACTAATTTGTCTAGAATGTAAACGTCAGGGAGTTTTTCTCTAGCACTTCTGCTGACTCCCCGGACGCCTTGTCTAAGGGCCTGGCCTTGGGCACCTGCCCGAACCCGTGCTCCGTGTCCCTTACTCGCCAGTGGCTGGGGCAGGGCCCAGCCTCGCTCAGGGCTGCGATCATCTGGGGGTGGCCCTCGGCCTTCCGCCCCAAGTGAGAAGTCACCTGAGGCTCAGCCATGGCTTCTCAGGGCAAACCAGAGAGAATCGGTTAAAAAGGAAGGAAAGAATACAAGCAGGCTGGATGGGACTGTAGATCAGCGGCCCGGGCCGCCCTGTCCAGCCCTGGGAACTTTCCAAGGAGGAGACAGGGGCTGGGATGTGGAGAAGCCTGCTTTGGGCAAGTCACCGGCACCCTCCAGGGTTGGGGTGACACCCCTGTGGGGCCTCAGGCTCAAGCCTCAAAATGCACTAGCCTTTCTTCTCCCTGAGGGTCAGCAATGCCAAGAGAGCCGCTGGCTATGGCTTCCCTCCCTCCAGGGGCTCTTTGTGCGGCCCCAGTGAGGTCAGTTTGGACACGGAGACCCCATGGGGCTCCCCGTGGCAGCCGCACCTCCAAGGACCAAGAAGTCACCAAGCAAAGCAAGGCCTTGTAACTGGGGCTGGGTGGGGGACCCGGGGAGGCCTTGAGGACTCCCAATGCCAGGCCCCCCATTTCCCACCCAGGGGTGCCCACGACAGCCCTGCTGTCCCAGGACGCAGGGACCTGAGAGCTGCCTCACCACCTTCCCCATGCCTGCCCCTGCCGGCTCCCGGGGGGGGCCTCTCCTAACTGTCCCCTAACGCTAACTGCTGCCGGTCCCTCTCACTGCTCAGCTGCCTCGCTTGAGGGCCCCTGGCTTGCCACTGCTCATCTCCCCTGAGCCCGGGCAAGGCCAGGCTGACAAGCCCCGGGTGATGCTCGCACATGAGCCACTCCAATGACCAAAGGCGGAAAGCAGGGAGCATTCCGGGGGAGGGAGTGTCATGGGCAGAGGCATGGCGTCACACACATCATGGCGTGCACTGCGGGGGGGTGCGGGGTGGGGGGGGGCAGGAGAACGCGCAGGTAAGGAAGGAGGCAGGCAGGAAGGGGCACGGGAGCCAGGGGAGGGGGGGGGGAGAACGCATTCTACCACCATGGAGCCAGGGAGGGGGGCCCTCCACGTCGTGGAGCCACTTTGGGGAATGCGGCCCCACCTGGCAGCAAGCCCCAGGACGGCAGCAGGGCGCAGCCGGCTTGCGTCACCAGCTGTCACCCGAGGAGGGGCTTCTCTCCAGGTCTGGGGATGCCACAGGACAGGGCGCGCACGGGCGAACACCCGCGCCGGCCCCAGGCAGCAGCCACCAGTAGGGCGTCCTCCTACTGCCAACTCACCTGGCCGTGGTTTCCTGCAGCCCCCCTGCCCCACCCCTCCCCCGGCCCAGGAACTGGGAGGCCACCTCGGATGCTGCCCGCCGCTCGCAGGGCCGACCAGGGGCGGTCCTGTCGGTCCCAGAGAGCCTAGACCTTCCCCGGCCCCCAGAGCACCACGGGGCTCAGAGCGCTGGGCAGCCCCAGCCGCAGTACCAGACCCCAAGCCCCACCAGGCCTTGCTAATGCGGAGACCCCCAGAACGGGGCGGAGCCAGACTGACAGACGTAGGTGGAAGGCCACCCCCCCTCCCGCCCCTGCAGGGTGGGAAAAGCAAGCTGAATGTCAGCATGCAAAGAAGATACCCGTCTTGTGAAAACGTACACTGGAAGAACGTGTAGCCAGTCTGTCGGAGTGGCAGGAAGAGGCGTCCACCATGCACTTCGGGTCATGCAGTGTGGCCACAGCGGCACCCCCGGGCCAGCGCGCCAGATGAGCTGCCTCCCCCACTCGTACTTGCTTCCACGTGTCTCTGCCCCGCCACAAGCACAAAGGCTGTGGCCCGGCACCCTGCCACCTCCAGGCCCCCCCGTGCTCCCTACGTCTGCCACTGCGGTCAATGTGGTGACGTTCAGATGTCCCTTCTCCTGCCTCTGTAGGTGTCATTCATCCATGAGCGACACAACTGGTCACTCGCTCCTCCTGGAGTTGGGAACTGGCCCGTCTTAGATGCTTAGCTTTCCTGGTGATCTCCAAGCTTGTGGGTGGCCTCTGACGCAGGGCGTCCCACGCTCCTCGAGGACACCAAGGGACCTGCCCCCGTGAGACTGCCTAGGAGGCTCCTGCGTGGGATCCGGGTCCCTCAATGTGACGTCTTTCGTGGTTGACACCCTTGTTTGGCTGGAGCACATCCTCCGGTAGCTTCCTCAGAAAGAAGGGAAATCTGAGGCTTCCCGTGTCTAGAATGATCTTTATCCCCTTGCACATTTAGTTTGGAATTTGGCTAGGTACATCCTTTTGGGTTGAAAATTATTTCTCTTCTGATTTTTGAAGGCCTATTCCTTTGCACGTTAGCTTGTAGCATATGTCCGATGCCTTTAGGATCTCTTGTTCTTCATGTGGACCTAGCTGTTCCTTTCAGAAGCTTTTGGGACCTTCTGTTTAACCCAAGAGTTGTGAAACTGCCTAGTGACGTGTACATTGTATGGATCATTTTCATCCTCTGTGCTGAACTTTTTAATCTGGAAATGCAGTGTTTGGGTCCCAGGCAATGTTCTCTCCTCTCTTTCCAAAACACCTCGCAGAGGCCCCAGCTGCTCAGGAAGCCTCTGTGGCATGATCTCCCTGTCCTCTGCTCGACTTCTCGGCCCTGGGAGACACCTCAAGCCGACTCCCAGCCCACCTGTCTGTCCACCTGGAGCCAGCTCTCCCCGAGCTGCGCAGGCTCCTCCTCACTGGCAGGTGCACCCCTCAGTGACCCCCGGGTGGCTAGGTGTCTGGCGGCTCACCACACCATCTCCTACGTGGGCCCTGTTCTTCTCTCTGGTTGGAGACGCTCACACCCCATCTTCTGCTGGAGATGGAGGGGTGGGGGCCCTGAGCCCTGAAGCACCTCACACTTGGCCTCCAGCCCACTGCGGTCCCTGGCCCAGGAGGCGCCCATGTCTCTCAATCCCAGGCCTTTCCAGAGTTCCCGGCACAAGCCAGCCTCCTCCCTGTCTGCCTTGGATCTGAGCTTCCTCTGTGCTGCAAAGGTGGGGCTCGCTCGCCCGCCCTTTCCTTCCTGTCCAAGTCTGCAGACACGGCTCAGCAGCCGCCTTCCCTCTGCTGTTCTTGGTCACTCCTGTGTGGTCGTCGTGGTGATGTTCCAGGAGTGGGTAGAGCAAAACCATGCACTTTACCCTCCAGGCTTGACTGCGGGTCACTGCTGTAAGTTCATGGGAACCAAAGACTGGGACTAAGCCCAAAAACCGACATTAATGTTTTCAGTGTGGAAGCAGGTGTCCTTGGACCTCAGACGGGAGGAGAGGCAGTGTGGGGGCTCCTCCTGGACCCCCACCCAGGCGGCAGGCTCCGAAGGGCTCCTGGCCTGGTCAACAGAGGGCCCAAAGCACCCAAGGAGCCAGCTCCGACAGGACTGGCCGCTGCCCAGGGCCTCTGCTTCCGCAGGGGAGCATCCGGGACCGCCAAGGCCCCTGGAGCCAGCACGGCCGCTGCATCCGGGAGCAGGGGGCCAGGAGCCCTGTGCCCAAGACCCTTCTCCACACCCCCCCCCCGCCCCACCAGCCGCAAGACACGCACTCCTCATTCACCCCCCAGCACTGCCTGCCCCCAGAGACAGGCAGGCGAGCAGCAAGGAAAGGATTTCACCTTCAGAAACTGTGGTGCATGCTCTGCTCTGGGGGAGAAAAATCGAGGTAACATTCAGTGGGCCACCAGGGCAACAAGCTCCTTGGGGCCGTGGAGCTGGCAGGCCCCAGGGTCACAGGGCTTGCTCCTGAGAGGCCAGGAGGTGTGTCTGTGGGAAGGGGCTCAGGGCCAGGGGCGGGGCCGGGGCGGGGGCGGGGCGCTGGTGGGTACGGGCTCAGACATGTGGTAACCTCCAGCCAGGCTCAGGGTGTCAGGCACAGGGAGGAGAGGAGAGACAGGCCGCCTGTGGGTCAGCAAGCATCGGGCGGTGGGAGGCTGGACCTGGACTCCCTGTTTCCATTGTGACATGAGGGTGGTGGGGGGAGAGTGGCCCAGGTGGACAGGTAGGGGTCAAGGTCAGCTGGAGCAGGCAGCAGCTGCGGCGGGATAAGACCCGTGGGTCCCCGCGAGGGAGCGTGCCCCTCTCCATCTTCCCGTCAGCAGACGGCTGAGCAGGGCCGGCACGGGTGTCGTGCAAGGCTGGCGTGTGGCCGGTGGACCACGCACCTGCCGGAACGTGCGGTCGATGGGGGCCACTTCTCAAAGCCTTTGTCAGAAGTGACAAGGAGCCAAGAGGAAAAGACAGTGTGCACCCGGAAAAGGGCTGTTCGTTCAGAACAGGAGGAGGAAGAGCATGGAGATGCTAGCCCAAGGAGCCGCGCATCAAGAGGCGGGAAGGTCACAGCTTCGTGGCGTTTGTCACGGGGCGGGGTCAATTCACACGACCAGATTTCGGTGTGGATCCTCAGGGGGGCCACAAGTAGGGTGCAGATCATTTCTCCCGGAGAGGCCAACACCTGGCTTCTGCTCTGAGGCGATGTTTGGGGGAGGGGGCACGCTGTCAGAAGGCTGAACCTTTGAGGGGCAGGGGCCTGGCTAAGCTGGTCTGAGCAAGGACCAAGGAGAAGCTGCAGGTCCCAGAGAAGGAGAAGGGGCCACAGGGGGACTCAAAGAATGGAGGGGAACAGCGGGCACGTGAGGAGCCCACCCCAATGCCATGCCCTTGCTCAGGGATTTCACACGGTGTCTGGGGACATCTGTGGTCGTCACAACTGGGGGTGCTCCTGGCACTGAGTGGGTGGGGGCCGGGGTGACTCCTTAACCTCCCACAGTGCCCAGAATGTGCCCTTCCGGAGAGTGATCCGGCCCCAGAGTCCTCAGTGCTAAGGAGAAAGACCTGGTCTGAGGACAGAGCCAGCATCACCCTCACCCTCACCCTCTGGCCCAAGCCAAGGATGCTCAGGGGGAGACATCCCTCCCCCAAATCAAACCCTCTGAGGCTCAGGGGAGCTGGCACAGCTGGTCAGGGCAGAGCACCACATGACCAGGAGAGAGTCACATCGGACTCCGTGACAGTCACTGAGCTCAGGCCAAGGGGCAGGGGCATCCAGCTTGGCCTTGAGTCCTCAGCCCGCTTTTTCTGAGAAAGGCCCCCCAACCCCTGACTTTAAAGAAAAAGAAGGCAATCAGCCATATTTTACATACTAAAGGCTTTAAAGAAAATGCCCTCCTTGGGAACAAGCCTGGTTTGTACTCCAGTCCCCCTGGCTGGTTACTACAGCTCCCCTGGTCGGCAGCAAGGGAGGGAGAGATGGAACACAGGAAGACTCCAGAAAGCAAGAGTGTATGACAAGGGTGCTGGGACAGTGAGGGGGTAGCCCAGGCAGAGCGGGTGGAGGGTGCTTCCTCTGGCACAGAAGGTTCTGGACCGGCCGGCTGGGGTCCCTTGTCCTCTGGGCAGGCTCTTCAGACTGCCTCTAATGCCACTCCATTTCTGGGATATGATGCCCGTTTATTGGCAATCCGCTCTGTTGACCAATTAGGCTGAGCCACAATCAATTAGCCGTTATGCAAATGCACGTCTGGCCTGGGAGCTAGCCTTCCACCAGCTCACTCCTCGCTTTGTTGCAGGCTGGCCTCACCCAGAAGTTGCTCCCCACAAGGAACATAGGGAGAGCCAGAAATCAAAAGGACAGACAACAAAAGAAAGCAGAGAAAAAAGAGACTCACCTTCACGAAGGCTGTCAGGAGCAGCTGTGAAAGCATTCCGGAGCTGCCGGAACATTCTCAGAGAGAGGGGCCCCAGGGTGGGGAAACCATGCAGTGAGGCTGAGACTGCCCAAGATTCGCAGATTCACAGACAGACACGGGGTAGCAAGAACAGCCCAGTCGGGGGCAGGCTCTGGGCCGGCACAGCCCCTCAGCCAGGATGGTTTTTCCCAGAAACAGGTCCAAGGGTGTCTGTCCCCGTAGGGTGCAGGAGTGCCACCAATGGGGCTCCCCCGGCTCCCCAAAGGAGGGCTCTGTCCCAGCCTCCCGAGATGCCATCCACGGCCAGTGGGGACAAGATGAGGCTGGAACGGAGTGGCTGCAAGTGGAAAAGCTCTCCCCGAAGGACAGATCCACCTGCTGCCTGATTTGGCAGCACCTACCAGCTAAGGATGGTGATGATGCTTTTGAACGGCTCACAAGGTGACAAGAATGGTCCTACTTGGCGGCAGGGGAAAATGATATGAAATTCCAATCTCAGCGTCCGTCAATAAAGTTTTACCGGGACACGCCACGCGCACTGGTTTACGGAACGTCTACTGTCTACAGCAGCTTTCATGCTGTCGAGCGGCTATGAGCCCGTCAGGCCCCGCACCGCACAGTTCCAGCTCAAGGCTGGGGGCCCAGCAAGGATGTGCTGAATGTTCTTTGGGCACCAGGAAGGAATCCGGCGGAACACTGTCCTGGAGCACTCAGACCCGGAGAGCCTGGGCATTCCCACAAAAAGCCAATGGACCAATATCCTGGGTAGCGGGGCGCCATCGGGCACTGCTGCCGGCTGTCTCTCATTCCTGGCCCCAAGCTGACTCCCCCTCAGCCCAGACCCGCCCCTCACGTCCCCACAGTCTCGGTGACATGCCAAGAGGGTGCTGTCGCTTTGCCTTCTCCCCCACCCAATGCCAGGCATGTGGCCCGGCGGTCACCATGCTGGCCTGGAGGGATCCAGACTATAGAGAGGGGCCCTCCGAGCCAGGATGGGGGTGTAAAGGACATCCGTGGGGGGGGCAGGATTCTGCATCACGGCCATAATCGCGAATCCAACAGCAGGATTTTGAAAGTGCCAAATGAGCATCCACAGACGCAAAAGGGCAGGGGCGCGGCAGCCACACAGGCTCCAGCACGAGACCTACCATCGCTCGGAGCCAAGAAGGGACCCGAGCAGCCCTGCCACGCAGAAACAGGGCTCCCGTGTCCAGGACTGTCACAAGAATGACGGGGACAGCCTGTGTCCTCTCAGAGAGGAAACCGTGTGGCCCAAGGGCCAAAGGACTGGCCTCCCAGGAGCTGGTGAACGAGGAGTAGGAGGGAACCTGAGTCCCTGACAACACAGACACCACCTGCCCCCAGGCCCAATGGCCATGTTCGGGGAAGTCGAGGCCTGAGAAACACATTTGCAGAAGAGACAGGACGGGGAAGAGAGGAAGAGAGCAAGGAAGGAAAGGGAAAGGAGCAAGGGAGGGGAGGCAAGGGAGGGGGAGGAGGAGGGGGAGGAGGAGGCGGAAGGGAGGTGGGGGACAGCTTGCAGCCACCAGCCAGGTGGAGAGTGGGAGTGGCTGGGGCAGCAGTCACTTACTGTCACCAGCAGAACCTGGCAGGGCGCAGTGGCTCAGGCTCCTGGGTGACTCACCTGCGTAGGAGCTTGGCCTTGAGTGAGGCCCGGGAGGCGCTCCAGGTGCTCAGCTCTGGGCTGCTCAGGGCCGTGGGCCGGGTGTGGTCGAGCACCGTCAGGTCCTTGCCTTGCTTCCACAGCTCATACCGCTCTGGCTGCAGGATGCGCACGAACACGTCCATGGAGATCTTGACCATGTCCTTCCGGCACGTGCACTGTGGGGGGCAGGGGACATCTGCTGAGCCCGTGGCTTGCGAGCCGAACAGGGGCAGGGTGAGTCCCACCCCGGCCTCTCTCCTTTCTAGAACCTCTACTCCAGACAGGAAATGGCGCCTTTCCGTCCCAAGTGGAAGCCGTGCCCTCAAGTGGCAGCCTCTGGCCCACTCCTGTGGGGTCACAGCCCCCGCCCAGCACGAGGCCCAGGGAAATGACAGCAGACCCTTTGTGGGGGACCCGGGGGTCAGCAGGCAGACAGACGCAGCTCAGTAGCCCCAGGTCACGAGGGTCCAACCTCCAGCTGCCCACGTGTCGGCTCTAACCAAAACCTGCCAGCTGTCGGACACGCGCCCCCTGCAAAATGCATGTGGAATGCTTCCCAACAGCAGTCATTTCGAAGGTTAGGAAGAGGAGAGAGCGGTCAGTCCCAAAAGGCTGAGAGCAAAAAAGGAAACAAGTGATTTTAAGAAGGTGCAGGGCACCCAAGGGCGCATACGTGCCTGCTCCTGGTCTCTGCCTCGCGGGTTTGGGGAGAGGAAGCCAGGACTCGAGAGACTCAGTGGCTGCCCCAGGGCGGCCAGAACTCAGACTGAGAGTGGCCCGCTGAGGCAGGGGGTGGGCACAGTGTACCAGGGGGGCCTGCAGCAATACTGCCTCGGAGCAGAGGGTCCTCTGTGTCTGGGAGCTTCGAGCATGGGGCAGACAAGCATGGCGAGGACAGGCTGAAATGGGGTCCCTCTTGTCCCCTCTTCTGCTGTCTAGACCCATCCCTCTCTGTGCCCTGAACAACTCCCACAAGCCACATGTTCCTGGGGCCTCTCCTCCATGTCATCGCATCGTGGTGGCCCCCAGTGCCGGGCACCATGCAGGAGGCATGCAGGTGTCCCAGGGACACTTAACACCTTGGGAAGTCGTGGGTCAGAAAAGCCAGCTAAAGATTCCAGAAGCTGGGCTCCAGCCAGTGAGCCAATGACCTTCCTCCATCAGCAGGAAGAACTCAGGCAGCCCTGGTCTCCCGACTTACCTGTGGGATGAGACCAAGATGGGACTGGAAAATCAACCTACTGCAAAAAGGGAGAGAAACTAAGGAGCCACTGGTCTAGGGCAGGGCTGGCAAACTGTCCATAAAGGGCCAGGCAGTGGCCCAGTCACAACCTCCCAACTCTGCTGCCGTGGCTCAGAAATATCATAGGTAATACATAAATGAATATGTATACCAATAAAACTTTATTTACAAAGACAAGTGAAGGGCCGGATTCGGCCCAGGGCCTGGTTTGCAGACTGGTCTAGACTCTGGAGAGTAACGCAAGCCCTGGAAGCAGGTGGCCTAGGGGACCCAAGGAAGTGGTCTTGACCCACGGGTGCCCCTCCTGCCTAAACCGGACACAGTCCTTGCCTCCTTATGGGGACACATATACCCAGGAAGGCCTGTCCTGCGAGCACTGACCAGAAGCCTCAGGGCATCCACCCTTCAGGGATGCGCCCGGGGACACCCGCACTGCAGCCCCTACAGCTCCAACTCTGAATGCCTGCCTGCTCAGAACGCTCTTGGCCCCTCTTTCTGCCTCCCTGTCAAATAAACAGGCTTAGGAGAGGCCCGTTTCCAAAACCATAGCTTAAAACATGTTTCCATTTTAAACACACGTCTCGCCCTCCTTCACAACCGTGTCACTGTCACTGTCACTTTCTCAATGGAAATGGCAAGAAAGAAAGGATGTAACTGGATCCAGCAACCGTGCCCCCTGCCCTGAGACAAGCCCTTCCATGCTTGCCCCATCACTGAGGACCCCCATCTAGGTGGGTGTGGCAGGGCTGCGGGAGGGGCTTCAGGAAGTGTCCTGAGGAATTTTCTGCAGCCCCAGCTCCCACCCCCACTCCCTCCCACCCCCCAGGACTGGATCCAGGAGCTTGGACTAGGGGACGGCAATAACCTGACCACGACGAGCAAGAGGGAATATTTATGGACAAGCGAGTCCCAGCAAAAGCAATTCATTTAATGAAAAATTGCAGAAGAGAAAGGCTGGCGGTGTAATTTGGCTTCTGAGTGGCGGGAGCACAGATGGTGCCCGTGTTTCAGATTCCTGGCCCGGGCCGCGGCCTCCCCAGAGCCCCCATCGACAGCGGCTTAAGGGATTTGTATGGAATAGCTTTGCAATTGCTTTTCCTTAAGTAATTAAAAAAAGGCACCTGTGTGCACCCCGGGGGGGACACGTAGATGTGCTCCGAGGAGCAATGCCAGGTGGCCTGGAGCCTGGCCCGTGCCCCGCTGCCCGGCTGAAGCCACACTCCCTCTCCGCTGGTTCTGGCTGCAGTGGGGCTTATGGCCCGTCGGGGAGGATTCTGGAGCCTCACGGGCACCCAGGGAGCAAGCACTGGGTCCGGAGAGGGGGAGCAACAGCCGCTGGGATTTAGGACACAGCCCCATCGCCTCCTCGGCAGGGCAGCTGAGCTCCGGGTGGGGCAGGCGCGACGGAGCCACGGGCTCCCGTCGGCCCACCAGTTAGGGAGGCGAGGTTGCTAAGGCCGACAAAGAAGACCCAGCTTCTCCTCTTGGGGCCAAGCACGCCAGGCCCCCAACAGCCCTCAGCACCGGCTACCTTGTGACTGGGGCCATCACAGGTTGCTGGTTCACTGCAGGTGGCCGGGCCAGCCAGGGCAAGCACAGAGGCTCCAAGCTGCAGGGGCTGCTCGGGAAGGAGGCTCAGGGTGGGGGCAGGGACGGGGGGAGTTCAAGGCAGGCTCTTCGGGACGGCCTGGGCAAATCGCTCTATCTGTTTTTATTCTCCCTCTCCCACCCGCCCCCATCCCACTCCCAAACCAGAGACAGGCATTTTCAAGAGTCTGCTGGAGTCACTCAAGCTGAAAGTTTCCGGTGCTCTCCTACCAGCTCCCCAAGTGAGCAGCCCATGCCCTGCCCCCATCAGCACCCGCCACGGAGTGTGTGCTCTCAAAGGCAGCCGGCCGTGTCGTTAAGTGTCTGATGAGAATGGGGCACAAATGTGGGGAGGAGGTCTGAGGGGCCCCCTGCACCACGGCCAGCGCACACAGCCCCTAGCCGCCAGAACTGGCTGCCAGCCCCAGCGGGGAGCGGGAGGGTGCGGCTCTGGCAAACCCTGGATGTGGCGCAGCCACTGTCCATTCCTGTCACTTGAGGCAAGCGGGTCCCCGCGCCGCGCCTCCCAGGGACCTCCCCCAAGGAAGTGAGGAGCCCAGGCAGAGCCGGCCTCCCCTTCGGTACTGACAACACCGCGCGTGCACACAGGAGGAACCGTAAGCAGGCTGTTCGATGGCCGTGGGCAGATCCGCACGACGGCGCCCAGCGCCGCTGCTACTTGGTCCGGGGCACCACGTAAATGACAGAAACGTTCTTGGGACGGATCTGTGATCTCAAGAAATACAACACGCATGCTCACAAGTACAAGGCCCCGTCATGAACAAAAATCTTTAGAAAAAGCCAAGCTCCTTAATCAGACACCAACCATGGCTCTTTCAACTGTGGGGCCAAGCCATTTGTGTGCGTTGACTTTCCTAAATCTCTTTATTGGGCAGGTATGTCGTTTAAAAGTGGAGGATAGGCAAATGACAGAAAGCGGGCCAAATGTGGCCCATGACCCGTCTGTAAAGAAAGTTTTATTGGCACGGCCACACCCACCACTGTGTTGGTGCTGCTACAGCTGAGTAGAGCGGGCCCACGGAGACCACGTGGCCCACGCACCTGCAAACATTCACAGAAAGTTTGCTGAACCTTGATTAGAGGGGCAGAATGATTTTCACAGGGTAGCCTGAGGCCTGAGGACCTCAGTGGGGCATGTGCCAGAGGCCGACCTCGGTGAACTGTGTGAGCCCCTACAGACATGTGCTGTGGACTGAGCTGTGCCCCCCCCCCCCACTAGGTTGAAGCCCTAACCCTTAATGTGATTGCCTCTGGAGATCGGAACGTCAGGAGGTAAGTACAGTTAAACCAAGTCCTCTCCCCGCCCCATGCAAGACAGCCGGGAGGCAGCCGGCTGCAACCCGCCAGGGGGCTCTCACCAGAACCCGGCCCCCTGGCACCCTCTTCTCAGACATCCAGCCTCCGGAACTGCGGGGGATACATTCCTACTGTTTACAAGCCACCCAGTCCACGGTCCTTTGTTACAGCAGCCCGAGCTGCCTGGGACAGGTGTCCTTGTGCACACTTCCCGCAATCCTGTTCTTGACTGACCATAGCAGGCTGCACACTCCCCACCAGCTGCTTCCAGAATCCAGCTCTCACCAGGGGCCAGGAAGCACCTAGAGCCTGGTGCACAGAGGCCTGGTCTCAGGTTCGGCCTCCTCTAGGCTACCTGTCCCCCATACCTACAGCCCAATCTGGCCATTCACTGTGAAAACAGACTCCCCTGGAGACCAAAAGGACCTCAGGGGGCCTGGGCCAGCTGCCCTTCACCCATGCCGGGGCCCAGACCCAGCCTCAAAGGGTGCCCGGGGGCTTGAGAGGACCAGCCCCATGCTGTCTGGGGGGCTTTGGGTCCCCTCGTAGCAGAGACACTGGCTCCTAACCCCCCAGCCACAGATCTCACACGCTCTGCCTGGAAGCGCCTGGCGTTTTTGATTTTACGAACCCAGGCACTCACACACGGAGGAACACAAGCATGGAGGTCTCTGAAATGACAGCTAAGGAATGAAGGGGTCGGGCCTTGGGGCGCCTGGGTTTGCTCAGAACCACTGCACCTGCGCCTAGAGCAGAAGAGGAAAGGTGAACAGCAGAGCTGGCACAAAGCCTCCTGCAGCCCAGTGCAGTCTGGCCCAGAGTGCGCGTAGGTGCGAGGGGCCCGTGACTTCCTAAGGTTGTAGGTGAGTAAGAATTAAGGTACTGAGATCAGATTCAGCTACTGTGAAGCCACACAAACCCGGAGCAAGATGGTCTCAGGCTCTGAGCTCCAAGAGGGTCCCATCTCCCACGTGTGGACTATTCTGTGCTCTCAGCTGGCGAAGCTGAATCGAGGTGGTGTCCGCACGCTGGGCCCTCCCTGCAGCGGCTCTCGGTGGCATCAGGGGACAAGACACACAGCCCTCCCCTGCTCGCTGGGAGCAAGGACCCCCCGTGCACGCTCCTCGTCCTGCCCCTCCAGTTACTGCTGCTTTTGACCAGAGAGGCACCTGGGGGAGGGCCAGCGGCAGGATGCCTCCTCACCATCCCAGGAACTGACTCCCTTGGACATCTCACCAGGGGCCCCGAGGACGCTGGTGGAGACAGAGAGAGAGGGGAGGGGAGGGGAGGGGTGGGGAGTGAAGAAGCGGGCAGGAGCCTGCCAGGGCAGAAGCCCAGCCAGGGCCCGGGCCGTTCCCCAGACAGGGCGCTCCCAACACGGAGCCTCCTGTCACAGCCACACAGGCCTCTGTGACCCCCAGTGGATCACTCCTGTCACAGAACCGCCCGAAAGGCCAGGGATCTTGAGCGCCAGCCAGAGGCTCAACAAGAAGCACTCTTGTCACTTCCAGATGACAAATGACTAGAGTCACGACCACGGAGTTTAGGGGCCCTGGGCCTAATCTGAGCGCCGACCTGGGAGCAGGGAGGCTGTCACCCCAGGTTGGAAGACTGACATATCAAACAGCCCGACATTCATGCACGTCTCCCAGGATTTGCCGCTAAGACCAAGGAAAATGAGAAAACAGGGTAGGGTGGAGGTTTGCCTCTGGTTATGAGAGCAGGGGCCCCAAGCAGAGACAAATAGGGTTCTTCTTTCCCAAGCATGAAAAAATAGAAATTGGCATGTCGTCAGGCTCAGAGCAGGGGGCCCTTGGGGCCCAGAGACACTCTCAGCTCGGGCTGTCCATGCCACGGGGGGCAGAGGGCAGGCTCAGAGGGCCCACAGAGCCGGACCAGCATCGGGGCTCCCGGCACTCAGGGCACTTGGCAGCGGGGACTCCCAGGCCACCAACACGAGACCCTGACTCCCACAGGGGACCGCACTGCAGGATGATAACTGAGGGCCACCACCTCAACTCCACCTCTCCCTCTCTGGGCTTTAAAGCAAAAAAAAAAAAATTTTTTTTTCAACCTTTTCATAGGAATCAATATTAAAACCCACAACATCCTCAAGGATCTCATTTATTAGCATTCCCATGGCCCCCACTGTGCAAAGCACTTCGCCACTGCTCACAGGACGCTCCCCAGCTGCACGGGATGGTGGGCGGGGCCCGAGTCAGCAGCTGGCAGGCAGCCAGGGATTCATGGCTCCTCTGGGACTGGGTGCCCCACAAGCCCCTCTGCTCCCCATCACGGCCCAGGACACATCCAGCCACCGAGGGCACTGGAGTTTGCCCCACTGGATCCGGGGTCTCCTCTGCAAGCACTTTTGCTAAATGTAAAGAAAGCATCAACCTGCAGGCTCAGAAATGCGCCTGGCATCTTCCTTGGAAGGCTGGCGCCATGCCTTGCCTACAGCGACAGGGACAGGATGGGATGTAGGAAGTCATTTTAAATAGACCTTTCTACGGGAAGGGGACCAGCCTCATGCTGTCAGGGGTTTTAAATGAGACCACGCAGGCAAAGCTCCCAGCCTGGGGTGGGCAGGTCAGTCAGCATTGGCGCATTTCCGATCATAAAACAAGACCCCTGTCTCCTATTTCTCCAGCCCCTTCCTGTGCTACTCATCTAGCAGGAGAGAGAAAAGCAACAGAAGCGTTTCTCTGCGTCTGATTCCTAGGCCTAGTGCTTTGTTCTCAGCTTCTGAGGAATTACCCTTTACCAGCCCATCATAACTACCCCGCAAAATGACCGAAAACACACAAGACAGTGCATTTTTGTAAAGTAAGATTAAAAAAAAATTGAAAGCCAGACCTTCCTTTAACATCGTGTAGCAAATGGAGAGCCCTCCCATGCGCTGAGCTCCACCAGCTGACCCCGCCACACACACCTGTCCTCAGTGACCCTGAGGCCTCTGTGGCTCCTCGGCTGTGGGAGCCCTGGCCCAGCTGGGGTCTGTGTCCTCCTCTGCCTCCGAGCCTGGGCCCCGCTCTGTAGGTCTCTGTGGGCTGGACTTCAGACAAGGCTCCCTCGAAAGCTGCTTCCGGGGGCTATGCACCATCAGCCTCAGGGGGCTCCACGGGAAGCAAACGCACAAAAATCTTCCATAGACCTTGACCTCCCCCGACTGACACGTGGGCCCTAAATGCCTACCATCTGCAGAACTTGGGACCTACCATGTGCGGGGTGGACCCCACCGGAGAATGAGAGCTCCCATCTTGCTAGCAACTGCTCACTGATGCAGGGGGAACCCGAGGCACACACGCAGCTCAGAAGAGACTTTCGGGGACCGCCAACACTTTACAAGGGTACAGCCCTGGGAAGACCAGAAGGAGTGCAGGGTCCCACCCAGAGCACCTGCTTCTCACCCAGTCCTGTGTCTCCTTCCAGAATGTTCTCTTCATACCAACACAACATAGATGGCCTTTTCTTTTTAGACAGAGGACAGCCCACAGCCACTGTTTACACCTTGCCTTTTCCCCAGGACACATTTTCGGGGGAACGCTCCACCCGAGAGCTTGAGGAGCCACCTCACCCCTTTTTCATGGCTGTAGAGTATTCCAGCATCTGGCTGGCTCATCATGATGGGTGTGCATTTAGGTTGTTTCCAATCTTCTACATTCAAGGATACTCTATATTCTAAAATTAATACCATCACGGCTTGAGTGAACTACTAACTTCACTTCCCTCAGGTGACTCTGCTAACAGCAACCACCTCCAGGTTTCCAGAGAATGAGACATGCTTCTGTTCTTTTTGTTCGGCTCTCTTCACCCCCATGGGTGCCAGTCCACATTCTTTAAAATGCTGATTCTGGTTTAAAAAAAAAACCACTCAGCACTCCCTTACCGGCCCCCTCCCCTCCCACAGAATGTTTCAGCTTGTTTACAGGCTCCCCTCTGTGTCTTCCCAGGACCAGAGCGGTCAGGGCTCACCTGCAGGGACGGACACCCCTGACGACGCCCGATGTCAAAGTCACCGACCACACTAGCGCAGGAACGGCCGTTTCGCAGAGGCGACGACTACTCAGTCTGCCATGGTGAGGGCACAAAGCCGGCAGACACCCAGGTCCCCCGAGCGCCCTGCTGAGGACAAGACCACTCTATGCGGCTGGAGGTCAGGCCGTGGGGAGGCCCCGGGGGACACCGTGTGAAGGTTCACAGCGCTGCACACTACTCCATTCTGCATCTGTCGGGCACTCACTCAGACCCCCGAGGGGCCCCAGGCTGAGAAGTCTCTCGCTCTGGGCCCCGTTCCCTCCCAGCACTGCTGGCCGGCCGCCCTCGCTCTGATCTGTGCTGGGACACGTGTGGCACGCAGGCTCCAGAACCAGATGCTGGTCACAGTGAAGGTGGACATGTCACTGAAGGACCCACAGCAATCGGAACGACAGACGCCCCCTGGTGGGAGCTCCAACAGTGGGTGGTCTGCTGCGGGCTGCCTCAGAGCCCATGGGGTCTTGTTTGCCAAGCTTCCCCCATTTAAATAGCACCGAGCTTTACTCAGGGGCCACCTTTTTTTTTTTTTTTAAAAGATGGAACTGACATTAGAGTTTGCTCATGTAAAAGAGCAAACTGGGACCGAGAAGATGCAGCGCCGGCCTCAAGAGGGTTTTATTAAACGGACCTCAATGAAATCATCAACCCAGATGGCATCTGAGCACAGGGACCCCCACGCGTTTGCGCCCATGCAGCGGCACTGGCTCTGGGCCTCTGTCCGCAACCAGGGCGGGCGGGCCCACAGCCCACGGCCACCGACCAACGAGTGGCCCGCACGCGCGCTAGTGCGTGTGAGGCTGGGGCACCCTTGGAGACAGCAGGCCCCACACGGTGAGGCCAGGCCTGCGATGACCCCGTCGCCTGCAGAGCGGCACGTCCAAAGCCACACACCACCCTCCGCCCAGCAGACGTCCGGCACGGCCGGCAACACACGTGCCTCTTCCAGAACACTCGGGCTACCAGGCACTTGGGCCCACAAAGCGTTAAACAATCCACCCCCCGCCCCCGCCGACAGGGGCAGAAACCAAGCCGAGGAGCCCACATCTGCTCATGATGGCTCACAGACACCACGGCCCCCCATTTCTGAGGTAATTATCAGCGCTGCAGCAAGAGAGAGAACAAACCAGTTCATTAGGAAATCCACTGGAAGCTCTCAGAAGCGCTTCACAAACAAAACAATTAGGTGCATGGCTCCCAGGGCTCCCCTCGGCCCGACTATGGGCTGCCCCCTGGCAGACCCCACAGCCGGCCAGGCGGGCGAGGTCGCTGGCCCTGGACCGGGCCCGATGCAGCCTCCAGAAGGCCCGGGCTCCAGCGTCGCCCTCCCCCCCTTTCTCTGTGAAGGAAGCCTCCTCCATGTGTCGCGGTCCTCTCGGGCCCACAGGTGTGACCCTGCCCACCAGGACGGCCTGGACGTTTCCTGCCCGTCTGCAGCCCGGGCCCTCCCACCTCCATTCCGCACCGACGGCAACGACCAGCACGGTAACATTAATAAAGCGGGCGCTGGGCGCTCAGTGCCAGGCGCTTCCCAAGCGCATTCCCGCAACACTGACAAAGGCCACAGAGGAGGACACCACGTGCAGTGGAATCCACAACAAAGCCGAGAGGCCTGGGGGACCTCTGGAGCTACTGCGTGGCTGTGACACGCCACCTGCACAGGAAAGGACAGGGTGGCAGGAAGCTCCGGGGAAGGAGCGAGGGGAACACATACTTCACACCGCACCTGGCTGCGAGCCCCACGCACCTGGCTGCCCAGCGCCACAGATCACAGGGTCAGCGAGGCGCAGAAGGGCAGGTGCGTGGCCGGACCTCCAACCCAGGTGGGTCGCGGCTCCCCATTCCTCCTCACGCCTCCATCGTCACCCCCAGCCCGCCTCCCGCCACCTCCACTTGGGCTCCTGGTTAACCGCTTACCAAAACAGAAGGCCCACGACCTAAACAATTTGGTTCCCATTTTACAGTAACAAAGACCAATGGGCCTCAGGCTGGGGCTTCAAGGAGAGGCCCCACAACCTGCATGCAGTGGATCTGGGGGGCCAGGGGCCCTCTCCCCTCTTCCACACTCAGCAGAAGCCCCCTCCCTGCCGGATGCCTCTCGTGGGGAGCTGACAGTTCCCAGGGAAGCTGAGCTCTCGGCAGGCGGCGGCCCAGACAGCTGGCGGAAAATCAGTTAAGTGCACCCGGGCTCCTGGCCGCTCAAACAGGGTTTTAAATCTTTCTCGCTCTGTTTAATCCACAGTCAACTTCCGCATCAGCCTTGTGGAGTGGCCTGGGACGCCAGCACCACCTCGATGGAGGCAAGAGCCCCTTGTCGGGCTTCGCCCAGTGCCACCCACCACGGGAGCAGCCGGGGCTGCGCTGAGCTAATCCAATGTGGCGCGCAGCCTTGTAGGACTAATTCGAGTTCAGACCTAAAAAGGGTGGTGCGTGCACATTTATTTTCTCCGGGCGAAGCTGGCGCATCCCTCTGATCTCCCCCCAATAGAAATCCCACTACAAAGCCTGCCCGTCTGAGCATGTGCCCAGGGAATTCGGTTCTTGGAAATGGAGCATAGGCCTCAGGAGGCGACTCCTCTGCCCCAGTTGAGCACTGGACCCCTGCCAGGAGACGGCCGCCAGCCTGGAGACACCTGCGGGCGGGAAGGGTATATTCTAGAACTCTCAACAGGCACCTGCCTCCGAGTGGGATGAGGGAGACAGGCAGGGCGTGGACGTTCTGGGTCCTTGCTGCACTGACCTTGGCAAAGTCACTTGACCTCTCTGGCCCTCGCGAGGTCACAAACTTCAGGGTCACCTGGAAGCAGGGTGGTGCCACCAGTAAAGCGGGAGGGAGGGAGGGAGGGAGAGACACAGGGGAAAGGAGTGCTCCCTCCGAGGAGAGATCCAGCTGAGGGCTCAAAACAAAACAGCAGTAGCACATGACCAGGGGCTGGGCAGGCCCCACACTTGCTCTGCACCCAGGTCCTGTAGTGTCCTCGGGTCCCTGGACTCCTGCTCACTGCTCCACCTCTCACCCTCTCCCTGGAGGCCCAGCTCACTCCCAGGTCCCTCCTACGCACACAGCAAGTGCTCAGCCGTGCTCAGGCCTCAGGCGGCTGGGTCTGCATGTGACTTTCTATGCTCCCCTTGGTCCCGATGTGGCGGGGGGAGAACGGAAACTGGGCGGGAGTGACCTGATTTGGGCCTGTTGGCTGGTTTGGTTTATCATTCCCATTTGTAAAACAAACCCACAAAACCACCCCTACCACGACAACAGCAGCCCAAACCTTCCCCCTCTGGGGGCTGCAGGGCATTTACGGAAGAAGCCCCGAGGAAGGGCAGGATCACTCCTTCCTCTCCTGAAAAGCTATGCTTTTTTTGTTTTTGTTTTTGTTTTTAAAGAAAGCTGTAAAAAAGACCCATATCGATAGTGTATGTTTTTAAGGGACCCAAATTCCACCACATAGAGCTAACGTCCACCAACGTTTGGGCACCCCCCCACCGCGCACACCCGTATAGCGGGGTTACACATTTGTCACTCAAAGTGCCAGGCCCCTCTGTTCCCCCTGCTGGGGGTGTGGAGCTGGCAGGAAGTCCCCCCGCTCCCATGTCCCTGTAATCACTGCCTCCTCCTCTGGGAGTCCCAGCCCTGACCCTTGGGCACTCTCAGGGGCCTCCGCTCATCCTGGCCCCGCAGGTGGCTTCTCCCTAATTACGTGAAACCCTGGGGGCAATTTCCCTCCATCCACCTCTGCTCCAGATGGAGGCCCAGAGCTGCACCCAGGACACGGGAAGCCCGGGAAGCCCGGGAAGCCAGGGTTTTCATCTGCTGCTGTGCCTCGGGGATGGGGCTGTGGGATCCAAAAACTGTGGCAGGAGTCTGGGACAAAGAAACAGGCCTGGGAGGGTACAGGCAGCCATGTGGTTCTCCTCTTGCACACCGATGGGTCACGAAAGTTAATGCCAACGAAGTGGCTCAGAAAGGAGAACCACGGAAGAGAGCAAACACCCAAACACCATGTCAACTCGACAGTGACCGCAGGGCAGCTCAGCATCCTGCTGACTGCGGGGGGCAGGAGTGCTCCGGTGTGAATGCTGTCAAAGGAAGGCCAGGCCAGAGAGTGGACCCTGGGTGCAAGGCCCAAAGGAGCTCCCTCTGAGGGCTCTGGTAAGAGGCTGCAAGCCCGGCGGCTTCCTCCGGCCCGTGGGGGCAGACCAGCGCCCAAGGCCTGGGCCTCCCGTTCCACTGTGGGACGTCTGCAGGTGAATGGCAGCGGCACGCTGGCATCTGGCCTGGCCTGCTGGTCAACCACGGCTACCAGCACCCTCACAGGCCCATCCAGAGGCTCCGGAGGCGGCAGCCACAGCGCTGGGTGTGGGTCAGGACTGGGGGCTGGACGGGCTTGAAAGAGCAGCCCCTCTGATGCCAGAGACCCTGGGAAAAGGTTGGGAAAGGGTGCAAGAGGCAACTGGTCAGCCCTGACCGGCCCAAGCCAGGGCTGACAGGAAAGGCTAGAGTCTGCCAGGCCATCAACCCTCCAGCACGCTTCCTCGGCCATGGCAAAAAGGCAACTACTTTCCAGTTTTGCAGGCCAGGTGGTCTCCGGAGCAACTACCCAACTCCGCTGTTGCAGGCAAAAGCAGCCAGAGACCGCTTGTCAACAAATGGGTATGGCTGTGTGCCAATAAAACTTTGTCAACATGAAATCTGAGTTTCGTCTTAAGTGACGTGTTGCATATTCTTCTTATGATTTTTTGCACAACTCTTTAAAAATGTAAAAATCATTCTCAGGTTGCGGACCACACAAAGATAGCCTGCCAAATTTGGCCTGTGGGCCCCCGTTTGCTGACCCCTGCTCTAGAAGGAGAAAGAACACAAATACCTGAAATTCACAGAGGCCGGCCAAGTGCAAGAATGTGGCATCTAATGTGCCAGCACAGAGGGAGCATGACAGAAAAGGGACAAGGGGCGTGGGGGAACTTCCTAGGAGCCTGAAGAAGGTAAAGAACCAAGTGGAAACTCCCTAAAATCTGGAAAGTGGTTGGGGCTCCTGAGTGGCTCAGTCGTTAAGCGTCTGCCTTCAGCTCAAGTCATGATCCCAGGGTCCTGGGATCAAGTCCCGCATCAGGCTCCCTGCTCAGCGGAGAGCCTGCTTCTCCCTCTGACCCTCCCCCCATGCTCATGCTCTCTCTCTCTCAAATAAATAAAAAATAATCTGTTAAAAAAATAAAAATAAAAAATAATAAAATCTGGAAAGTGGAGATGCTCTCCCTGGGTTCCGAGGAAGGTATCAGAAGGAACTGGCCCAAGCCCAGATGGGGGTGGGCAGCTCGGGCCGGCAGAGAGAAGCCCTTGCTTAGGAAAAGCATCCTGGGATCCTCCCCCAACCCTACGCTCCATTCCCTAAAACGCGGCCAAGGAGCCAGCAGGTCCCTGAGAACCACCGGACCTCAACCATCTCCCTGCCCCTGCCGGGTCCTGCCTCTGACACACCTCAGCTGTGGCCGTCTGCGAGGGGCCAGGTGCCTTCGCGGCGTCTCCGGCCTCGACTAGTTACTGGGCAGCAGAGCTTGGAAGAGGCAGAAACCGCCGGCCCATTCCACCGCCAAAAAGCCTGCGGGCTGCCATCCAGCACTGCACAGCCGGGCGCCCCATGGCCAATGGCCACTCCCGGCTGAAACCCTTGCCTTCCTGCCCGGGGTCGGGGCAGCTGGGGTGGCTCTACGTGGGAGCCCGGCACGGGGCCGGGCC
Source organism: Callorhinus ursinus (assembly GCF_003265705.2). Taxonomy (NCBI): domain Eukaryota; kingdom Metazoa; phylum Chordata; class Mammalia; order Carnivora; family Otariidae; genus Callorhinus; species Callorhinus ursinus. Next base: position 1,369,890 of record NW_027397139.1, read on the forward strand.
ACCCGCCTGAACCCCAGCTTGCGCAAGAGCGCTGCACACCACTCGCTCAGTAATTTCACGCTACGCCGCCTGGCAATGTAAGCGTGGAGGCCCAATCTAAGGCGGCACTTCCCAAATGTCACTTGTTTGTGAACACACGGCTGAACCCAAAATTGCTTTTAATATCTGGGCAGTCCCTGCCGGCCCCACTGCGGTTCCGGCGCTGATGGCACCTCCAGGACAAGCCTGCAATCTTGTCCAGAGCTTACGACTCAATCGCAGCTCCCACCGCGGCCGGGGCTCTCGGCGCACACAGGCCCCATGCAATCCTCCGTGCACCGCCTCACCGTCCACGGTGCCCCACAGTCACGTGAGCAAAACCACACGCTCCAGGACATTCCATCGTTCCTTTAGCTCGAAAGAAAAAGTCCTGGGGCGCCTGGGTGGCTCAGTCGTTAAGCGTCTGGCTTCGGCTCAGGTCATGATCCTGGGGTCCTGGGATCGAGCCCCGCATCGGGCTCCCTGCTCCGCGGGAAGCCTGCTTCTCCCTCTCCCTCTCCCTCTGTTTGTGTTCCTGCTCTCGCTATTTCTCTCTGTGAAATAAATAAGATCTTAAAAAAAAAAAAAAAGAAAGAAAAAGAAAAATCCCGATGCTCCCACCCCTTCTCTTTCAGCGAAGCCCAGCGTCTCTGCCAAAAACAGCATCCCCCAGGATAACAATCCCGACCCTCCTAAACCCCGAGTGCCTCTCCAGTCTCTTTCCTGCAAAGCTCAGTTCCTTCTCTGAACTGCACTCAAACGGCGAAGCTAGAGAAGCGAGTAGGTGGAAACATAAAGGTGAGCCCATCCGTCTAGCCCCGCGCTGCCCGCCACAGGCAGGACGCAAGCCACCCGTGTCATCTTCGGTCCAGTCTCCACACTCAAAACGTGAAAAGAAACAGGCAACATTCACTTTAATGATAAATTTGGTTTAACCCAACCTATCCAAAAACATCGCCTACATAACCAGCATGAACCAATTATCTGCGCGACATTTCGTGTCGCTAGTCGTGCACCGAGCCTCGGACATGGCGTGTGTTACCCCCACAGCTCAAGGCCACGATACCCGCACATGGCCAGTGGCCTCCGTGCTGATCCCCACGGGGTCACCACTGCTGGGTCTTGTGAGAAACCTTCCAACTGCCCCGGTCCTGGGAGCTGACTTGGAACTGGCCAAGCGGTTCCTCGGAGGAACCCCCAGGCTCCAACTTGGGAGGCTGACGGGAAGCACCCTGTTTTCACACTGCACTGGCCCTGCTGGAGGGGGGTTCTCCTGTTCCTCGTGCCCCAGTGCTAGAGAGACACCCGTGAGTAACTGGGCCATCTGCAGTGGAGAGAGGCCGATGGGCTGAAACCCTGGGCCAAAGCCTGAGCCCAGCCTGACGGGAAGAGCGCGCCATCTTCTGCAGAGGCCGAATAGGGGCCCAGGGCCGTGGTGGCAGTCCTCGGAGGAAGATCCTTGGTACAGGCCTGTTCCCACCAACAGCCCCTCCTCGCAGCAAGGCCCTCTGAGACCCAGAACAGCAAATTTCCAGGAAAAGAATCAGAGGAGTCCTCCTGCCCTTCAGTGATCTCCATGGACGGCCCCGACACCAGGGCCCAGAGAGCAGGGTCTGCTGGGGAAGGAAAGCCCCCGGCTGCAGGTCGCAGGCCCCATGCCTCCTCCCTGCTCGTTCCAGGTGAGGAACGTTCTGGGGATGAGTTCATTGAGGATCCCAGAATCAGACCCTGGCGGAGAGACCAGGCCCCTGTCAAGCCTAAGCAGAGGCCACAGAGGCCCTGGTCCGAGGGAATGGGCTGAGAGGGGCTGACCCCCCGTTTAGACCCCTTCACAGGCTCTGTGGGCACTTACCTGAGTGGCCACCTTGCCATAATCAATCCACCGCAGAGTGGCGAAATTGGTAGATTCTGCACAGTTGAACCCGTGATTGAATCCAGCATGGTAGCCATAGGGAAACGTGATCATGAACTCCCCGGCCTCCTGTGTGATCTGAGGAGGAAAAGGCCGACAGGTGAGCAGGAGTGAACAGGCGAGGGGCAACACCTGGAGTCAGGAATGGCGGTTACCACGCGGCTCCCCTACAGGAAGCAGGGCTGGCCCGGGGCAGGCAGAGGCTGCTGGCCGACGCCACCAGGAGCCACCAGCCAGCACAGCAGGGGCACGTGGACTCAAGGATTTCCCAGGGCACGTGGACTCAAGGATTTCCCAGCAAGTGCCAGGGAGGCCCGACTTCGGGAGCCAATGGACTTCTGCCCAGTGGAAGGTGGCCCCGCCTAAGTCCAAGGGCTCCAGCCGATTTCCCACGGGGCAGTAGGTGTGGCCGTGGCATGGACAAGAGCTGCCACCAGCCCCGGGCGGGGCCCCAAGGTGACCGACACATGGGGCTGTTGAGTGCTACACCTCTAGGCACTCTCGGGAGGGAGGGGCTCTCCTGGTCTGGAGGCAGGTGGCCGTGTCCCGCCTGCTGTCCACTGTGGGATGTTCGGAGACGGCGCAGGGGCTGCTGAGGAAGCGTGGACCCCACTGGCATCAGCCACAGAGACCCCCCACCCCCCGCCGCCAGCACAGGGCTGGGCGTGCTCTAAATACAGGGTCTTGCCCTTGTGAGGAAAACGGGTCTAGCCGCACATACAAAACATTCGTGGAAAATGACCGATGTCCTCCGGCTGTCGTAGCACATGTCTGTCCCTTGTATCCTGAGAGGGGCTCCTTCCCATCAAGTCAAGGAGGCCGGAGAAACAGCGTGCCACAAGGACACGATGTCAAGGTCAGAACTCGGTCAAATGAGCTGATGATGGCTCCAGACCTATTCAAATGGTCTGATCCGGCCTCCAAAACAGAGACCCCAAACCAAGGAGCTGGGTGTGAGTGACGGGGAAGAGGGCCCACGAGGAGCCCAGACGGAAGCTTCTGGAACCTCCACCCCAAGGCCTGGAGGCAAAGGTGGGGGCGGTAGCCTCCCCCCTGGACCCCCTCTCTCCCTCCCCCCAGGGTGGCACTGAGCCCTTCACCCAAGCACTCTAGAAGATGTGGGATCCAAAAGGACAACAAGTTAACAGTGGTCACTGTCCCAGAACACGAGAGGTGGGGCTGGAGGCCCAATTCACGGATGTGGAAACCGAGGCTGGTGGCGAGAGAGTAACTCTGAAGTCCTTGACTGAAGATCCGGTAGAAGCCACAGATTACAGGTTATCTGGAGTTGGGAGTAACCAGCGCCCCGAACAGGAACCGACCACCGCGGGCAGCCCCCCACTCAGCAATCCCCCCACCGTGAGATGTGCCTCTTGTCACTGAGGAGTACGTTTCTTTCTCGGGTTTCATGAAATGGCTTCGCACAGACTGTGCTCTTGTGTCTGCCTCTGTCCCTCGGTGTGACTTCAGGTACTCCGTCCCTTCTTGCTCCTAAAGGGAACCGCATCGTGTAGACGTATTGCTGGGTCCTTCCCCGTCCCCTGCCGACAGACCGTGGGCTGTTTCTGGAGCGGGGCTCTGGTGAGCGTTCGACAACGCACTGGGGGCCAGTCTACTTGCAGACACATGCCTGCATTCCTGCAGGGTCTCCTGGCGGCGGCACACAGGGGTTCCCGAGAACCTGCCCAGCAGTTTTCTGCGACGGCCCCCCCATTCAGCATCCACGCTGGTGGTGGTGGGGAGTCCCCATCGCTTTGCTCCTTGCCGGCGTTTGGGGGTGTTCTGCCAGGTGGGCCCCAGTATCTCATGGTTTCGATCCCCTTTCTCTGAGGCCTACAGGTGCCTATACCCCCTTTTGCAAAGTGTCTCCTTTGCCCCCATTTATCAGGTTGTTCATCTTTCTACTGTACCTTTGTAGGAATTCTCAGGCTTGCCAATCTTTATTTATTCCTCCAGAGAGATGAGTAGGAATTGCTGGATTCGTTTAAGTCACCAAGAAGAAGTCAGACCCTGAGGGGGTAGGGGCATGGGGGCTGGGGGGGGCGGGAGACTTCCAAAAGCCAACCACGGAGTCAAAAATCAATCAAAACTGACACAGCCTGGAGAAAAGCCAGTCCTTAAGAACATGAAGATATTTTTCTTTCCAAGTAATGAATTGCACCAATCAAAGGAAGTCAGTGTGCATTAAGTTATATTTTAAAATTCCTGTCCAAGTGACAGGCGTGTGGGGGATGAAGCCCACGCACGGCAGGAGACCGGGGTGGAGAGAGAACACTCAGTGTCCCAGAGGCGCCAGCAACCCTCCCCCGCCGCACCCCCCCTCCCCCCCCGCCACCGCCCGGCCACAGCAAGGATTCTCTGGGCTGGCTCCGTGCACCGGGCTGTGTGAAATGGGTGGCAAATACAATTAAAATTAAAATGTAGGGATTTTTTTTTCTTTGAAAATATAATTACTGATTTTCTTATCCTTTTTGAGCTGACCTTGGACAGCACCATCCAGCTCTCCCACCAAGCCGGCTTGCCTGCTCCCCTCCTTCCCTCCCTCCCTCCACCAGGGTACTGGCAGGCACGAGGCCCGGCGTGAGCAGGGGGACTCCTGGGCGCGCTGCGGGGTCCCCGCGGGGCCGGCTCTGAGAGCCGGGGTGTGAGGGGAGGTGCCCCCGGCCCCCACTCGGGCAGACCGCAGTGCCTCGCCCCCCCGGACAACCCCTCCACAAACTGAGGCCTAGAACCGACGTGCTCAGTAAGGCCGGCAAGGAGATGATGCTCCTGTCACAAAACCGACATCCTGGCGGCTTCGTCTCGAGCCCACGGTGTCCATCCTCCATGTCACCGCCATCCACATTATCCCGACAGTAAATTAGAAGGCACTTGGGATGATGGATAGGCTGTGCGGCAAAGTCATAAGCAGAGCCGGGAACGCCAGCCCACATGCCAGTCATGGAGGAAGCCTGAATTCAGCTGCGTCCCCCAGCGCTCGCAGGATAAATGAGGAAGTCCGTGGCAGATTACAGAAATACACACTTTTAATTATTAAAAAGCTCTGCTATTGATCTGCTTTTTCTTCTAGAAGTAAATACCATTACAAAGATTTATAAGCGGAGCGCAGGAGTCACTCCCCACCGGGCTGCCAGGAATTCAGATGAGGGGACCCACACGGACCCGGATGGGGCATTCATCTGGAGCCTGACGCTGCTCCCTGCTCGCTGCTGGCGCAGCCTCGGCCTTCGCCCCGCAGGACTGTGGGCAGCCGGGGGCCGGGCTGGCGGCAGGGGAGCACGGCCTCTGAGAGCCAGCTGCCCCGGGGCCAGGAGGCCACCGCCTTCGGGTGCTTTCAGGCATTTCGTGCACCAAGCACAGTGCCACGCGGAGAGCGACACAGGGGAGGGGACGCCTCTGACCGGCGTCTCTCTCTCTCTAGGAAGCACCGCCTGGGAGAATGCTCTCCACAACCCACAGGAAAGCAAGTCCTTCTCACTCCTGGGAGCAATGCCGTGTCTGTCTGTGAGGTTCCTGGTAACCGGCGGTGTTCAAATCACAAGACGAGGAGAGAAGAGGGAGGCATGGAAACCTGCGTTTCTCAGGGCAGAACGTGCAGCTATCTGATGGACGAGCCCGACGGCGAGAGTGAATCTCCGATCTGAGCACTAATGCTGTGGGCGATGTGATTGAAATGTCAGAAGCAATTTCCAACTCGCTGACACTCCTGGCAAGAGTGCGGCATGAGGATCTGATTGCAGAACTTGCTCCCGTACCTGACAAATGCTCTTGTACGGAGACCTTCAGGAACCGGAATCCCAGGAGGGGCCTCCTCTCCCCGGCCTGCCCCCACTACCCAGCCCAGAGTCTGCTCGGGCCTCTCCGAAGGTTCTGGGCACATCCCTCTGGTCCAGTCCACCCTGGGGAACACAGGCCTAGACCTTCCCATCCAGGAGGCTTGTCTGCAGGGAAAGGATTGCCTGCGGTGGATACCTGCTGAGCCCCACCCCAGGGCAGAGCCCCTGATGAAGGCCCAGATCCGGGTGCTGGCCTTCCACCCCCACACTCCCCCACCCTGACTGCCCAGCTTCAGGCCTCATTCATCACAGCCTTTCCCGGGGACAAGCGGAGCACTCCCTGGAGCAGCAAATTGAATGAGTTCACAGTCTCCACGCTGTGGGAGAGCCAGATATTTCATTTCTAAACAGGTATTCATTCTCGCAAAGGAAGTCTGCAGTGGGCGATGGGGTGCAGCCAGAGATCAGGACGAAGTGGGGGGCGGAGGGGCCTGCCCAGTTGTCCTGTGGCTTCCTGGGAAGTCGGCGGGAGCTGCCCCTCCACTGCCACCCCGGCCCTGTAGGACCCAGCAGGGCGGGGGCGGGGGAGGTGGGGGCAGCCACAGTCCCCAGCACACAGGGCAGGGGACTGAGCGTGGGAGGCAGTGGGAGTTACATAAGGCAAGACCCCACCCGACTCTCCCCTCTTCCATCCTCACTCCCCACCACAGCGGAGCTGGAGGCTGACTGCCCAGCCAACCTGCCCTCCCCACTGGCTTGCCAGTGTTCTAGGACCTTCTGCAGCCTTAAGAAGCCAGTTTCCTGGGACACTGGTGGTCCCCTAGGCCGGGGCCCCAGCAGCCCCTACGTACCCGGCTGAACGGGATCCCATACTTCTTGAGGATGATGGGCGAGATGAGGGTCATCTTGTGCCGCAGGAAGGCATCACAGCCCTGGGAGCTCCCGGGGAAGAACCCTGGAGCAGAAAAGACGGGCATCAGGCTGGCGGGCCAGAGCTGGGCAGGCCTCTTTTGGGCAGCGTTTGCCTCCCATCAGGCCTGCGGTTCCATGGGGACAAAATGCACAGGACCCTGCCGGTTAGTGAGCCCAGAGCCAAGGATGCGCCAGGGCCATCTGTGCAACAAAGTGCACCCCCAAAGTCACAGCTGGGGTGCGGGCCAGAGCACAGCTGCACAGAACTCCCCTCTGAGCACCCCCCACATAAAACCCACCACGTGGCACGCGCCCAGTCGCTCATCCAAGGCAATGGTGCAGCCGGGGAGACGGGACACGGGAACAGCTGCTCTCAACCCAGGGAGCCGTGAGCCGTGCCCCGCCCCCCCCCAACAACCAAGTCTGCAGCAAAGAGGGAGAGGAGCCCCCTGTGTGGGCACGGGCTCCCCTGGGCTCTTCCCACACGCGGTCCCCACGGCAGGCGGAGGCAGAGGCCGAGGCTCCGCCTTCTGACCGACCGTCCGAGGCCCGCAGTGTGGCAGGAAAGGGGCAGAGCAGCCCGGCCAGGCCTGACCGTCTGCTACACACAAGGTGGTTCTCGTTGGGCTATGTTTCCTGTCTCACAGCATATACCACATAACTCATTTAAGACGATGTCTGTTAAGTGCACGGAAGGCAGACCATCAGCTCTACTTGCTCAGAAAATGTGTTTCACTAACTCACTCGTTGGCTGAAGCTCCCACCAATGACGTGTAGGTCTTGAGGTTAAAAAAAAGCCCTGGGATTCCACGCCAAGGTGCTGGGCTCCTCACGTGAACCATCACTGAGAGGCGGCCAAGACGGGCTGCCTCACGAACTCGGCAAGGTCTGGGATGTGCCACAGCAGCGGACTGTTCTCCCAGGGTCCAGCTCCCTCCAGGACTGACCCCGAGGCACAACCGGCCTGGGGACCCTCCTGGGAGCCGACCCAGACCATGGGCCCCCAGACTCCAGGCCAGTGCACACCCCCGACGGGTGGCCAGTTAGGGGGCACGCTTGCGTGTGTGTGCATGTGCTGTGTACGGACACGGGGCCTCACCCACACACCTGCTGGCGGCGGGGGCGGGGGAGGGGGGCCTTCTAAGCGACAGCGTCGGGGGTGGGGGCTGGGACGCCCGCCGGCAAGGACACGACTGTGACTGCGAGGTTCTAGAAAGTGCGAGGGATTACCGAATCCAGCAACTTTCCTCAGTGCTAAAAGCGTTTCAATTAGAGTTACAGCCCCTGCCGCCCGGCCCGCGGCCTCTCTGCAGTCCCTCTTTTTAATGCACAGTTTAAGTGGCTCTCATTAAAGCTCTAATAAAGGCGCACATTTCAAGTGATTAGCACCAATAACGCGCCAACACATTAATGCTCTCTCCGTGGGCTCCACGACTCTCCCGGCGAGCCCATTTGGAGCTTGGCTATTCATTTTCCATATTCATTGCAAACTCATTCCATCCATCTCAATAATGGAGTCTGTGACGCATGTCCCCCAAAAAGTTTGGAAGGGACACGGAGGAGGGCAGTGACTCACTTGCCCTAGAACCCCTCCCATCCTCCCTCCGAGGAGGGGCGCAGGGGAAGCATGAGGCCAGCCCTCCCACCAACGCCACGCCTTCCCACCCTCCCCCAGGGCAGGCAGCCCTGGCCCCTGTGCCGAGCACTGACTTAATGAGTCCACACTGATCACGAAGCAACGATGGGGTGGCCCCCAAAGGCCTCTGGCTCCTGGCTCCTCCTCTCCCAGCACCCCGCCCCCCCCCACCCCCGAGCCTCCCGCATGTGCCCAGAAAGCAAACCAGGCCAGATCCAGGGACAGCAGGGCCTCAGGGGCAGGAAGGACGTGGGGAGCAGGCCCAGCTCCAGGGAGAGCGGCCATGGGCCCAAAGGATCCCGGTTCTAGCTTTTCTAGGTGGCACTCAGATCATCCAAGACTTTTCTTTTCTGATAGAAAAGGCACAGAGAGGAAGAACACGCTGGGCGTGGCTAACTGCAAAATCCCAGGGGACACTAAGCAGAGACATAGGCAAGGGCGGGTGATGCCAGCCCTGTGGTCACCAGAGAGAAGCCGGGTGGGCCATTCAGTGGCGCTTTCACCCATGGCTGTGTAGGGGTGAGAAGCTCAACAGTGGCCCCCCGCAAGGTGTCCACGTCCTGCTCCCCAGAACCTGGGACTATGTTCTCTTCCGAGTGGCAGGGGCTCCACAGATGGGATTAGGTGCAGGACCCTGAGATGGGGGCCCCAGTGTCACCACAGGGTCTCCATGGGAGCAAGGCAGAGGGAGGCCATGTGACCACAGACCCAGCCACAGGCTGGAGCCATTGCCTCTGGAGGCCGGAACAGGTGGGAAAGCCTGCCCTGAGCCGTGGGGGGAGCCAGGCCAGCCCACGCCTGGGTTTAGCCCAGCGAGGCCCATGTTGGACTCCTGACCTCCAAACACGAGGGAATGAGCCTGGGGGGCTAATGTGGGCTCTTCTAGGGCAGTTTCAGGTTCACAGCGAAACAGAGAGAATCATGCTGTTTGGAACCACTGACTCCATGGTGATTTGTGACAGTGGCGACAGGAAAAGAAAACAACAGGGAAAGACATTTTTTAACTTATATTTTGAAATTAGTATTTGTAGTCTAAATTTGCTTTTTAAAATAAATACGGTGGGAAAACATTTTAATTTGGTTTTTATTTTGGACCTTAATAAATAAGACAAATCGCTCTTTGCTAGAACCGTGACTGGCATTTCCACGGTGATAAGCATGCTCCTGACAGTGGGGTTCAGCCCTGCCCGTGAAGACAGAGGCCGGGTTTCCAACAGAAAGGTGAACACGACAACAGGGCCTGCGTCGGGGCTGGGCAAGCCCGGGCCTGGGGGTCTGGCCCCGCTCTCTGACAAGCCTCCCCTGTCCTTGTCCCCGGAGAAGCTGTGTTTAGCAGCCCTTTGCCGAACAGATGGGCAATTCCGGGGCACCTAGGACGGGAGGCAGGTTTTCCAGAAAGCTCCACCATTTCCATTTCCAAAGTCAACAGGGGTGGGGGAAGAGCACGGTGGGCATTCTTTGGGGGAGGCATGAGGAAGGGACAAAGGACAGCAGCAGGACATTAGGGAGGCTGCGCCAACGCTAAGTGATGGCTTCTGGAAGATTTCGTGGTTGCCAGGGGAGAGGGGTCAGGCTGCCCGTCACGGCTACCCAGAGGGTCAGGGTGATCGGATGGGCCCCTGCGCTGTCCCAGCGGCTTCTGAACAACAGGGCCGGCTCCCCAACTGCCCCGCCAGCCCGGGGGCTGCCTGCCAGTGAGGGCCAGACTCTTTGGGCCAGCGGGGTCTCTTCACATCATCCCAGGTGCTTACGGCCACCTGGCGTCAGAACAGAGAGCAGGGCACCGTGATGGGGAGCAGCGCGGGAACCCCACCAGCCCCTCTGTCGGGGTGGTCGGGGGCCTTAGCATCACCCAATTGGGGGGTCTGGCTTGTCTCCAAGGATCCTACATCCTGAGGGTCTGCCTTTACCCCAAGTGGTCAGTGCCCCCTCTCCGGACACAGCCTGGGACCCTCCCTGACAAATCCCCTCAGTCCAAGAGACCCCCGAGGGGCTGCCAGAGGGGCTGCCGGAGGGGATGTCTGCGGAGGGAGCCCAGCCCACGCACACACAAGCAGAGAGCCTGCGGTCACCCCGCAGCTGCGGGGTACAAGCACTGGACTGCTCGTTTTCTAGACTAAACGCAGACTGTAAGACCTAGAGGAGGGCCTGATGCAGCGCCAGGCGCCGGGAGGAAGACAAAAGAACGCGGCTGCCCTCCCTGGCCCGCGGGAGCCTGCAGTCACGTCTGGCAGCTCCGTGCTAACAACCCGGGAAAAAGAGTTGAAAGCAATGGCATCCTGTGCATCGTTCCCGATGTGTCAAACCCCATGGCGGGGGTGGGGGGCACCGCGATCAGATCACGAGCAGGAAGTGGGAAAAATCAGACAGTGACATCTTCCCGGCATGCCACCACACCCAGAGATGGAAACTCACACAAAGCGGGAGACCCGGGACCACGGGGCTGCCGCCCCCACCCCTGCCCGCCTGCGGCCCAGCCCCCAACCCCCAGCCCGGGGGCGTGGACACCTACCGATGGCCAGCCGCTCCAGGCGCTTGCCGTGCTCGGGCGGGATGGCGTACCTACGAGAGAAGGGAGGCATGTCAGACGCGACGTCGTGTGGCCACCACGCATCTGAGGGGCCCCAGGGCTGCGGCCACGGCCTCAGAGCAGAACTGAACCACAGCCACCGTGGGTGTTGTGAGAAGGGTGAAGGACAGCGGGGAGGCTGTCAGGGCAGGGACCCACCCAGAAGGCCACGGTCCGGGGCCCGCACAGGCTGTGATGGCCTTCCCGGATGCCAAGCTGGACACGCTCCCCACTGAGTGGCACTAAACCTCCATGAGGCTTAAAAAGCAAAACCTAAAAAAGCGAGCACTGGATTGGAGCTGCAGGGGAGGTGCTGGAGGGGGGGGCGGAGAGGAGACCGGGGAGCCCTCCCCACCCCCCCTTGGCAGCCTCCTTGCCTCCCACTCCCCCAGCCCCAGGAGCCACCCGGGAAGAAGCCTCAGGAATGAGAAACACTTCATTTGTCACCACTGCCTAAGTTTTATTTTTATACATTTTACATCTGAAATATTCCTGAGGCTCCATCATAAATAAGAAAATGGAAAGTGAAAGTTTGCAAACAGATGAAGCCAGAGCGACATCCCGCTAACACTGTGTGCGGAAGCCGGCGTGCTGGGACGGCGGGGACTCTCTCCCGACGGGGACAGCCTGGGCAGGGGGTGCCGAAGGGCCCCACCCCAGTTGACACACCACCCCGGACTGGGCAGGATGAAAACCTCCGTGTTTAGGCACAGGCGGGCAGAACTGGCGTGTGGGTCCACAATGCCACCAAGCTCTAAGCATGGGCCATCTGTCTGTCCCAAGAAGGACGGGGCATAGGAAAGGCTGTCTACGCAGCTACTACCGCACACCCGAGTCCCGTCCGGGAGAAACTCCAGGGCTGCGCTTCCCGCCCGGGGGGTGACCCTGCCGCCAGGGGACACGGGGCCGTGTCTGGGGACATCTGTGGTTGTCACGACCGCAGGACAAGGTGCTCCTAGTGTGGAGGGGGTGGAGCCGGGGATGCTGCTCAGCCCCCACAGCACCCAGGGACACCGCGCAATGACCCACCCCACGTCCACAGTGCCCAGGGGAAAGACCCTGCGTCAGCACACCTCACATTCTAGAACGAGTCAGACATGGGGGCGCATGCTGCAGCAAGCCCTCCACCCTCCCTCACAGTACGGGAGGCAGGATAGAAATAGCCCAGGACATGGAAGCCGGCCCAGACTCTGCAGCTGGCTCAGTCCATTCCAATCGAGAGGGTTATTACTTTTAATAAGATAAAAGGGGGCAGGGCCAAAAGATAAGGCAGTCTCTAATCTACCAGGATAAAAATAATTAATTTCTGGGCACACCCGCAGGGCCCTGGAGGAGATGGCCCGGCACCTTCGATTCAGTTGTCGCCGGAGAATTTTCCACTGTCTGGACAAAGATGAGGTGACTCTTCTTTAAACAGCCTTTTATCACTTACGTTAAGGATGATAAAAGTTAATCCCAATCCAAAGCACCTTTGTGGGATTAACGTCCCCCACAAACAAGGAAATGAAACATTCCAGTCCTTCTGGGAAGATGCCGGAGGACAGGAGGAACTAATTTATGGCTCCAAGGCTGTGATGATTAATGCAATATCCCCAGTCTACAATGCTGCTTTCACTTAATTACCGCCTGTAATTGGGAGTTGTAAAGATAAGATTAATTGAATCTGGTGGATGTTAAAAGTTTAATACGTTGAAACGTGGCTCCTCTGTTATCGGAAAGTACAGACTGCAGGATGCTGGGCCAAGCGCTCAGAAGAGCGGCCCCTGGAAGGATTATAAAGCACGGATGGACGGGAAGCCGACAGCCACAGGGACTTCTGGCTCCAACGGCCAAGGGAAAGCTGTCCTCCCACCACCTGGAACAACCCAGCGACAGCCTCAGGGTGCCGAGAAGCCCCTACGCCAGCGATGTGTCCCCCAGCCCACCCCCCACCCCGGGGCCTTGGCAAGAGGCAAGCCTCAGATCTCAGCGGAAGGCAAGCAGAACTGGGGCGTGGGTCCTTCCGACACACAGCTCTGAGCGAGCTTGGGCCGCCTGCCCAAAGCGGGGGGTCAGTGAAGGCTCCGTCTGTACAGCTCCTTCCGACGGCTGCAAGCCCTGTGGGCTGTAGGTTCCCATGGAGCCCTCTCTCCATGCCACGGCCCTCTGGGTACCCTGGGAGGCCCCCCGCAATGGGGGCCCAGGTGAGTTGGCTACAGAAGTAGCTAGCCTCCCAACAGGGACGGACATTTGCCCCTGGAGAGAAGGCCCCCCAGGCCCCAAGGGGCCCCCACAGCAGAGCCTCGCCACCCTGGTCACAGCCCCATCCCGCGTCACGCCACCTGGAGGGGGCATCCCTGACTCTCGGGCCTGGCTCGGGGAGAAAAGAGGGACACGCAGCCATCTGGGTGGGGCATGTCTGCTCACCAACCCCCGAGGCAGGAGCAGCTGTCCGGCCATTAGTGAGCGAGCTCTCGGGGCCATAAAACAGAGTCGGTTTTACTGGTCACCGACATGGGGGCAATTTGTCTCGCTCCCCAGGACCTCCATCCCCATCACAGGGTCAAACATCACGGCCAAAATCAATCCACTTGGCCGGCCTGCAAACCCCTCTGGACGTGCAGCCCCAGTCGGCTAGTGACAAAGGGTTCTTGCATGGTTTCCTTGGACAGACAGTCTCCCCAGGTGCTCTGGTCCAGTCCATTCCAGGTGGCCAGCAGGAAGCCTACCCCTGGCCACTCTCCCCACTCCCGCTCAACCCCAGAGCCCTCTCAGAACTTCCCCTGGCTCTCCCCATCCCTCTCTCGGCCAGTGTCAGGAAACCCCTCCGGCAAGGCTGGCTTCCCCTCGCAAGCTGCTGCCCATCGGCCCTGATGTCATCCCCTTGGTCCAACAGTGCAACACCTCCCCCAGGGCCAGCCACGTCCCACCCAGAGAGGGCAACCTGGCAACGTGCTCCTCCCCCAGGCTTGGGCTTGGGTCTGAGGCCCCAGCACCCAAGTCATGGTGGAACAATCTGGAGAAGCTGGACAAAGGAAGTGGGCAGAACAATCTCCGGAACCTGGTGAGCCGTGAGAGGGCTAGCAGACTGGAGGCTTCAGAGAGCAGAACCAGAAATGGGGGAGTGCAGGGCGGGGCGTGGGGGGGGCCTGGGGAAGGCTGCAGAAGGAATGGCCACCTGTGAGGGGTCGCTCAGACTCCTTGCTCCGGCAGTCTGAGGGACACACAGTGTGTCCCGGTCCTGAAGTAGGCTGGGCAGGAGTCTGGAACTTTCTACACAGTGTTCCGCTTGGGGTCTTTATCTCTGTATTTCACCAGCCCTTCCCCTTCCGCATGTCCTCTCTGCTTTTGAACGTTCTACACTAAGTACTCCTGGGCAACACTAAACCAGAAAGTCCTGGAAAAGTAGGCACTGTTGGAACGGTATCCCTGGCAACCACTCCAGGTGACCCTGCAGAGGCTGCAGCAGGACCAGACAGGCTCCATAACTCCCGGCTTAATGCCGTGGAATTGCCCAGAAGGCCGAGAGGGCCAGATTCAGGCATCATTTGCCAGACGCCCTTTTTGGAAAGGCAGTTGTCTGCAGACATCAGGGGCCCCGGGCAGAAAATAAAACAGTTTTAGATTAGGAATAAGGTACACGGGAGGCAACGGGAGACCCCAGGCCCCGGGCCCCCCAGGTGAGAAGACAAGACGCGTGAGGCGCAGTGATTGAAAGACTGCTACTGTCCAGCCGTTTCAAGGTTCAAACGACCAGCCAACTAGAAGGAACACGCTTCAGGCGTGACGGTGAGCTGCCAGACCCGCACCCAGACGCCGAGTTCCCGAAGGAAGCGACACCCAGGTCTGGGGAGGGACCAGATGGGCCGCTCCAGGACGGTGGGCATCCCCCAGCCTTCCCTGTATTTCCTGCTCCTTCATTTACACTTTGAGGTACTCAGAGGGAATGCACCCCCTCCGACCACGGCCACCCCAAGAAGCCAAAGCTGAAACCCACAAACCTGCCCACAAGGCCGGGTCCAGAGCGGTGAGCAATCACATCCCGAGCCCTGCAGCCCGACCCACGGCGGGGGGGTCTGATCTGTCTACGAGTGCAGCCTGGACGCTAGAGAGGTGCACCATCCGACCGACCCCGTGTTCCTGATCTAACACTGAGGCCAGGGGGCGAGAGGTCTCGCCAGCCCTGCGGAGGCCAGGCCTGAGCCCGAGCTGGTGGCAGAGCCGTCTTGGGAAAACTGTGTGGCCCCAGACATCAGGAGGTTTCTGCCTGCTTGGGTCACAACAGACTCGGTGGGCCTAATACACTCCAGGGCCTGCGACGCCAGACAGGTGGCGGGTGCTTGGGCAGGCGGAGGCCTTAGCCTGGCAGACGGGCAGCTCTTGGGGCCGGACAGGGCTGGGTAATTAAAAGGAGAGGCGTCCTCTGCGGCCCGCGCTGCTTGCAGGCCAAGGGACAGGCCACCGCCATTTTACTGACTCACCGGCTACGGAGAGTCTTCCTGTCCGCCGCGGAAGATGCTATTAATAGTGTCATTTTCTTGGTGTTTTGTTTATTCCCCCGGAATGGCTTGATGGATGTGAATAATTATCAGACTATAAAAGCCAGCAAATGTGCTATTTTCTATCGCTCTAAATCATCAAACAAATAAAGTGTGAAACAGCATTTTTGAATATAATTTTCCCCTCTAATGGCTTAGAATTATTATCAAGAACAATGAAAATAAATAAGCAAACGCCTTGTGAGTTAAAAATTAAATGAGTGTGTCACGAAGAGGAACACAGACCATCTTGGAGAGCAGGGACCTGCTCAGGAGCCGTTAGTTACAATGATGATGAGAAGCAGGGCTCTGGGCTGTGCAGGCCCCCCCTCCAGCCAGAGGCGTGAGTGCCCGCGGCCGCCTGGCCCGGGGTGGGGGTGGCAGGATGCCTTGAACGAGGGCACTGGGGTGCCTGCAGCAGGTGCCTGCACCTGTGCGCCCAGCTGACCCCCGGCAGCCCCGGGCTCCTGTGTGTCGTTGCCCCACACGGCCCCCATGGGGACAGCCACATGGAACCTCAGAAAGGCTGCTGGGGGTAGGGGGTGGCCTCTGCCTCTCCTCTCCCGGGCCATGGACCGGCGATGCCAGAGGGACTGCTGGCTCTCAGACCAGCAAGAAAACCCACGCTCATGGGGCAAAGGATGAGCAACATGGGACTCCGGCGGATGGAACCCCACCCACCCCACAGAGCCCAGGGACTGTGCCGGCAGGCCACCCCTCATCTTTTCGGATGTGCTGGCTGCCCCAGGCTTCAGGGCCCCGTGACAGGTGGATTCAGGTTCCCTGCCAGGAGAGCAGCATTTCTACGGTACGTTCTCCTGCCTGCTGCAAGGGTAACAAGACTTGCCGGGGGCAAGGCTCTCAAACCCCCAACCACCCTTCTCGTGAGGCCCCTCAGCCCCTGCTGGGGCCCCCCCGTGAAACTGTCTTGCTCGGAGTCAAGACGTGCAACACTGTGACACTTTTATCCCCCCCAAGACTCATGCGACTCTCTGCCGGTGACATTCGCCCAGGCTGACAGCTTCCACTGTACAAGGCTCCCGTCGATCAGGTGCCATGATGAGAAGGCTCATCTCCCCGGCCTTCCTCTCTGTTGCGGAACACATGCCAAGAGCAGGGGTCCAGCCAGGAGCACTTTGGAAATGTCAGCTCAGCCTGATGTGTGTTGGAGGGTGAGGAAGTTAATTTCACAGTGTGTGCACAAGGCCTGGGCAGACAGGCCCCTGGCCGTTTAACATGCTATAATTACGGAAACAGAAACAAGAAGGCAGAGGCTACTGGAAGTGTTGAGACCATGTGTCAAGTTGGAGGCCACCTGGCACAAGCCAGCCGCCCGCACAAGCCCAGGGCCCCCATGTGCTGGGCATGCGGAAAAGCCGTTATCGCTGCAATCTTCAAACACAAACCCTGTATCGGCCCACAGAGCCCGCACCCACTCTAGCCACACGTTGGCTGGACAGTTCCAGCACACGGCCCCGTGGTCTGGGCGGGCCGAGCAGAACAACCTAGTCAAGGAATGGCCTGCCCCATAAGCCTCCCAGCTGCCGGGCACCATCTCTGACCTGGTTAGTGGAGCAGGAGGGCCCAGAGAAACACAGTCACAAGTGGTCACCCCTCATCTGGTGACCACTGAGACGAGCCACATCAACTGGATCTACTGAAATGTCCAAACACATCAGGTGACTTCTGTGTCCAACGTTTCATGCGTGGCAGGTCAGTTATGCCTTGATAAATCTATTAACAAGGCCCCAGCCCTGTGGACATGGGAGCGGTCAGTCCCTGCCCCAGTTTCTGGGCTCAGTGCCACAGATGCACCTGGCCCTTCAGTGTCTTCTAGGCCTTGAACCAAGGCATCCACCAGGTTAATATGAGCCCAGTCAGGGGAACCAGAAAGCTATAGATAAGCCCTCTGGAAAAGGCACCAGGCCCTGGTGGTTTTACTGAGAGCCCCAAAAAACCATCACGCTAAAAGGGCTGTGCCCACTTACGCACATGGTTACCAAACAGACAAGAAGATCAGATGCTACTGAACTCCTTCTATGAATCTGGCATATTTTTGAATGAATGAATGGGAAACCCTGTCACCAACACAGGACAAAGACACACAGGAAAATGATAAGCCAGTCTCACATAGCTGCAAAGTCCTAAGTAAAATCTTAGAAAACCAGACACCAAAGTGTATTAATAAGACCAAGAGGGTCTCGTAATCCCCAAGGTTGCAAAGACAGTCCAACAAATAAAACTCTATATAAAATAGCAAGCCATTCAGTATAAAAGTTCTTAGCCAACTAGCCTAGGAGGGACCTCCCCATGGTCACAGTTCATGATGAGGTAGGAGAGGCATTCTGGAAAGCTGGGAACAAGGAAAGCCACCCATTACCACAGCACTCATCAGCGCCATACTGAAGATGCTAGCCACTGTCATATGTCAAGAAAAAAGATAAAAAGACAGTAACAGTTAGAAGGGAAGAGACAAACTCTTTTATTAAAGCACGGGGACAGGAGGACCCATGGGCAGAAAGATGTGCTGCCAAAGTGACAAACTTTTATAAACAACACAGTGTTCGACCTGGGAAAGCTAAGAACAAGCTGGTAAACAACAGAATGAAGCATTCCATTAAGGAAGCAGAACGATCGGCATGTGGACAGCCTGACGTCCTCCGCACCAGAAAGACATTCACAGCAGGCCATGAAACCCACTAGGGTAGACTCTGCCCTGGTCTGTGGTCCAGAAGCAGGAGCTCCTCCCCACAAAGGAGGTCAAACATAAACCTGGGTGTGTGCCCACCACTGACAGAATCACAGAGTCTGACCCAGGAGAGCCGATGCACATCTCAGCAAAGCTGGCGCTGATGGGTAACGTGACCACTCAGAGCCTCTGACCAGAGCAGGAGAGCCACAAACGCGTATCAGAATGCCCCCTCCCCTGTAAGTCAGTCCTTCAGTGAACAAGGTAAGGGGACCACCTCGTGATCTGACACCAGCTCCGACTGACCTCATGACACAAGCGTGGTAGGGTCACTAGGCTGGGCGTGAGCAGGGTGGCCTTATCACGATGGGTGGAGTGTGAAAGAAGCACTAATAATGGTCATACCAGGTGGCACGGGTCAAATGGGGTGGATGGTCACCCCCCACCCCAGTCTGGAGAAATAAAAGACGTTAAGAAAAAGCATCCAGCAGACAGATTTGCCTTTAAACCACGAGGGAAGAGGTGCAAAGACCTGCAAAGATGGAGAGCCTGGGGTCCCTGTGCCCACTGCGATGGGAGGAGGAAGAGCCGTCACCAGCCTAGTCTACCTGGAAGGGGAGAGACACCAGGACCCCGTCCCAGACACTCAGGAGAGAAACCAGAGCACATTTCCAAGTCCCTTCCGGCCCAGGGGGACTCCCGTGCAGCAAGAAGCTCAGCCGGGACCACAGAGCCCCCTCCGTGAGTGGGCAGCTGGAACTGTCTGACGGCAAATGGATGGCTACCCAATTTCTATCAAGAAATCCTATCTTAACTCCCAAGGAACCCTCATTCCGCGAAGAGGCAGCCTCCCTCATTTGTGCTGGCGCTGGGGTCCCTTGATGCAGCGAACACAAACACTTGCTGGGGAGACAGGACCGGCCAAGGCCCAGGGTGGCTTGTTCCCAGAAAAGAGCCTTATTGAGCCACGGCGGTTTTATCTTTAATGGATCGTTTTACGGGACAATAGGTGATGGAATTCAGTAGCTCGCACAAGCAGCGTCAGGAATTTCAAATAATGACATTTCTACTGAAACGCACACAGGAGATAAACAGCGAAAACAGGGAGTCTCTGATGGGATGACCGTGGCGAGGATGCCAAATGGACGGGCCTACCAGACGGAGACAAAGGGGTGCTGGCCCAGCACCGCCCCACGGGAACCGCGGATGCGGAGGCGCTGGGCCTGGTTCACACGTGGCCAGCCCACGTTAATTAAGAAAGAGACTTTACAAAGCCAGTGGTGTCGAGCCTGCCATTAAATGCCGAACTGGAGGCATCTGATCCCAAGCCCTGGTTTATTTTAGACCTGTGAATTATTTTTGTTATAGGACGGAACTGAAAATGCCAAGTCACATGCATGCTTGTTTTTGATGTTTCTGAAGTGGTGGCGGGGGGGGGGGGGGCGCTTCTGAGGTGAGGCTTCCAAAGGCAGGCACCGAGGACGGAGCATCCAGACACGGGGCTGCCACGGAGCACCTCGGTCTCCCCCTCGTAGAACTGGCCTGAATTTCTGCTCATAAAGCGCGTCGGAGGCAGCCTCCCACCGCGCCCACACCTATGGCCCACAGGCCACCTGCTCCAGCTACCAAGTTCCTCGGGCAGCGGCAGCGTGGGCTGGAGCAGGGATGCCCCTGGGGGTGCCTGTGTTGAAACACGCAGGCGGTGTGAGTGGGAAGGAACAGGGACGGGTCCGTGAGAGCACAGGAGCTCGGAAGGGACAGGGCTGGTGGCTCAGGAGCCCAAGATGGCAGTTCCCTTTCGTCTGCAGCCCAGAGGAATTGGGTAGGCCAGGGTCAGCTACCCCAACTCGCAGCAGCACGGGCCCAGGACATGGCAATAAGCCGGCTGGGGCCCGGGAGGGTGGCTGGGAGTCCAGCTCTCTCCACAAGCTGAGAACAGCCAGCAGGACATCTTCAACGTGGGCGGAAGCTCAGGTCTACTAAAGTGATTTCCCACGTCCTGGACACGTCGGAGTTCGTTGTCACACACACCCACGCACAGCAAGGCCTCCTGACCCTCGTGTGGACACACGCTGACAGTGAGGCCCCCTGGGTGTCTCCGACTTGCCCTCTTAACCACGGGGCTGGCTTTGGAGAGTACGTGGGTTACACCATCTTTATCAACAGGTGCCCAGGGGCTCCAGCTTGCACGTCAGACCAGGTGAGTCTCTGCCTACTGTCCAGGAGGCCAAGGCCACAGGGCACTCGGGGTCACTGGCGCTTCGGGGAGGGTTAAGCTCACGCCTGGGCTGAGTCGGCTCAGCTCAGCATCAGGCTGGAGAGAGCAGGCAGACCGAGCCTCTGAGGGAGGCCACTGAAGGAGGGCCGCTAACAGGTCTCTTTCTAGCAATGCGGGCACCGCCCGGCCCAGCCCATGCCCGCCCCACGCCGTCTGAAGGCCGCAAGGCCTCCCCACCTGCTGCTACTGTGCCAACATGAAGGGGGAGCCCGTTCACAGCCAGGTTTTTAAAGCAAAGTTGACAAAGACTCGTTCTCTCTCCCCTCACAGATTTGCAGGCATCTCCAGAGAAGCTGAAATCTGCCGACAGCAACCTCACTAGCATGAGAGAAATTTACCATGGAAACCAGACCCTGCACGCAGACCCCGAATCTCTGATGGCTCGTCTACAGTACCAGGCGGTGGGGGAGCGACCCTGGCCAGGCTGGCCCCGGCTCGGCAGCAGGAGGAGGGGTCCCCAGCCCCAGCCGCAGACTTGGGGGCTCAGTCAGCTCCTGATCCAAACGCTGCCGGGTGGGAGGGTCTCAGGATGGGAATTCATGCCCAGTGACGACATTTCAAAAAGAACCAACAGTTTGGGCGCCTGGGTGGCTCAGTTGGTTAAGCGACTGCCTTCGGCTCAGGTCATGATCCTGGAGTCCCAGGATCGAGTCCCGCATGGGGCTCCCTGCTCGGCGGGGAGTCTGCTTCTCCCTCTGACCCTCTTCCCTCTCGTGCTCTCTCTCATTCTCTCTCTCTCAAATAAATAAATAAAATCTTAAAAAAAAAAGAAGAAGAAGAAGAAGAAGAAGAAGAACCAACAGTTTCTTAGAGGGCTGGGCAGAGAGAGGACTCCAGCTACTGGCCTGGCACTCCGGCCTGGGAGCAGGAGCTCGGGGCGCCCCACAGCCAAATCCCTGCATCTCTTAATCTACACCAGTCACATTACCACTCTTTGAACAAAGGACTCCCAAGTGAAAGGCCATCTGCTCCTGCCAGACCAAGCCGGCGGGGTGGTGGGACAGGCCAGTGACATCTGTGTGCGCGAGCGGCAGGGAGACAGAGGATGATGACGCCCAGTGGAGCAGAAGGGCGCTAGTCTGACCCGCTGGCCCCGGGCCCGCCCTCCCAGCTGATGCATCCTCTTGCTGGGATGTGGTGAGGGGAGGAACTCATCCACCACCAACCAGCCAGTCCCACAGTCCCATGCCCCCGGCCTGGCTGCCCACCCTCCCGCTAGGCCCCTCTCCATGGGCTGCCCGACTCCACCTCTTCCCCCAGGCCTCAGCCCTGTGGGCTTCCCTGACCCCGTCTGGGGTGCCCAGCCACCACTCAGCCTGGCCCTGCTCTGGGGGTGTGGGGCCACACCGTGAGCTCCCATCCTGACAGGTGCCGTCAGTCCTGGCGTGCTTCATGCCAGACCCAGAGTGGGCACTCCATTGGGCCAGGAGCTGACGCACAAAACCATCTCTGTTCGGCACCCACCCCTCTCCCTTCTCCCCCCCAGACCTGTAGCTGGACAGTGTTTGCCAGGCTCCCCGGCTGTAAGTGTGGCCATGTGATCAGGCACCGGCCAGTAAGAGGTGAGCAGAAGCCTGGGGCGCTGTCTCCTGTGCCCACCCATCAAAATTTCTGGAACACATCCCCCCTCTTGCCCCACCTGGACACCCAGGGTGACCTCTGCCGAAGTCACGCGCTTAAGATGGCAGAACGGTCCCCGAATCCCTGTCTCCGTCTCCCACAGGAACCTGCCAGCTTCGTTCAGCTCGGAGGGGCTTGACTCAGGGACCGTTCTGGGGACTCTGTAAAAAAAGTCCTTTCCCTCCCACACCTTCACGTCCAGGCCACCTCCGCCACCTGGGACACACCCTGACCCCAAGGCTGAGCGGCCGCCCCTCCCGACTCGAGGGGTAGAGTGGAGCAGTGGCAGGGCCCCCGACCCCGCCCTCTGAGCTCTGCGGCCCTGAGCAGGTGTCCAACCAGCCTGTGCCTCACCTGTGCAGGGGGGCGGCGTGGGGCTGCAACAAACACCCGCCCGTGGCCCCTACTGTCAGGATTTCTCAGTGCGTCCCCGCATGCAGTAACGGACTGCGTACACAAGCACCCGGTAAAAACGCTAAAGTGGCGTATGCAGCTGGCCCAACACAGAAACAGCCCGAACGCCCATCACCCGTGAACAGATGAACAGATGGAGGCAGAGTCGTACAGCGGAAAACCCTACAGCCACAGAAATAAATCAACTCCTGCCACATAAACAGGGTGTGTCTTCCTCCCCACCTCCCAGCACAAATGCAAGGTACAAATAAGTCTACTTATATGGCGCTCACATCCAGCCACCACTCAGCCACATTGCCCAGGGCCACAAACACACGTAGGAAAAGGACCCACAGAAGCAGCCACATGAGTACCATCGAGTCAGGAGGAGAAGAGGCAGAAGAACTATAGTTAGCTCCGGGCAGGGAGGGGGCCGTGGAGGGAGGGGCACGGGGTGGGCGGGGGGAGGTTCGTTTCCCAACATTGTCGGGATTACACGGGGGTTGGCTCCAATAAACGGTACATAAATACGTATCTCTGGGGCATGTACATGTTTTGCACATCCTCAGCACTGAGCTATAGTTGGCAATAAAGGCGTTATGACAGACACCGTTCTCAGATGCCCCTAAGACGCCTGGCCCCTGCTCATAGTGACTCGAACATTTTCTTGTGCTGTGAGGGGTTTTTGCTGTAATAACTAAGGTCCGACATCAGGAGACCCTGATATAGGGAGATTACCCTGGGTGGGCCTGACCTAAGCAGGTGAGCCCTCAAAAGCAGGGGGTGGGGGGCCCCTCTTCAAGTCCGTGGTGCCAGTGGGAGGGGATCCCAAGTAGGCCTCAGGATGGAGGGGGGCACATGGCCAGCCCTGAGTGACCTCTAGAGGCCGACAGCGGCCCAGGGCTGGCAGCCAGCAAGGACGTGGGACCTCACTCCTACGACTTCAAGGAACACAACTCTGCCAACGACCCAGACGGGACCAGAGGTGGACCTTCCCCGGGGCCCACTAACACCTCGATTCCAGCCTCTGAGAGCCTCAGCTGAGGAGCTGGCTGGCCCAGGCCTCAGTTCTGCCCTACAGAACCGACAGCAAATAAATGCAGACCACATGCCCTCTGGTTGGTCATGCAGCAACAGAAAACCAAAACCACCTCCACTCGAGGTTAAGAGAAAAGAAACACATCAAAACTCCCTGACAGAAGGGTGCCAGGACGCTCACATCTGTCCACTGTGGGCACTGGGTGCGAGGCTACTCTGTTCATTCTTCTCTTCCCTTTTCTGGTAGTGGAAATTTCTTTTGTTTGTTTTTTAAGAGTACACCTCAAATAGAACAGCATACGAACTGGGAAGAGTGACTCTGCAGCGCAGACACCTGACCGCCCACCTCAGCCAGGGGACCGAGGCCAACGTCCACAGTCACAAGCCATGGTGACAGCACCCCGTGCCCCCGAGAGAGCATCAGAAGAAGGGTCCTTGACTCGGGTCTTCTTCCCCAAACCCAAACCCCCAGTCTCACCATGAGAAAAAGCCCAAACAAATCCAAGGAAGGGGCTTCCTACAAAACCCCTTCCCCGTCCTCCGCACCACTGTCAAGGGGCATCAAACACCAGGGAAGTCTGAGAAACTGTCCCAGCCCGTTGGAGCCCAAGGAGACATGACGACTCTGTGTCACATGGGAGCCTGGGACAGAAAAGGGGCATTGGGGGAAACAGAAAATCGGAATAAATTGTGGACTTTGCTTACTGAGAATGTATCAACACTGGTCCGTTAACTGCAGCAGGGTCCCAGCCCGACAGAAGAGCCCAGTGGGGAATCAGTGTGGGGGCAGGGGAGCGCCTGGACTAGCTCCTCAGTGTTTCCATAAATCTTCTAAACACCAAAATCTTTTTTCAAAAAAGAGAGTATGGCTGCCAAAACAGTGGGGAAAGGGGCCCATGACAACCACGGGAAGCGCAAGGAGAGCGCCCCGCGGTGGAGTGTTTGCCTGGGGTGCACTCTGACACCCCGAGCCCGATTCCCAGACCCCTCCAGCTGCAATGCTGCCCGCTGTCCAGGCTCGTGGCGAGGCGTCGGGCCGTCCGCAATACCAGAGGAACCCCCGCTCCCTCTCGCTGGCTTTTCGAGGAGAGCATATGGTGAGATTTTTCCTTAGCAGAAGGCTGACCTTCCTCCGCTTAGCGCGATGTTAAAATCACTTTGCATTCCCTGAACAAACACCAACTGTGTCTGTCCCCGCCAGCATGCCGCGAGAGGCAAGGAGCCAGCCCACGGGCACAGATCCCACCACCTGCGGAGCAGAGCCCCTGGGAGGGCACCCCGAAATGCGCCACGTTTCCGGGGTTTTCTGGTCCACCCCAAGTGGCACACGTCACGTGCTCTCACGTGACACGCTGTCAGGTGTTGCTGGAGCAGCGCCAGGTGATTAGACTTTCGGGCGTGTGACACCCCGAAGAAGGGAATCAGACAAATGGAATGATCTGGAATTCGCACTGCATTGCACCACACTGTGCAAAGTTCTCCAAAACTGCCTGTTGTACTCGCCATGGTAACTAATGACGCAATCCCATTCTTGCGGTCTAATGACACCTGATGCCCTAGTTTGAGACGCAAAGGTCTCTCCAGCATCAGGATCAGGAGTTAATTTTCCAATGCTAACATCAGTTTTCGGTTTTTGCACTACACAACCCTGACAAGCAGAACGCCTGGGGGTCCGATCAAGAAGTCAGGCTGAGGGCTCTATGAAGCCCAGGAGGGGACCCGGGTGGGGGTGACACGGCTATCATTCCCACAAGCTCCCTGTGCACAGGCCCTCCTGGCCGTGGCGTGAACCCACGTATCCTAACACTGAGCCAACGTCATGATGCCAAGCTCCAGAGCGCAAGGGGCAAAGTCCAACTGGAAGCGAAAGCTCCAGCCGGGGCCCCCCAGTGCTATGGGTAAGGTGGGTAAGGTGGCTCATAGTGACCTCCTGGAGCACCAGGTCCCGGGTCTTCTGGGCACAGTCCGGTGGGGGTACCCCAGAGGACAGACTCACAGGCTGCCTGCGGGAGGAGACACTTTTCCTTTCTCTCCTGGATGCACGCACACATGCACGCACGCCCCGAGTACACACGGTCACATGCACACACATCTGCACACTCTAGGGTGACCAGAGTCCGAAGTCGGCCCGGCTCAGAGAGGCTCGGGGATGCAGCACTTCCGGCTCAGAAGCCAGGGAAGTTGCACGGGTCACCCCCACCCCCACAGGCCTCAGAAGGGGACAGCGGGCACACAGATCAGGCACAGCGGAACAAAGGACAATCAGTTCTGCTGCCGTAGCCGCTGCAATCACTGTCCAAAGAGGAGACTCTAGAAGGGGGACCAAGAAGGCTCTTCCTGCCTGCCCACGGCCCGTGCATCAAACAGGGAAGCTGAGCTCCACAGTGGGCCCAGCGGCAGGCAGCAGAGGTCCCGACCCAGAACCAACAGGCCAGGAAGCTGGGCCTCAGTGGGTCTAGCTCAGCGCTCTCGGGGCCTCCCCCGGCCATCTGGGACAGCAGCCATCTTCCTGCAGAAGGGGGCTCCTTCTGCAGGGAGGGGCCTAGGCCCCATCAGGGAACTCCCCCAGTGGCCTGTTTGGGGAGAGCGGACTCTGGCTGTGGCTGCAGGGCTGGGCCACTCTGCAGACCGATTTCAGCATCCTGCGGGGAGTGGTCACAGGGCCCCAAGAGCAGGCCTCTGCAGCCCAGCACCCTGACTCACACACCAAGTGATCCACCTCACCACCTTATCTATTCCCTTTTAATCTCGGGGTTCTGATACCTCCTGCCTCAGTGGGAGTCCGCTCTCGGGGGAGCTTCCTGCTCTGAAACACTCCTTCTGTTGCTGTTTCTGCCACCTTAGCACAGGACCCGGGGCTGAGGCAAGCGGAGCCTGGCCGGGTTCCCCAGCATGCTAACAAGGCACAGATGGACTGCCTTCCTTCTGGCATCCTGGTGGGTCTTTTCCATCCAGCCTCCCCAGGCACGGCGGTCACACTGAGCTGCCACAGGGCTCTGTCCCCAGATGCCCAAATGGGGGTTTGGCCCAGGGCGGGGGGGGGGGGGGGGGGGGAGAGGTGGGAGAGTGTCCATTTCCCTTCCGCATCTTGTGCGGGTGACAGGACATGGTGCTAGGAAGCTGAGTTATTAAAACCAATCTGTGAAGCTGTCAGGCTCCTACCAATCTCCAACCATATCGGCGCCGAGCCGAGTCCTCCCTGACACCACGGGGCCTCTCGGGGGCCAGAGCCAGGCAGCTGGGAGGAGTTACTCCTGTTGCCTGATGAGGAGCTGTGCCTGAGTCAGGGAATGGGGACCCCTGGTCCCCACTGAGCCAGGCTCTCAGAAGCCATGAAGTCTCCAAGCCTTCTCCAGGTGCCGCCTCCTTCGGGGGCTGGCCCTCCCCACCACGGGCCTTCGGGGCTGCCGCCCAGGGCAGCTTCACCTGGCTCCATCCACCACCTAGACTTCTCAGTCCCAAGCTCCCTGGGGACTAAGCAGAGGCCCTCAAGGTGCCTGGCTCGGCACTGTGGTCCAGCAACGCCCCCTGCAGCCAAGCCTGGGGAGGCTGCTTTGGACACCAAGAAGGAGGGAGGGAGGGAGGGAGGGAGGCAGGGAGGCAGGGAGGCAGGGAGGCAGGGAGGCAGGGAGGCAGGGAGGCAGGGAGGCAGGGAGGAAGGCAGGTACCTATCCCTGGAGGCTTACTGGGAGGGATTAATGGATGCGCAAAGGAGCTGCAGCTGGGAGGTGAGCTGATGCAGCCTCAGGTGGGCCTGCAGGGAGGTCCTGAGGGGCCGAGCAGACACACAGCCAAGGGGCAAAGGAGCAGCCTAGCAGCCCCCTTCCCCAAAAGAGCCTTGTTCTGCCTCCCTGGCAGAGCGTGTGCCCACACTCGTGCACGCGCACACAGGCCCCCACAGTATCACGTGCAGGCAGAGACGGCTGTGCCCACCGGGAGTCAAGCTTCCCGGCAACAGAAGGCCGCCCAGCCCCTCTCCTGTGAAACTCCCCTGAGGGAAAATGCCAAAGAAAAACTCTAGGTGCAGCTGCATCAAAAGGAAAAATTCTCAGCTCGCCCTGGTGCCCTGTTCCCCTGGGCTTCTTAGAGGTCAGAGAAGTGGAGTTCTGGTACCATCCCCTCACCGCCACCCGCCCCCTCCACGAACTCCACTTAGAAGGATCCTTTCATCACGCCCAGGACGGTGCATGAGCCGGGGCAGGGTGGGGGGGGGCGGTTTCCATGCCCTTTGTGGGAGCACGATCCGAGAGGCCCTCTCCCCAACCCCCATGCGGGGAGCCTGCACGAGTGACTGCATGTGCATTGCACACGTGTGTGCAGGCAGGCATGTGTGTGGCACACGTGCGGATCGGAGGACGTGCTCCCTGCCTGTGGGGCACCGGGAGGACCTGAAAGACCGCATCCCAGGTAAATAGAAGCAGGAGGGTGGGAGGGGCTGGGGAAGCCTCCAGAAAACTGCTGGAGACTCAACGCTGGGACCAGTGCCCACCACTCTGAGGGAATGCTGCTGAGTCACGGGCCTGAGGGCCAGGGTCAGGGCCCAGACAAACACCCTGTAGGGAATGCTGGCTGTTCCCACCCAGGGGCCTGGAGTAGGCTTCTGGGAGGCCTGTCCTCCCCCGCCCTTCCCTGCCCCCACCCCATGGGCACAAGGAAGCTGCAGAGAGAACAGGAGGAGATGCTGTTGGGAATGCCATGTGCAGCGCTGGATCTGAGCAAGAAGCCAGGCTAGGTGGGAGCGCCATTCCCATAATCTTACATTTCCCTCCTGGGAGCTCACAAGGCCTGGGACCCACAGGGCCTTCAGCATGTGGGGAATGGCCACCAGGGGCTCCAGGAGGGCCAGGGATGGCGGGTGCCACTCCCCAGATGCCGAGCCCCGGGGCTGCCCCACCCCCCAGCACTGCCCTGCAGGCCAAGCCACTTGAATCGGGGTAGAATCACGCAGCCTTCCCCGCACACCTGGGCCCACGCGTGCCCGCCCTCCTGGCCTCGCTGACCGACTGGGCCCCGGGAAGGCCAGGGAGGGGGTAAGTTGCAAGTGCCAGGTCTATTTTAAATCCCCATCTCAAAAGGGATTTTGAAGCACTCAAACGCTTCAGATATTCTTAGCCTTGCTGCCAGAGAGCACCACCTAATGCCGGCCTTTTGAAGCAATTCCACGCTTTTATCGACACCAGGCTGTTCACGCCGCTGTGACACACAAATCACACTACCAAAGTAGCAACAGACCCAGAAAGGCTTCATAAAACGCTGTAAACCTGAGGACGTCGACACTTAAAATGCTACCGAAATACTCGGAAATGGTTGCAATTAAGCTGCCATAGACGCGGGAGAAACGACGCAATCAGGGAGACAGGCGTGTGAGCACGATCTGCCAGGGAGCAGCCCCGGGGTCCCAGGCAAGGGCAGGGAGCCAGGGCGCCACTGAGCGGCCCCTGAACCACCAGCCCAGGGACGAGAGGCACCGCACCCACCCCCTGGGCTGGCGTCAGGGGCGCCCAAGACAGGTCTCGGCCCCGAGGACCAGTTCCCATGGACATGGCACTGGCACTCCAGGACCCTGATAGGCAGAGAGCCCCCTTTCTGCACCAGGCCCCTGCTGGGGGATAGGGACCCGGGGTGGGGGTGGGGGGGAGACCGAGGGCCCCGCCCCCCCCCAGGGTCCACAATCTGATGGGGAGATACGCCGATGTCACACATAGCTAATATGAGCATGGGGTGCCCTGCCAACATCTGGGGCCCCCACCTGGATCCTGGGGAGAGGGCATGGGGCCTGAGCTGAGCTGCTGGGGCTAGGGGAGCAGGGAGCTTGGCAGGGGCGGGGGTGGGAAGCCTCAGCAGCTGGATCCTACACAGCTGCACTAAGAAGCCTCTTCCCACCGGCCACACTCAGCACGAGGAACCCCATGTGCAATCCCATCCCCCTTCAGGACCAGAAACCAAGACCAAGGTCAAGCTGCCTTCTGGAACATTCTTTCCCTCAGATGAACCGCTGTTGTGCCCGATGCTGGCCTTGCCGACTGCTGCCCCAGGGCTCTTCGGAGTGGGTTGTGGTGAAGGGGTGGAAGTGAGGGGTGGGTGGACGGCAGGGAACAGGGGTGCTGGGGCTGCAGCCTGGACAACCCCAAGCCACTGGAGGCAGGAGGTAGCGTGCAGAGCCAGACATCAGTCCCGCCCGTCAGCTGCCCTGTCAGCCAGGGGCTGCTCCCCCTCACATTCCCAGTGCCCTCTCCCTTGCCTCTCTCGAAGCCAGCCTCCCCACCCCACCGCCTCTCAGGACTGCCCTGGCCCAGCTGCCTCCCTGGGCTCCCCAGGCTACTTCCCAAGTCACCCGCCCTGTGACCCTCCCTGCCAGCCACAAGCTCACACTTTGGCCCCTGTCGCCCGAGGCCACCGCATCCTCAGGCAGGGCCGTGGCCGAAGCTCAACCTGCCTTTGGCTGGCATGTGCCAGGATTTAGCCGTGGCTCCTTTCTTTTTGTTCTGTTCTGTGTTTTCAGGTAAAGGTGGCTTTTCTCCCTTTCCGATCCCTCTGGCTGGTAGACCTGGGCCAAAACATGGGCGTCGGCAGGGAGCTGAGCGTTCCCACCGCCCACCCCGGCAGTCTTCACTCTTCTCCTGCTGCCGCCCCCAGGGAGTCTCTGGGGCCATCACTGCTGGGGCCCAGGAGTCCATTAAAAGGGTGGAAGAAGCTGGGAGATTACCGCAGGCGCTGGGAGCAGCCGCTAGGGCCGAAGGGCGGGGGCGCCCTCTAGCGGTGCTCAGGGAGCCGCGCGAGGACGCGACTGGGACACGGTGCTGGGAGGGCCCAGAAACCCCCTCCCCTCCACCCCCAGCCCTGGGGCCCCCAGCAAGAGGAACCGTCCAGACCAGTGAGCTGGGGCCTCAGCACACGTACACACTTGTATGTCACAAACACATGACTGCACACTTACACATTTACACACGGAACTCGTACGCACGCCCATACTCACACACGCACGCGTACTCATGCACCGTCACGCACGCGCACGTATGCACAAACACGAACACGTATACATTTCCATGTACACATACGCACGCTCACAAACACATCTGCAAGACTTGCAGACTCGCGTGCAAACACACACACACTCGTGCACACAGCCCGAGCCCGTGGATCAGAAGGTCCTCAGCTGCACTCAGCCTGCCACGGCCCCTCAGGAGGATGCCAACTGCTGGGAGCCGGCGGGCAGAGCCCCCAGGAAAGGGGCACAAGCATCTCACCGCACAAGCTGCACCACCAAGCCTTGCTCACAGCGGTGGGGTTCGGGCAGAGCGCAGCCCCTCTCCAAGGGCCTAGAGACTGGGGCCTCCGCGGACTTGCAGCCTGGCCTGGCCATGGGAGACGGAGGAGACGGGGTAACCGAGCTGTCACTGGGACCTCCTGGGCAGCACTGGGGTGACACCGCCTACCAGAATATGCCTCCACCCACCTGCTCGGGACCGCACGGGGTGTGAGATTCAGGCCTTTGTCCAATGGGCCTCACCAACCCCGTCAATCTCTCTCTCCCAATTTTTCCTAAAAGGTAAATACCTCCCAGCTAGAGGCTGCGATGATCAAGAGCTGCTGCAAAGCCACAGAGACAAGGGGCTTGAAAACAAGAAGCCCGTGGAATTCTAACAGGATCCCAGCAAACACACGAGCTAACAAAGCAGGACAATGCGAAGGCCGGAGGGCCGGTGGCCGCAGGACGGCGGCCCCAAAGATGTCCACGTCTTAATCACCAGACCTTGTAAGGATGCCACCTCACAGAGTAAAGGGACTCTGCAGATGGGATTAGGTCAAGGCCCCCAAGGTGGGGGTGACCCTGGGTTCCCAGGGGACCCGGCGTCCTCACAAGGCCCTCACGAGGGGGAGGCAGAGGGTGGGAGTCCCAGAGATGGGCAGACCCTGCGCTGCTGGCGGTGAGGATGGAGGGGGGGGGCCACGGGCCAGGAAAAGGCCAGAGCTGGGTCTCCCCTGGGGCCTCTGGAAGGAACCGGCCCTGCTCATGCCTGCGTTTAGCCCGGTGCGACCTGAGTCAGACTCCTGGCTTCCAGAAACGTCAGAGAACGTGTGTGTGTGTTGCGTTAAGCCCCTAGGTTTGTGGTCACTTGTTACGCAGCCCCTACCGCGTTCGTCCCCAATGCTTCCGCATCCCTCCCAGTCAGAGCAAGAGCCCCCTGACAGAGAACAGGGCTGGGGTCCCACTGCGTCCACCTCAGAGGTGAGGAAAGGGTGGTCCCACAGCCAACCCCTGCACAGGGAGGCCTAGCTTCCCCCCTAGGGCCTCCTGCTGGCTCCTGAGCCTGCTCCCATCATCTCTTAGTGAAGGGCTCCAGGATGTCCCAGTGACTTCAAGGGAGTGGGGGTGGCCTCCCACCCCCTGCCCATGGGCACAGGCTCAGCCTGGGACACCAAGGTCCTGGGGTCTGGGACCCCAGACCCTTGGGCCTGGGTCCCCAACTAAGCTGGGCCTCTCTGCCCCCGCCCCCACCATCTCAACACACGGAGGTGCTTGGCTGAGCTCGAGAGAGCCACCGACTGCTCCTGGGGCTCCTGCTTCCCCCCTCCCACTCCCTCTGAGCTGTGACCATTACCGCAACAGAACCTTCTAAGACAGCTGGGAAGAGGCAAGGAGATATAAATGCCCAGCTCAGAAATCTCTGCTGGAAACCACAGTGAACAAAGTCGGCCTTGCACAGAAGGCAGCTCCCGGCTGTCCCGCCAGCAGAAGCTGGATGTGGAGGGGGGTGCTCGGCACACAGATTCCAGAACACGGATGGCGCTGGATGTTCGACCCAGCCTGCCGGGCCCATCGCTCACAGGGTGGCCTTCAGGACACGCCCACTCCAGTCCGGACAGCAGAGGGCTGGCTGCTAAAGCCACCCCTGAACCTGGAGGCCACAGGGGAGGCCAGGGGAGGCTCAGGGCTCACAGCCACCCAACCCCCGGGGCCCACGGCCCCAGGGAGAGTCCCCAGTACGACAGACACTCCATGGACGCCTCCACCACAGGTGCAAACCGTGAGCTCCAGGGAGCAGGAAGCTCATTTCTAGGGACACGTATCCCCTTATCACCAACCAAGGCTGCCCCTGAAGCCAACAAGAGATGCGCCAATAGATCGCAAGCTGCCAGAGCCCCTCAAATTTTGCCTGCCCGGCCACAGGCTCGACCCTGTCCCCAAGGGGCCACCCGAAGGCGCCCCCACACCTGTCTGGCCCCTGAGGAGCCCATGGGCAGCCCTTCCGCGCGGCCTGGCTGCCAGCTGGACACTCACCAGGACTTGGGCTCCCCGAAGTGCAGGTAGTTGATGCTGTACAGGTCCATGTCCTCCGTGTGCCAGGCGAAGGTGGTCTTCCACATGCCGAAGTACAGATAGGGGGTGTTGACGCCCTCGATGATGGTGCCGCACTCACGCTCCACCATGTCCAGGATGGTCCGCAGGCTCCCGATGTTCCACTGGGCCACATCCTGCAGGGCGGCGAGCACACGGTTGGTGGCAGACCACCCCCAGGGGCTGGCAGGAGCACAGGATGGCTACGGGGTGACCCCCCCCCAGAGGGCCTGAGAGCTCATGGCCAGTCCCAAACCTGCTCACGTCAGAGCTTCACCCACCCCAGTGTCTGAACCCCAGCGGGGGCCACTCCCACCCTGAGACACCAGCCCCTCGGCCTGGGCCAGGCAGTCAGGCAGGCTTTCTCTGGATGCCACGCCGAGCTGTGCGTTAATCACAGGCAGTGAAGGCCATGCTGTGAAGGCTGAGGTTTCGTCGTGACTAATCAACGTGCCTCAAAGTCAACGACATGGAAGGAGGAAGACAATCGTGGAGTGGGGCTAGCTCAGCAAAGGTGCCAGACAGCCCTCCCGGCACCTTCTGCCGGAAAAGACAGGGATGGCTTTCAGAAGCAGGCAAACAAGGCCAGAATCCCTGCCCACTGGACTCACCCATTCCTAATGCCACAAACGGGTCCCATCTTGTCATGAGAACTCATAAAATACAGGTCAATCCATTTCTCGGCCCCTGGAGACCCCTCCAAGCCTGCGGAGACGCTGAGCAAGCGTCAGCATTTTCTCCACCCCAAGCCCACTCAGCCTCGCATCCCATTCGTACCCTCCCCGTTAAAGGTCCCCGAACCAGTGGCTGGTCCTGGCAAGGCGAGCCCCTGGCAGAAGCCCAGAACACAAGCACGAAATCACAAGCCCTCGAGTAAAACAAAAACCGATAAATTGGATTTCATCCAACTAAAAACTTCTGTGCTTTAAAAAAGACACTATCGAGAAACTGAAAAAGAGAATCCACATAAAGGGAGAAAATACATGTGAGTCAATCTATCAGGTAAGAGGCTTGTGTCCTCTCTAAAGAGCCCTTATAACTACAATAGAAAAAAAATAACCGATTAAAAAAAATGGGTAAAGGGCCGAAATGGACCTTTCTCCTCAAAGAAGATACACACGGTTCACAAGCACATGCAAAGATGCTCAACATCATTAACCCGCAGGAAACCTCAGATCAAAACCCCAGTGCCAACACCACGTCACACCCACTAGGACGGGCAGGGTCAAACAGACAGACAGCAACAAGTGTTGGTGAGGATGTGGGGTGGGGGGAGAAGAGCCCTTAGACACTCTCCTGCCGGGGACGGGAAACAGGGCGACCTCTGGGGGAAAGCATGGGCCGTTCCTCAGAAGGTAAACATGGAATGAGCATGTGAGGAGTGCAGTTCTAGGCCTAGGGACGTGCCCAGAGCAATGAAAACGTAACGTCTGCACAGACTTGCATATGCACATTCACAGGCACATGACTCGCCATGGCCAAAAAGTGGAAACAATCCAAGTGAATGGTTAACACCGCGCAAGGGCAGGTCACTGGGTTGCAGACAGGAGCACGGTGCGGACACGCGCTGCCCCGGGGACAGACCCCGAGCCCACGACGCTCAGGGAGGGAACCAGACACAGAAGACCACACGGGGTGTGAGTCCACGTGTGTGACACGTCCAGAACACGCTCGTCCACGGACAGGAAGGGGGCTCGTGGGTGCTGGAGAGGGGACGGGGAGTGACTGCTGATGAGAAAGGGACTTCTTTTGGGGCTCACGGAATGTTCTGGAATTGACTGTGGTGATGGCTGCACAACTCAGTGAACTGCAGCAGAAACTTGAATCCTGTGCTCTATGCGGGGGAACTGTGTGGTGTGTGAGTTACACCTCAATAACGCTTCCTTTAAAAAAAGACACCGTAGGTCAGACAACGGATAAACAAGCGAACGACCCCCACGAGCACTAACGTCGTAGAACTCGGTGGAAAAGAGCGGCCCGTCTGACAAATGGGCGTGTGACTTCCCACTTGTCCTAAACGCAGCACAGGCACTTCAGCTCTTCCAACCCGGCAGCTGTTGGGGTCAGAGTCCCTTCCTAGAAGTCACGACTCCGAGTCCAGGAAGCAGAACTGCAGGCCGGCACGGGGCTGCCCAGCGCCGGCCCACGAGCACTGGAGCTTCATCCCACCCGTGGCCTTGTCAAGAGCACCGACGGCTGGGGCTGCACTTGGAGAGTGGGATGGGGACGGGGACAAGGCTCCCAGCCACTGAGCCCCAAGGTCCCCACCTGAGGCAGGGAGGAGGGCGGAAGGTCACAAACATCCAGAACGGGGCTCCCGCAGAGGCGCCAGGAAAATCTCTCTCCTCATGCTCTCGCAGAGCAGGGGGTGCGGCCCCCAGGGACACCCAGTGCTGGCCTCCTGCCAAAGCCCTTCAAGGAGGTGCCACGAGCCCAGATGGAATGGGGTCGGAGGCGAGGCCTGATCTGGGTCTGCCACGACGGGTCCCTCCAGGCCTTGGCGGCCTGACGTGGGAAAGGGAGCTTGGGAAGTTGGGCCCCTCTTGCGGGGCCCGGAAGCCCTCAAAGCCAGCAGAGAAACGGGGAGCAGTGGCAGGGCTGGCGTCTGGAGGCGGCACCCAGACGGGCCCCAGAAAGCCCAGGGACACGGCCCCACTGGGCCCCCACTCAATCTGCCACAGGAACTTCTGCGCCTTCAGCCAGGCGCAAGGGCAAGTTGGCTAATGGTGCCGAATGCTTCTGTAACCATCAACAGGGCACCCGCTCAGTCCTGGAAAGTTCGAGGCCCTGGGGTGAGCCGCACGCCAGCTGAGGTGCGCTAGGGGCAGCGTGGGGGACTGGGCTGTGCCCCCTCATGTTAGATGTGTGTGTGCCAACAGGGCCCCTGGGCCCCCGCCCTGCTGTCCCTGCCACGCCCAAGGCATGCTCGTGGCTCTGCCCTCAGCACGCTCAAGAGGGTGAGGCCCGGCCATGTGGCCTCACAAGCTTGCCATTGCTGCGGAGTCAAAGCCAAGTGGATGGAGCTCAGGGTCCCAGGGAGAAGCTAAACCTCCTTGTCCAGAACACCCTTGCTGGAGGACAGCCACACACCTGCCGTACCCTTCGCTGTGGATGGGGAAACCAAGGTCCAGGAAGGGCGGAACCAGGGCCTGGAGTCAGCTTAGTCCCTGACCTCCCAGGGCGAGGGCGTCTTCCTCGGGTTCTTAAGGGTGAGCTCCCTCTGAGCTTGACACGCCCTTGGTGCCCAGCTCAGAGGAACAAACCTGCCCCCACCATGAAGCGGGACCCCCTAGGTGGGAGGCCCGTGGGCCACCGGTCAGACAGGCCCCCCAAGCTGGGCGAACTGCTGGGACCCACGCGATAGTCACGTCTTTCCAACACCTTTTGGGAAACGCAAGCCTGTCCCAAGTGGGTTCAGGAGGGTCCTGACCCTACTCAGGAGGGGACCTTATTCTAACCCACGCCAGCCCCACCCAAGCCCAGGCAGGACTCAGGAGGCACCCCCAGCTACTCTCATGAGGACCACGGATGAGCGGATAGAATGTTCCAGCAGGAGATGATCTTCAGAATGATGGTTCAGGGTAGGAGGCAAAGATGGCAGCTGAGGGGCCACTCCGGGGAGAGCCCCAGAGCAGAACACATGTCAGACTTAAGAGCTTAGAAAGCAATCAGTCCTGGTAGAGCCAACCCAGGCTTATCAGAGGGCCCAAAAATATTAATAAACTGTTCCCTAAAAAAGTGTGGGTCCCATTCAAACCCCCATCTGCTGAACAGCAGCACCTCGGTGGGGCCTCTGCATCACATCTCCACCAGTGTCTGGTCTACGCCCCTAACAGGCCAAGGCCAGCATGAGGCCCCTCCATTGCCCCGGGTACCCCCAGGGCCCTCCCAAGGGCTAGAACTCGGGGCCCCGAGGCTCCCCCAAGACAGAGTGCTAGGAACTGGAGAGGAAAAGTACTAGACTGAGGATTAGGAGGCCGCTGGGAGGTCAGCTGAAGGCTACCTGAGGTCAGATCAGGGCAGGAGAGGCTGACAGTTTTGTAGGAAAGATTCTGCAAATCAGAAACACACGTGGCATTCCTTCTTTCTTCACCCTGAGACTTGGCACGTGGCTGTAACCAGAGCCCGACAGAACGCCCAGCTAAGCTGGCCGCAGCATTGTAACATCCGGGTTTCAAGATAAAGTCCCATTCACACACCTTTCCCTCTACCGCTTACCAGGAAACGGCGTCCCTCATTCCCCCAGAACCTCTCGGGGACCCCGGGTACTCACGTCATCGTACAAAGAGCCGCTGATGTCAGCCCCGTAGATGGGAGAGACGAAGGTGAGGTTCTTCCAGTACTTGCGTTCCAGGTCATCGAAGTCCTGGTGCCGTGGGGTACAGTACCTGGCGAATGAACAACACAGCAACCATGGCCGTGGGGCTCACCCCTCCAGGGCGCAGCCGGATACACGTTCTCGGTCCCCATCTCAGGACACAGCCCGGAGAACACGGATGTGGCCCTGAGAGAGCGTTTATTCAGGGCTGGGGGGGTTCGGGATGGGCAGCAGGCCCCCCTGGAATGACGCCCACTCGTCCCACCTCGTCGGTCACCAGGGCCTGGGGCACCCGAGTCGGAACACACACCGGGGACAGCTGGGGCAGGTGAGGGACGCAGGCTCTGAGGGTTCTCCTCAGCCCCCTGCTCTGCAAATACCAGCCGCGCCGACCAGAGGCCGGGCCCTGTCTCGGGGGCCAGGACAGCAGGAGAAGGCAAACGACGCCCTGGCCCCATGGGATGCTTATGTCTGAGAGCGAAGAGGCTGCCGGAAATGCACAAATTTCGGCCAGCCAGGGAGGCTTGGGGAACAGAGAACAAGCAAGAGTCAACGGCGGAGGCGGGCGCCCAAGTGAGCCCAGGGGCGTGTGCCGGGAATGCCCACAAATGCCCCGGGATGTGCGAGGGAATGCGTGTGAGTGTGCCCCGTGTGTGACCCAGGAAACCCCGAGGAGGTGCCATCGGACTGGAGATGTCGCAGGAGGGTGTGGGGAAGCAGCCCAGGGACGGGAGGCAAGGACAAGTCCCCACCATGTCCCACTCTCTCTGCACCCCCAGAACCAGGAGCCGCCAAGGGCCCCACTTCAGGGGGCCTGGAAGCCCTCAAGGTGTGGCTCCTCCTCAGAGACGGGGTTTCAGGGCCCCCCCCCCCGACACCCGCCTCACCCCCGGCCACGTACTTCTCGCTGTTGGCCAGGCGGCGGTACTCCCCGACCGTCATGGCCTTTTTCTGGATGTTGTACTGTGTGAAGAGGCCTGACTGGCCCGTCACCACCTGCTGGATGGGGGCCGGGATGACCACGTCGTCGATGTCATCGTACGTCTGCCTGGGTTTCCACTCCTTTGGGGGGATGATCTGCAAGACGAGAGGGCAGTCAGCGGCGCCGGCAGATGGGAGGACACACAGCCGCGCCCCCCCCCCCCAGGAGACTGGCGGTGGCTCTCTGGGAACGCGTCCAGGTCCCACACTGTAGGGGCACCAGGAACCATTTGCATACTTCCTCAAACTCCCCACAGTGACCTGTGCGGGGCCACGGGCACTACCCGCTGGGGCACAGCCATGCTGGCCTCCCGACGCCGCCCGGCAAGCCTCCGCAGCTCAGCCTGGGCTCCGGGGGCTGGGAGCGGTCCCCTCCACAGCTCAGGAGCCGGCCCCCATGCGCATGTGCACGAACACAAAGTGAGCAAGCGGTGGGGGGGGGCTGGGGCTCCCACACTCTCGCCTGTTCAGGCGCTCTGCGGCCACACCCCCGGCTGCGGAAGGCAGCGCTGCGAGCCTGGCTCAGGACCACCCGGGCCAGGCCGGGAGGCCGGGATACCTCCTAGGGGCAAGCACAGCCCTGGGTGGGGGGGGGGGACACCATACAACAAACACCCATGAGGGCCTTCCCCTGTGGGAGCGAGCACATGATAAGCGCCGTAAGGGATAAGGAAACTGCAGAAAGGGGACAAGTCCTAAGTACAAAGGACAGAGAAGAGCTAGTGAGGCGCCACAGGCCAGAGAATGATGATGCCACAAATGTGAGGGGACAAGACCTGAGAAGGTCACCTCTGAGGAACAGCATGGCTGTTTCTTGGTGGCAGCTGGTCCCGCGGGGGACCGCCCCCACCCCTCTCCAGGACAGGCCCCGGAGGGCCTGCAGGAAGGGCTTCGGGGAAGGGCCGCCCGCGGCGGGGGGCACCGGGTCAGCGCCGAGCTTGCCCGACTGGCCTCTTCGCCCTCCCGCTTGCCCCCCTCTGCGCAGCGTGCTCTCTGGGCCAGGCTGGGGCCTCCTGGGTGCCCGGCTCGCTTTTCTCAAGGCCCCTGGGGCCAACACGGGCTGCTATCTCCCAGTCCTGGGCAGGTGTCCGCAAACAGCTCTCCTTCCGGGGCACCCAGCGGGCCACCCAGGAGCTTTGGGACAAGGAACTCAACCAACCTGTTTTCAGGGCGGCAGCCAAGAACTCTGGGGAGGCCGAGGCCTCCCCCAGCTCAGGGCCAACGAGGGAAGAACACCACACCAATGCCCCAGTTTGCCGGCGGCTTCCAGAACAGCTGAGATCCTTGCCATCCCCAAGGATTCCCCAACAGACATCAGTGCAAGGAAATGTTTTGCTTGGCCACGAAAACCCTCATCCCCTGGTAGCCAGTTAACAACAGAGAGGTGCTGCCACCACCAGCACCCTCGCCGATTTGCTGACAGAGCACAAATAAGTAACAGGAGCAGTGAGAGGCAGTCAGTGGCTCAGGACACTGGGCCGTGTCTGGGGATATGTGTGGCTGTCATGACTGGGGGGCTCCTGGCATCACAGGGGTGCAGCCAGGGACGCTGCTCAGGCCCCACGGCACCCAGGACGCCCCCAGAGGAACCACCTGCCTCCATGTCAGCAGGGCCCAGGCTGGGAACCCTGACTGAAGTTAAAAGGGGACACAGCTGCTCGGTCAAAGCTCCTTCTGGGGACATGCCCTCTCCCGACTCCGTGGCCACAGCTGCCCGCCCACGTGTGGCATGAGGCCTCATGACAACAGGGTGCTGGGGTCAGCCTGCTGGTCGGCGATTTTCTTAGATGGCAAGCAAGAAATCTGAAGAGTCAGGCGATCAACTAACACACTTGACACGGAAAGCACCAGAAATACAAACGAAAGGGCCGGTGGCTCCAGCGTGGGAGACGCTCTCACAGAGGAAGGGGTTCCAAGCGGCCCCTTAGCCACATGGGTGGCGCCTCGCCTTCACAGAGAAGTGGCGATCCCCCACCCCCCGCCGCCACGCATGCTCGCCAGGGAAACGGCGGGGGGGGGGGGGGTTCACCCAGCCAGTTCCGTCAGACGAAGCCCGCCCAGAAACAAAGGCTGCAAAATAAAGCAAACATGTCACTCCCAAATTTTCGGCTCCCTCCTGAGAGCCACAGACTCCCCTGCCCATCTCTTCCATCCCTCACGGGCGCTGATGCATAAAGACGCCAGAGAACCAAGGAGGCTGCTTCAGGCGCGCACGACCGGCACTTGCGTGGACACACACTCGGCACGTTCTGAAAAAGGCACGTGACACAGAGCCGCTTCCAACGGGTCTAGGACCCCAAGCCCTTGGGAAAATCAACGTGCCGGGGCCTGACGCCCTCGAATCTCCGCGAGACCAGGGTCTGAAGGGAGGCTTCGAGGCGAACAACCTCTAACAGATATCACTGGAAGACATTTGAGCATCCTGACTCCTAGACTCAGTGCCTGGCGGGCATGGCGTGGCCCTGCACTGGCCCGCCCTCGAAGCTCCTGGAGGACAAGCCTCAGCCAAGGCTGAGCAGGACAGAAAGGCCACACTCCCCCGGTGGATGAGGTGGCACCAGGCAGGTGGCCTGGGGAGTCTGAGCAGCTGGGTTAGAAGGTGCGGGGGACTCAATAAGAGGGAATGAAGTGAGGGGCCGGCCTCTGCCCCTGACACCTCCCACTCGCCAAGCCATTTTGCAGGTGGTGGGACGGGTGGCTGGAGGCGGCACCGGGGCACCGCCTGCCTGCAGGGACAGTCCTCAGGGATGCACCCAAGCGCCGAAGCACCTTGACCCCTCCCGCAGGACCCAGCGCCATGCCCCTCCCTCACTCCCTCCCACCCGAGCACTTCCCAGCAGCGCTGGCCTGAGGGGGCAGGGACATGCACAGAACAGCCAAGAACAAGACAGGGGTGCCCCAAAAGCCCCAAAATGGGGCTCCCCACACCCTCACAGCCTCTTCTGGCTCTGGCCCCTGGTCCCAGCTATACCTGCTGAAAAGCCACCCCCACCCAATTCCACCGGAGCTTTTGCGGGGGGGTGGGGAATGCAGCTGGGATGAAACCGAAAACCCCTAGCACTACACACACAGACGCACAAAGAAGGGCGGTCAAGACCAACGAGACCGGGATGAGATGACATCGGCACCTGCAGAGCTGGCTTGGGCCAGCAGCACACCATGTTCCTTCTCCAAAGAGGCCAGCAGGCCTGAGAGCCAAGCGCCCCCATCCGAGAGGACAGGGGTTACCCAAGGCCCCCGGCACACGCCTCCCGAGCCCCACCTGTCCCCCCGGAGTAGCAGGGAGGCTGCTGAGGGGCTCGAGGGCCCGACACACGGTCCCGGCCAGGTGAGAGAAGGGATGAGTGTGCGTGCGCAGTCGGCGCGACTCTGCACTCGCCAACGTCCTTCAACCTGTACCCAGGTGCGACAGAACCTGTGCCCGCCCCACGCCGCCCCTCCCCGCCCCGCACACAGAGGAAGCCGCACACAAAATCCCCCTCAAGAAGCTGAGAAGGAGCACACAAAAGGTGGAAGGAAAACAGACCCAGGAAACTCCTGCCTCAGGAAACACCCAGTCCGAACAGCTTCCTTAGATCCAAATGAATTAGCCAAAAATGACTCCACTGGGATTAGAGCTCAAAGCAGGAACACTGGGGCTCAAAGGAGAAGCACAGAGAGGGAGATGAGCCGGGAAGGGGCAAAGGCAGGTAGAGGCGTGGGGGGCCTGGGTGGCAGGGGACACGGAGCCCGCGGCCACCACAGCGCCGTGAATGGAAAACTCGAGAAACGGCCAGGGCCAGGGGGCCGGCTAGGAGAGGGGAGCCCCAGACAGTGAGACAGAAAAAAGGAACAGGGACGGGAGCTGCAGCGGCCTCACGGTGCCCCAGGCAGAGCTGTGCGGGACAGCAACTCGTGACACCTCCCAGCACAAGGGACAATTTGAACCAGAAGCACGAGGGCTGTCGCATCCCGGGGAAAGTCGAAGCAGGCCAACGACAGGAGACAAGGCAGAGGAGGCTCTCCCCCCACAACACCCCCCCCCCAACAGGGACCCTCAACAGGGCAGAGAAGGCAGGAAACTGTCCCCGACAACGGACACCTGCCCGTCGGCCAGCCGGGCAGAAAACCCCCAAACCCGCAAGAACCCGGGACCTGACGGAGTTTCCCAGGAGGAGCAAAGCTAACATGACATGGAGGCTCTGGTCCCCGACGGTCCGGACCGTCGAACGCTGTATGCATGCTGGCGCGTGTACGTGAACAAAATCAAGGGGGAAGCAGACACAGCCAGCGGACTGCCTGCCATGTCTCCTTGGGCTGACATCGGAGGCATGACTTAACCAGGAGAGGGACTGATACCCGTAACAAAACCACCCCAACCAGGTCGGGGGGGGTGGGGGGGACACTCCTCTCCCCACTACTGCCAGGCGGCAACAAACCGCGGCCCTGGGCCAAGTCCCGCCCACCGCCTGCTTTTGTATGGCCCCGAGAGCCAAGAATGTGGGGTATTGTTTTTTTCATTTTCAGATGGTTAGGGAAAAAAAAAACAACAAAAGAAAAATGTTTCGGGACCAGCAAAAGTCCCGTGAAATTCATATTTCGGCGTGCATCAGTAAAGTTTTATTGGCACACAGCCACGCCTGCTGGCTCGCGGGTCGCCGAGGTGGTGGGGCCGAGCACGGGACAGAGGCCGCCCCACCTGCGACGCTGAAAATATGACTCTCTGGCCCTTTGTGGACAAAGGTCGATTCCTCAGTTTCAAGAACGGAGAAGCAGGCACCACGGAGGGGAAGAGCCAGGTACACAGGCAGCCACCAGGCAGCAAGACAAGCAGGTTACACACCTTCCAAATGACTGGGCGAGCGGTGCCACGCACGCAGCTTCCCGCGAACCGTTCACGGTAAAAAGCAACACAGACTGCGCTTGTCTGTTTGCTCTCACCACGCGCACGCACGGATGGTCCACGAGAGACACGCCACGGAAGAGACACAGTTCCCCAGAAGCCTTCTCTGACACTCGACGCCCTCCCGCCGCAGGGTGCGCAGCACTGAGTGTCGCCACCATGAAGCCCGAGGCGCCCACTGCCCCCCGAGGCTGGCCCTGGCCATCGGCTCCCGCGGCGACATGGGCTGTGGGGCTTATGTCTGCATGCCAGGCCTACAACAGAGCCTGGCACGCGGGAAGAACTCTGCAACGTCTGCTGACAACAAGGTCAGAGCAGCTCGGTGAACACGGCCACGGCCATGGCCACGCCAGGCCCAGGGCCCCGGGGGCACGCTTAGGGCCGAGCTGGTCGAAGGTGGCGCTGGGCCCGGGGCGTCACCCACCTTGGCCAGGCCTGCCCGGTGGGCTCCCTGGGACTCGATGTAGGCCACGTATTTGTTGAAGTCCTTAAATTCTTCCATGGTTGGGCGAAACGTCATGATTTTACAGCTCGGGTTCTGGGCCCCATGATCCTCAGACCCCATGGCTGCCGCAGAGAGGCTGTCACACCTGTGGGGGAGGACAAGAGAGCGTGAGCGCGTCAGTGCCGCCACCCGCCCGGACATGCTAAAAACCCCTGCGGCCTCGCGGGGCAAAGGCAGGGGCCGCGCAGCCCAGCTGGGGCCGGAGAGGGGCCTGGGAGCGAACTCCATCTCTCCGCAC
The DNA here is from genome assembly GCF_003265705.2 of Callorhinus ursinus. Taxonomy (NCBI): domain Eukaryota; kingdom Metazoa; phylum Chordata; class Mammalia; order Carnivora; family Otariidae; genus Callorhinus; species Callorhinus ursinus. The sequence continues at coordinate 1,413,512 of NW_027397139.1, forward strand.
TGGCACCAAAAACCAAAACGACTGCAACTAATTAAAAACAGAGGCGCCCTAGTTCTCCAAGCCAACGCAATACTGGAAGCCGGAGCACTAATTTCAATCTAGGGGCCCTGAGAAAGAAAAGCTTTCCTCATCGGGGACTTCTTATCTAGGCTTGCCGGCATCAGCTTCAAATCAACGCATCTACTCCGGAGCCAGGTACCCACACCGACAGCAGCCCGTGCGGCGGGCTTCCGAAGGCGAGTGAGGCTGTGTGTGCGAGTGTCACCCTCGGGGGCAACCAAGCCTGGAAGTTTCTGCATAGGAGCCGAGAGCATGGCTGATACTCTGGGGATATCCGAAGAGAGGCTGGGGATCAGGGTCCTCTTGGTGAGGAGGCCACATGCTGCAGTGGCCCCCTCCTGTTCCAGGAGGTAAGGGGACCCAGCGAGGCAGTCGGTGGCCCATCCCAAGCAGGGAGGGGCTTGGGGACAGACTCTGGGGAAAGGTCCCTTGGAAAAGGTCAGAACCCAAGTGCATACAGACCTGAGAACCGGGAAGACAATTCGCCAAACCCAACTTCCTCTGACCCTCAAGTAAGCTGGGCAAAGAGAAAGAAGGCCCAGGAAGTCCACCGGCCCTGGAAGGGGGCTTCCATGTCGCCAAGTTGCAGCAGCAGCCTCCCCGAATGGCACTCCCCCTGGCAGGCACTAGAGGGCAGCATGAGCCCAGGAATGGCTGCGAAGGCCTGCAGTATCTGCTGGGTAGGTTCTGGGGGCCTCAGGCACCCCTTCCAGGCCCTGCCCTCAACACCCCAACCCCCTCCTGTGGTGAAGGGGCTGGGATCAGGGGGGGCAGCACTAAGGCCAGGCTCTGATGACAGACTGCCTGCCAGTAAGGGCTCTTGAGGGCCCCAACCCGGGGGGGGTGGTCATCACTGACCTGGGCTGGGACCCCACCGTGGCCCTCTCCCCTGTGTACACAGCAAGTCCCAAGGCTTCTCCTTGGGGCATGGCCACCAAGCAGGAGTGTGCATGGCACTGTGTGACAATAGCTCTGGGTGGAATCACAGGGAACCCCCGTGAAAACACAGCCTAATAAAGGGAAAGGGGTTGTCAGCAAGCTCCCTTCAGAGCAGCAGGTACCACAGGACCTGGGCCACAGCCAGGCTGCCCACCCAGCAGGCTGCCCCACTGGAGCCCTGACCAGCCCCTGGGACTGACCACCACGCCATCCCAAGCCAGCCCCCTTGCCTGCAGCCAGGGCCCAGTACCTGCAGCCCTACCCAAGCCCCCAGCCCACCTGCCCTCTCCCCTCCAGCCCAGATGCCACCATGTGGGGCTCACTTATGGCCTCCGCGGCTGGCAACAGGACACAGCGTGTCAGTCCTGGGGGAGCTCATGGCCCGGGGGGATGACCTTGACTCTGACACTCTTGGAACATCAGCGTGGACTGAGCTGGGCTGTCAGTTATGGAGGGAGCCGTAGAAGGGCGGGGTGGTGGGGAGACCTCCCTAGGCAGGGACGTCAGATGAGACACGAGACACCAGCTCAAACTCGACAGCAGCTTCCTCTGCCCAAAGCCCACAGGCCACCCCACTCCCTGCCACCCCCCACCAGCCTCCCATCACCCCGCTCCCCCACCCTGTCACCCACTCCCTGCCACCCCCAACCCTGCGATTCCCACCCCACTCCCTGCCACCCCCTAATGGCACAATGCAGTGAGCCCCTGAGGGGACCCCACCGACCACCTGTCTCACGTGGGTGAGCAGCTCCGCCTGTGGCTGGACATGATCCCCCCTGGTCGTGGCCCCTGGTCCTAAGCCCTCAGCCTGCCGTGGACAGTGCCCAGCTTGGCTGGCAGCGGGCACATGAGCATGTACGTGACTGATGTGGGTGACTCGTCCACTCCACACAATCAGCTCGTTTTGCACAGCTCACTGAGGCCACAGGGGAAATCATGTGCCCAGGCCCGACAAAGGTAGGTGGCAGGGCCTGAGTCCCCACACTCAACAGCTCCCATCCTTGGCCTGGCCGATCCTGGCCAGCTGGCTGCCTCTGCCCCCAGGCTAGCTCACGTGTGGCCTACAGGGGAGGGCGCACAGGCTCCTCCAAGCGCCTTGGGACAAGCAGTGTCACCTCCGGTGGGGGCTGTCTCCAGCCCATCCGCCACCCGGCACGGCGGGGGGGGGGGCGGGGGGGGGCGGGAGATGGCGCTGTGTGGTACGCCCACCACCTCCCCGGGACCAGCTCGTCCCAGCCAGAGCCGGGGCAGCCCAGGGTCCTGCCCACACAAGCTCCCTCACGCATCAAAAATCATGATGCAGAGATGAGTTTCCCATCCAGGAGGTGGAAAGAGCAGATGATAAGACAGCAGGTGGGTTTTCTGCACATGCGCACCGGCGAGACACGCTTTACTCCAACCACCGGCATCATCAAGATGCAGCTCAGCAGCGGATTATGTGTGATTTTTCCTCTGCTTTATTTGCGCCTTTTGAAATGAAGGTTTTGAGTAGATAAATATAAAGAAGAAAATTAAAATGGTTTATAATCCCAACACTCCGTCCCTTTGACGCATTTTGTGAAGGCAGGCAAATAAAAAATCATACGTGTACGTACTTAAGAAACGAAAAAGGAATCTCAGCGAACAGCAACCCCGGGCCAAGGTCCCAGTTTATTGGGAACACGGCGGGGGCAGAGGACCAAGCGAGCGCCCCCTGAGGGAACGTGCAGGCCACTCCAGAAAGACCACTGTGCTCTTCACAGGTCAGTGGTGTGCCAAAAAGCAGGCACATTCACAACAGGATACGATAAAAGACACGGCCCAGTTAAAAAGTGGGCAAAGGGCTCAAAAAGACATTTCTCCAATGCAAATACACACATGGCCAACAAGCACACAAAACGACGATCAACATGTTTAGCCATCAGGGCCACGCAAACCAAAACCACAAGAGATGCTTCGCCCCCACCAGGATGATTGTAATAAAAAAATAATAAAAACAGGGGCTCCTGGGTGGCTCAGTCGGTTAAGCGGCTGCCTTCGGCTCAGGTCATGATCCCAGGATCCTGGGATCGAGCCCCACATCGGTCTCCCTGCTTAGCGGGGAGCCTGCTTCTCCCTCTCCCTCTGCCTGCCTGCCTACTTGTAATCTCTCTCTCTCTCTGTCAAATAAATAAATAAAATCTTAAAAAAAAACAAACCCAAAACCGGACAACAACTAGCGCTGGGGAGATGTGGAGAAATGGGAACCCTGACACACGGCTGGGGGGTTTGGAAAATGAGGCAGCCACTGAGGAAAACAGTGTGGCGGCTCCGCAGAAAGTTACACCTAGAATTACCACACGACCCAGCAATTCTACCGGTAGAAACAGGCCCAAGAGAAGTGAAAACGTGTGTCCACACAAAAACGTGTGCATCCATGTTCACAGCAGCACTGTCCACAATGGCCAAAAGGTAGAAACAACCCAAGTGTCCATCAACGGACCAACAGATGCACACGGCGCGTCCCCCACCCACGGGCACGGCCCTCGGCCGCGAACAGGAGCGAGGCGCCCACACGCGCTGCCCCGGGGACGGACCCAAGCCCACGACGCTCAGGGAGGGAACCGGACACAGAAGGCTGAGGTCTGGGGTTTCTTTATGGGGTGATGCAAATGTTCTGAAACTGACCGGTGGGTTGACCGGGAAGCCAATGGTGGTCTAGAGCAAGGACACAGATCCCATTCACATCTTGAGGAAGCCCCCTCTGGCCGTGGGAAACAGACCACGGGTAGGGCCAGACTCGTGGGGGCAAGACCCCGGCAGTCGCCCCGGCCCAGGTTTAACGCCTGGCGGTCGCCCTCCTGAATTTCCTCCATTTTACAATGAAGGACACAGGGGTTTCGCTTTGCCCTGGGCCCTGCAGGCTCTGCCGTCGGGCCTGGCTGCGCAGCGCCAGCATGGAAGCTGGCAGACAAGGGCAGAGCGAGGGACAACAGTAGTGAGGAGGAAGGGACTGGATGCACTTCGAGGACAGAGGCGACGAAACTTGCCAAGGGTGAGGAAGGAGGAGCCAAGTGCGGGGAAGAGGGAGACAGAGGGTGTGGCGGGTGGGAGAGGTTAGTTTGGACAAGGCTGTGGTGAGCGGTAGGATGCACCCCCCGATATCCACATCCTAATCCCAGGGACCTATGACTATGCCCCCTTCCGCTGCAAAAGGGCCCTTGCAGGTGAGGTGAATTAAGGCCCCTGAGATGGGGATGATCCCAGAACCTCACAAGAGGGAGAGACGAGAGATGCGATGCGGGCGCAGAGGCTGGATGGATCTGAGGAAGGGGCCCCAAGCCGGGGAGAGCAGGCAGTCCTCTGAAGCTGAAAGAAATCACGAAAAACAGTGAAATCCGCAGGAGGGGCCGCCCTGCCAGTGCCTTGATTTTAGCCTGCAGGAATCACTCACACTCACGGCCTCCCAGAAGTGGAAGAGAATAAAGTCACCAGGTTCACGGCCGTTGGTTACAGCGGCCAGGGAAGCTCGCGCGAGTTCAGGTGAACGTGTTTCTGAAAAGCTCTTCGGGATTGCCGTGCCGGCCCCATGAGACTCCCTGGGCCGTGGGAGCCCTGGCCCCCTCACACGACGGGGACCGTGGCGTCCTCATCTCCCCGTCCGTTCAATCCGAGTATTGCTCAACTTCCAGCCACACGCTCAGCACGCAGGAGGCACGGGCCTGGGCCAGGCCCCACCACCTGTGCAGGGACTGGCCAGCATCCTGAAGCCAGAGCCAGCTGGGGTGTCCCCCGGGTGTACCCTTTAACAGGAAGGGTGGCCTCTTGGTGGGTTCCCCGGCTACGACTCTCCTGACCCAACCCGCAAAACCTCGAACAGGAGAAGAAAGCATCCCTATCTCTGCTCCTCATTTTGAGGCTAAGAGCAGGTATCCGTACGTGCCAACAACAGCAAGTACACACTCCAAAGGGGTAGACTGCAAACACGTGAATTACTTCTCAATAAAGCTCTTCATTTTTTAAGGTCATTTGTTTCCTGACCTGAATGCCCTCCCAGCGCCCTACAGCCCATCACCTGGGACCAACGATCACAGCGCGCGGAGGCAGTGCCCCCGGCTGTCCCAGGCAGCTCCGCCCCACACCCCGAAGAGGAACAAGAGCATTGTCAGCCCAGGGATGTGTCCCAAGAGCAGAAGACTCTGGGCCGGGCTGACTGGGGCTACCTGCTGGAGTCTCGGCCGTTCTCTGGGTCACAGTCACCTGGACCCAGGGAAGCCCTCCTGGGCTGCTGAACTACACTGGCACCTGACCCAGGATAATCTTCAAATGCAGGGACTCATGAGCTGGGGACGGGACACTCTGGCCACCCTGGGGAGCCCCCCAACCCCAGGGGCCCCCCCCGGCCGGGGGGGGGGGCCGCCCCCCCCACCCCCCCCCCCCCCCCCACAGCTGCCACCTCCTCAGGAGCAGAAGGCTCTCCCTGTATCTAGACTCCAACCCTGGGGCAGAGGCCCCCCTAGATCCTGACAGTGGGGGTGCACTGAGTCACAAGGGCCGCCCCAGAGAGTGGGTGAGAAATGCCTGAGGGATGGGCCTCCCACCGCCAGGGGACAGCCCCTCAGCCAGTGCACACTCTGTCCGTCTCTATGGGAACCAGAATCAGAGATAAGAGGACGGCCCCTGCCCGGGAGTCAGCCTGGTTTTCTGACTGATGGGCTCAGAGACTGACCCCAAGGGCTTATGAGGCCCAATGGCAGACATCTTCCAGAAACTGAACGAGCGGGACCTGCATCTTTGAGGTTCTGACATTCAGTATGCTGGAAAGTACGTCCTCTGAGCAAATGGAACCTTACAAGGAAGGTTAACCCTGAGAGAAGCATAACCTTGAGAAACATTTAACTGCACTTGACTTGAAAAGTATTAGGGGCTCCATGACACAAGGTCTCAAAGTTCCCTGGGGACCCCAGTCCTTCTCGGTGAGGCCCATCCCCTGCCCCAAGGGAGCATCTCTCCCCTAGCTCTCTATCCCGGCCCCTCACCTATACCTGCCCCCACCAGTCCCCGTGCCAGGCGGTCTGGCCATCGGATGAAGCTCACACCTCCCAGCCCAGCCATGAGCTCCCTGCTCCCCCCTCCGTATGGCTTCTGCCAGCAAAGCCCAGCTCCCAGTAGGGGTTGGCGGCAGAGGGGCCCCCGAGCAGGAGCAGGGCCCTGGAGAAGCCTGTACACCTTCGCCAGGGATCAAGACAGAACCTCCTACAGAGGTGACACAAGGGCCCCCTCAAACCCCCATCGCCCCGCCCCCTGCATGGGCCGTGTCCCGCGAGCAGCTCTGCGTGCGGTCCCTGCGCAGCAAGGAAGACAGTACAACGTCCTCCATGTCCTCCTCCAACTATGCCCCAGGTTCTCTACACCATCCCTGACCTCGTGGAGCCCACCCGGCAGGGGGGCAACCACCTGCCGACCCCGGGGTCACAGAACGTGCCACTACAGCTGGGGGAGCTTTCTGTGTGGCCCTCCGAGCAGCAGGAGAAACGGGCCAGTGGGAGCAGGGGCCCAGAAGGAGAGCTCATGAGGGCAGGCAGCGGGCAGAAGCACCGGGCGCAGCCCAGAGAGGGTGCCAGACTTGCTCCCCCCGTACTGGCCTGCCTAAAATGGTCACAGAGACAGAAGGGGACACAGCAGGCAGAGCGTCTCCCAGGGACAGGAAGGTAGGAGGCCAGGGCCAAGTACAAAGTGCAAGGTCAAGAGCCGTGAGGAAGGCGGTGTGGCTGGACCAGGTTCTCGTGCACTGAAGAGGTGGGAAACCACGAGCAGCAGACCGAGAACTAGCCTAACGTTTATCGGAGAGACATACAAAGTCCAAAAGGCCCAAAGGAAGAACCACCCATAACGCTGTGCATTCGTTTCTATGGTGGCGGTAAAACAAAGCACCACAAACCTAATGGCGTAAAACATCGTAACTTTATTATCTTATCCTTTTGGAGGCCAGAAGTCTGTCCTGGATTGCACGTGGGCTGAGTTCTTTCTGGAGCTTCCCTCCCTTTTCCCGCTTCCAGAGGGGCCGCATCCCTGGCCCGCAGCCCCTCCTCCATCCTCACGGCCCTCAGCACAGGGTCTGCCCATCTCTCAGACTCCGACCCTCTGCCTCGCTCTCGTAACGACCCTTGTGTTGACACTGGGGCCCCAGACGATCCAGTAACATCTCCCATCTCAGGGGCCTTCACAAAATCCCAGATGCCAAGACCCTTTTACCAGGCGAGGGAATGTAGTCATAGGCTCCCGGGAGTGGGGTGCAGGCACCCTCGGGGAGCACTGTTCAGTCTGCAGCAAGTGCCATGTGAAAAATCCATCATGCAAAGAAAGAAGGAACAGTCATCACATCCCTCCAACCTGGAGACTGCTGCTGCGTGGCACATCTCGGGGAGACAAGCCCATCTGCCCACGCTCACTTAGACATTAGCACTTTCTAGAAAATCGAAAACGGGACGGAGCTATAAACAGGGGTCTGCAACCCCTGCTCTCCCCGCAGTCTAAACAGACGTGGACGGTGCCCCGGGCCACGGAACGGGAAGAACCGCCCTCCTCAGGCCGCAGTGTTAGATCCGCAGGGGGCAGCCAGATGTGGGGGCCGTGTCAACAGAAGCTGTATCTGGACATGAGACCCCCACAGACAACCTCGCCCCGCAACTTCACGTCGGCGCTGGCGGGCCTGGGCACGGTGGGGGCTGTCCGGGGCCCTCGCCCACGGCTGGGGGAACGGGACATGAGACAGCTGCTGTGGAAGCAGGGTGGCAGTAACCCAGAAGGTGAAGCATAGAGGGACCCCATGACCCAGCAGTTCCACGCAAGGCATCCCCCCAAGAAAAGCAAAACATACGTCCACACAGAAACTTGTATGCAAATGTTCACGGCAGCATCGTTCGTAATACCCCAAAAGTGGAAAGAACCTAAGAGTCCACTGACGGACGGACGGCTACACACAGTGCGTCCCTCCACGCGCTGCCCCGGGGACAGACCCCGAGCCCACGACGCTCAGGAAGGGAACCAGACACAGAAGGCCACACGGGGTGTGAGTCCAGCGTGTGACACGTCCAGAACAGGCTCATCCATGGATGGGAAGGGGGCCCGCGGGGGCCGGGGAGTGACTACTTAATGTACGTTACATTACAAGATGGGTCTCTTCTCGGGGCGATAAAATACTCTGGAATGAGGTGGCGGTGACGGTTGCCTATCTGTGCAAACATACTAAAAATCACGAATTGTACACTTTAAAGGGTGACTATTACGGCATATGAATTCTGTCTGCATAAAAACGAATTTTTTTTACAAAGTCTGCAGCAGCCTACTGGAGACCTGCCAGGCCACAGTGAACCGGTCTGGTTTGTCTCAAGGACTCTGATCTCCTTGAACGCCGCAGGCCTTCTGGAGAAGGAGCCAGTAGTTTCATTCACATCTCTGCCCTCTGCCAAAGAACCTTCCCACACCTTCCAGCTGTGGTGCTCAGTTTCTTTAACTGTAAAATGGACCCATCGAGGGAGGGGACAGGTCAGGATGACTGCAGCGAGGGACCGCTAAAGGTTAATCGAGCCGCATGGGGGCAAGCTGCACACACACAACATGTCACACTGATCTGGGTACAAAGAGAACAGTCAAGTTTTAGTGATCTGGTTGCCTGACAACAAAGCACAAGCTTTAAGGGTAAAGGCAATCAATGTCTTAAGAGACACAGTCAGAACAGACCCATTTCCGAACCATCCAGCCCCAGCAAGCAACAAACCAACCTAGGTCAAGGGCGGTGCACCTTTTCTGTGCAGGACCACACAGTAAATACTCTCGCCTTGGCAGGTCACATAGTCTCTGTCACAACTGCTCATTAGATTCTACCACTGTGAGGAGGAAGCTGACAGAGATGACATGTCAATTTTATTAGCTGTGTGCTAATAAAATTTTACTTACAAAAACAGGCAGTGGGCCGGACTGGTCTGCAGACCAGTCTGCTGACCCCAGAACTAGATGCCCGAAGTCTACCCTTCGAGAGTCAAAACCATTATTTCACCCCTCCTGAAGGGGCACCTGAGTTCCACTGTCCATCTCCCTGAGTTCCTAAATCATGGCGGAACAGAGAAGGCCACAATCCAGCCCACGCTTGGCCCAGTTAGCCTTGTGGCCTTGGAGCTCAACACTGAACACGATTCTCAGGCCACCAGGAGCAGTCAACGTGAAATGGCCAGGGAGCACACAGCACTGTTCATCCCACACTGACCAACCCTTCACACAGGTCACTGTCCCCCCCCAGCCCCCGCTCCGTGGATGTGAGCCAGGAGGTGATTAGGTTGTGCCCTCTCTTCTTATGAGCCAGAGCCTTGGACCACCATCAGAGGCCACCTCTTTAAAATCCTCTGTCCCCCCCTTTATTAGAAAAGTACAGGGGCGCCTGGGCGGCTCAGTCGGTTAAGCGTCTGCCTTCGGCTCAGGTCATGATCCCAGGGTCCTGGGACTGGGTCCCTCATCGGGTCCCCAGCTTCTCCCTCTGCCTGCAATTGCCCCCTGCTTGTGTGTGTGCGCGCCCGCTCTCTCTCTCTGACAAATAAATAAAATCTTAAAAAAAAAAAAAAAAAAAGTACAGTAAGTGGACAGCCATAAAACCCAGAACAGCTGGGCAACAGGTTTCTTTGAAAGGTATGTTAAAAATAATTTTCCATTCTTAAAGATCCCTGCCACCACTCCACTGTGACCGGTCACCATTTCCTGTAGGACATGGGATGGGGTGAATATGGCCCTCGTTGAGCCCAGAAGTGCTGTCCCACCTGATCCACGCGACACAGGGCAGCTCAAGCCAGGCAATCGCAGCACCCCCCAAAATGCACAACGCCAAGCGTGGCCCAGGCATCAGACGCTGAAGGACCAGGGCACAAACGTGAGCGCGTGCACCAGAGAAGAAACAGCCCGCAGAACAAACCCCAGAGGGGGTTCTAGGGTCCTCGGCCTGGACCCTGGACACCCCTAAACTCAGGACCAAACAGGAGCCACCTTCTCCCACCAGGGTGCGTGCAGGCCTGGGGGGGGCTGTGCCCTGAGGCAGCGCCTTGCTCTCCTGCGGCCACCTGGGCCCAGGGGTCCGAGCACTTACTTCGAACACCCGGTTGTAGCCACGGCCGTGACGAGAGGTGCCCCAGTAACTGGCAGGGGTTTCTATGAGGTCCCAGCAATGGTGATGGTTCCTAAAATGCACAAAATAAACACGTGATTAACTAAATTGACTGCACGCTTAAACCTTAAGTCCAGATTCTGTTCCGAACAGCTGCACGTAGCCCAAGGACACTCGCCTTCATTCAGACATTTCCGATTCCTTGCCAATTTGCAAGAACACTAAAATCCACAGCTATAAGCACTTTCCCCATTAAAGTCCTCCCGTGACTACCCATTTTAAGCTCAGCTCCTAAAAATCAGTAGCAGAGGAAGTGAGAGGCTCCATGAAACAATCAAATTAAGCCAAAGAAGCTTCTGGAAACCTTAAGGTTCAGGCAGCTACTGAGAGGTTTATGAGAAGTCCTGCCTCCTCCAAACCCCCACAGCCAGAAAGGAGGAAAGTCCCAGGGACAACACCATGGCCCAGTGGCCACCGCCCACGCCCCCAGCAAGCAGAGGGCACAGGGAGACAGCATGGCAGGGGCTGTACAGAACCAAAATCCCACGGAGGGCAGGGTCCCAACCACTGACTTTACAGTTGGGCACAGAGACCCCCAATACTTGTTGAATGGACACAGGACAAGACTCCCGACTCTAGGTGTAGCCCCAGGACCTTTGATGATCCAGGCCATGGCCACTACCTTGACTCTCCCACCCTCCCTGCCCCCACCTCTCCAGACACCTCAGCTCCTGCTAGCACAAGGTCTCCTGGATCCGCATCCCCACCCCCACCTCTGTGCCTTCATATGCCTGCCATCCAAGACGCCAGTGTCCCCTACGGCCTGTGCCCCTGGGCAGGGCAGCTCGCCCCAGGGGGCAGTGGCTTTGTTAAATGCAGTTCCGCACACTTTCTCCACATAACACAAGCTTCACCAACACCCCTCGGTGTTGGGCAACAGGCCCACGGTGTGCAATGTAGGCTGGAATTGTCTCTTATTTTTCTCTGGTTTTTAAAATTCCTGGGCATGACCCCATTAAACAGATCTCACTGTCTTTTAACAGGTCAGGCCCAGGGTTGAACGACACCAGTGAGCTGTGGGATTGCTGGACCTCGGGCTGCACACATCCGGGCGAGGTCAACTGCTGGCGGCTCTCCCGAAGGCCCTCCCTGGGGGGTCCTCGGCCTCCCCCACCTGCGCGGCTGAAGCCTTCCCCGCTGCACAGCCCCACCAGCCCCTGCTGTTGGCAAGGCTCGAGCCTGAGAATCCAATGACTCTGGAACCCCTCCAGGGAGCTGTGGCTGGCAGAACCACAGCCCCCAAGATGTCCAGGTCCTAATCCCTGTGATCTGTGGCCACACCCCCTTCCACAGCAAAAGGGACTCTGCTGGGGGGTGGGGGGGTGGTGCGGATTACGTTAAGGGCCCTGGGATGGGAAGAGGATCCCGGATTATCTGGTGGGCCCAGTGTCCTCCCAAGAGTGCAGCAGGAGGGTCAGCGAAAGAGACGTGACAACAGCAGCAGAGGTCCCACGGACACACCCACACCGTGCACACGGGGCAAGGGGCCGTTAGGCGGGGAATGTGGCGCCTCCAGGAGTCGGAAAGGTAAGGAACGAAGAACGGATCCTGCCCTGCCCACACCCTGACGGTAGCCCAGTAAGACCCAGGTGGGGCTTCTGGCCTCCAGATCCGAGATCATCGGTATGCACTGTTTTGTCAGTAAGTCCACGGTTTGTTGTTACAACAGCACAGAGAGACTAACACAGCAGCTTCGAGGTGGAAGTGTTTCCCAGATTTCAGGGGAGCTGAGGGATCTTTCCACCTCCACGGATGGTGCAGGCTCCAGGCTGAGGACTGCCGGCCTCCACCTTTCACTCCTGTGTTGATGGGATCACGTGTCTCCCTCATCACTGGGAACTGTCCCCCTGTGCGGGCCACGCCCACCAGCACGTGGTCTGAAACACAAGACCACTAGGGCCTGTGGTTCTCAGCTGGACAGACCTCCGTCTGCTGCTACCCGTGGCTGCCGGGCCACCAATGCCATGGGTCCTTCTGCCCTCGCACTCTGGGGGCCAAGAGCACTGACACCCCCGCTGGGAGACTGGAAGCTCTGGGGCTGGGATCAGGCCCCAATTCCCAGGCCACGGCACAGCTCACCTACCTCCACGGCTCCTTCAGGGGATGCAGGCCCTCCACGGCTGGCCAGCAGCCACCCTGGGGGGCTCTGGGATGCCAGGGCCCAGTCTGAGACACGGCCACAGGCCCACTGGGCACAAGGCAGTCCGGGGCTGAGGGATCAGAGGGCCGTGAAGTGTGGGCCGGGCACGGTGACTTCCTCCCAAATAGAACAGCATGGAAACTGGGAAGAGTGACTTTGCAGTGGAGACACCTGACTGCCCACCTCAGCCAGGGGACTGAGGCCAACATCTGCAGTGACGTCAGGAGAAGGGCACTTGACTTGGGGGTCTTCCTCCCAAAACCCATTCCCCCGGTCTCACCATGAGAAAAACCCCAGACAAATCCAAGGAAGGGGCTTCCTACAAAACCCCTTCCCCGTCCTCCACGCCACTGTCAAGGGGCATCAAACACCAGGGAAGTCTGAGAAACTGTCCCAGCCCGGAGGAGCCCAAGGAGACGTGACGACTCCGTGTCACATGGGAGCCTGGGCCAGAAAAGGGACACTGGGGGAAACTGAGGAAATCGGAATAAACTGTGGACTTTGCTTACTGAGAATTTATCAACATTGGTCCGTTAACTGCAACAGGGTCCCAGCCCGACAGAAGAGCCCAGTGGGGAATCAGTGTGTGTGCGTGGGGGGGGGGGGGAACACTCTCAATTTCTCTACAAATCCCAAAATGGTTTTTTAAAAAATAAAGTCTCAGTAACATTTAAAAAGAAAACAAAAAGGCCCAGGCAGGCTGGGTTTGATGCCTCCCACTGCCCAGGCTGGCCCAGCCCAGCCGCTGACCTCACTGTGGGTCCCGGGAAATCTGGGGCGCTAAGAATAGAACTCGGGCGGGGAGTCCGGTTGCAGCAAGGTAAGAGCCTCCAGTGGCGACCTGAGACATCAGACATCGATGCCCCTAAAAGGCACAGTCTGACCATCTTCTCTCTTAAAAAGGCACAATCTGGCCGTTAGAAGATACCGTTATTCCAATGTGCCCACCGTGAGCAGGCAGACGCCGAAGCAGTGTACAAAGTGGCCTCTGCAAAAGGCAGGCAGGTGGGGCCAGGAAGCAGCAGGAGCAGGAAACAGGGAAAGAGCCAGCTATACCTAAAGGCCGAGGCGTTGGGAACTGCCACCAGCTGGTGGCATCTCCGGGGACCCCATGGGCTTGGCCTCCCCACCCTTGCTGAGGTACCCGAGTCCCCTGGTCCTATCAGCTCTCAGCTGCCCAGGGCAGACCCTCAGGGTGGGTTCGGAGGGCTGGCCCATACCAGAACACACTGCCCACTCTTGCCCTGGAGCTAGGCCTGGAGTTTTGAGAGGCAGAGAGCTGAGCAGGCAGCCTCTAGGCCAGACAGGAAAGGAGTCCTCACCCACTCCCTCAGCCACCTGACCCACAAGGGTTAACTGTCCAACTGGGCCTGCTCTTCCATGGCCACGAACCCCAAGGGGCCCTCAAACGGGGTCTGGCATCCCCTGCTGTCCACCCAAGCCTGCAAGGGCTGTACATGCCCCTCACAGGGCAGAGAAGCATCCCAAGTCTCAGAAGGACCACTGACCTGACGACTCTTACCATCAGATCAGTATGAACCAACTCATGGGTTTTTGAAAAACATACATATACAGATAGATGGACACAAAAATAAACAGACAGGCATGCAGGCATGGGTTAGGATTCACATTTCTAAGCTCTGTCTACTGAGAGAAGCCACAACGCCCCCTAGCACGGAGCACACCAGCACCCAGATCATGGTTAAAATATCGTTCTCCAAGGTAAGGAACTCCTTGGTCCCCACTCCTCCTTGGAGAAGTGGTCTACTCCAGGGTTGGGGAAGGGAATATACCAGGTGAGCCTGAGCATTGCATGGGAGCAGGAAGGAAGGCAACTGTCCCCAGGGGATGCGGTCATGAAGGAAGGACACAGGACCCCAAAGAAGGCATGCCCAATGACCAAAGCAAGGACAATTCGGGCAACAGAATAGTGATTGTACTGGACTATAACCCACAGGATAAAATAAATCGCATAAGTCTTTGCTGATGCAAAATTAAAAACGTACCATAAACGAGGGAGAAGGGACTGCCCTTTTCTACAAAGGAATTCTAATTCGAACATGGAGAAGCAGCGAGGGTGATACAAAGTCACCATGTGAATATCACAGTAACAACTATGGCAGGGAGAATCCACAGACAGGCAACAGTTTGAGAGGAAACAAGGTATTTGCACAGTCCCCAAAGGGAAAATTAGTAACTTTCCAGTGGAGACTCCTGGCATGGGATCCAGGTTGACATCACCCGCAAAGAGACACACCAACATCCTGCACGGAGAAGGCAGCCTGCCCCAAACTGCAAAACCTTCATCTAATCCCAAGAAAACACCGGACAAAGCCAAGTGGAGGGACATTCCACAAAATCCCTGACCAGTGCTCTCCAAAAGTGTCGAGGTCACAATAGATCAGCAAAGAAGGAGAAACAGTCCCAGCCCAGAGGAGCCGGAGGAGATTTGACAGCTAAATGCATTACAGGGTCCCGGACGGGGCTCTGGGGCAGAAATGGGACATGCATGTGACAAGTAGGGGAATCTGAAGAAAGGCTAAATACTATTCCTCCATGCTCCTTGCTTACTTTGGGTCATTCCTCTCCAGCTATATTAGATGCTAACATTAGGGAGGTAGCTGAAAAGTACCCAAGAACTCTCTGTACTGTCTTTGTAACATTTCAGTAAGTCTAAAATTATTTCAAAATAAAAACTCAAAAAAAAAAAAAAGCCAACCTTTACCTCTGTCCTCTGAAGCTCACTGCACAGCAGGTTTTAGCTGGAAGAGGAGAGTGGCTGTAAAAAGATCCAAACTGATAAGAAAAGAAAAAGCAAGCTGACACCACACTACCATCTAGTTTCAGGACCTGATAAAGACCCAACCTGCCGAACACATATTTCAGATCCTTCCTGTTTGAAAGAGACGAAAAAGCGACATGTTTCATCAATCTTTGCATAGTGGCGAAAGAGCCTCTTATTTACAAGTATCTCACCAAATCCCCCATATCCTCATGGATGCTGAAATCCCACTGTAGAAGTCATGAGGGCTCAGCTAGGGAAGTGGAGGGCATTCAGGCTGTCTTTTTTTTTTTTTTTTAAAGATTTTATTTTTTATTTATTTATTTGAGAGAGAGAATGAGAGAGAGAGAGAGAGCATGAGAGGAGGGAGGGTCAGAGGGAGAAGCAGACTCCCCGCTGAGCAGGGAGCCCGATGTGGGACTCGATCCCGGGACTCCAGGATCATGACCCAAGCCGAAGGCAGTCGCTTAACCAACTGAGCCACCCAGGCGCCCCATCCAGGCTGTCTTGATCCCAACTAAGAAGGGTCTGGTTTCATTACACGGAAATGTAAGAACCACATCATTTTCCTTAACTCCCACCCCCAAGACCAGATATAACTCAGGGTGACAAAACCACAGTAAACAAGACAGTGTGCTAGCGGCATAAAGCTGGACACAGAAATTAGTCCAAGAGAGTTGACAGTCCAGAAATAAACCCACACTTGCAAAGCCAAGTGATTTTTCAAGGAGGCTGCCAAGACCATTCAACGGGGAAAGAACGGTTTTTTTCAACAACTGGATACCCACGTGAAAAAGAATGAAGCTGGACCCCCTACCTCACACCACATGCAAACTTAACTCAAAAAGATCACATATCTAAACCTAGGAGCGAAAACCATAAAACTCTCAGAGAAGAAAACACATGAATTAGATCCTTGTGACTGTGGGTTAGGCAATGGTTTGGAGATGCCACACCAACAGCACAAGCAACAAAAGAGAAAAACAGATAAATTAGACTTTGCGCTTCAAAGGACATAATTAAGAAAGGGAAGACAACCCACGGAATGGGTGAAGATATCTGCAGATCTTATATCACATCAGGGACTTGTATCCAGGATATATAAAGAACTCTTAAGGATCAACAACAGAAAGACAACCTAATTGGCAAATAGATGAAAGATCTGAATGGACGTTTCTCCAAAGAAGATAAACATCCAACAAGCACGTGAGAAGATGCTCAACATCACAGCGACAGAGCAAGGAAGAAAAAAAAGAGAGAGAGAGAGAGAGAGAGAGAGAGAGAGAGAGACCAAAACTCCAGAGAAAGTGATGACAGGGCAGTTGGGGCTTGTTACCGAGGCGGCAGAGCCTTATCGTTGTGAGGATTACACTTTTCACAGCATGTCCTTCTACGTTCTCTGTCTTTCTCCCTGGAGAGTGTGGTGGGGTCGGGGTGACAGGCCCAGGCTCCAGAGGCTTGGGCCCAGCTCCAGCCTTGTAACCCGGGCCAAGTTCCCAGCTTCTGGGCTTCAGTTTCCACATCTGTAAAGTGGGGTCACCATGTTAATGCCCTACTCATGCGATCGTGGGGAGCTAAATAAGGCAACTGACAGAAGCGCTTAAAGGGCTCCCTGGCACACCATAAGCCCTCAACCAGCGTCCGCTATTAGGGGCCTGGTCATCGAAGTGGCTCCTGCAGGTAAAGGAGGCAGATCTGAAGACACAGAGGGTGGGGAGGTGCCTTCACCATGCTCCCAGCAGCCGTGCAGGATGTGTCTGAAGGGCAATCTGGCAACACCTCTTTGTTAGAAAACCCCCACCTCCTTCCAGCCAGCTACCCTTCGGCCTTTATGTTTGGGACACACAGCCCACCCATCCACCCAGAGTCCTCTATAGGACCCTCCTCTGCAGGGTCTGGAGCGCGAAAGGCTGCCAACACCTTGGCGCCTGGCAGAGGGGTGGGGGGGCGCGGGGTAAATAAAGACTTCAGAGGGAGCACCAGGACTGGGGACATTCCCACCCGGGTGTTGTCAACCATGAGATGCCTGGAGGCAAGGTGCCCAGTTCTGCGGGCCACACAGCGCACGCTTTGCATGTTGGAAAGGAAGGGGCGTGCACACGTCTTTCTCAATGGTGACCTCCTCCAGGCGGCTGGGGGTCACAGATCGGGGAGGGAGGGAGACAAGAGTGGCAGCTCACAGCACTGAATAAAGGGTTTTCAACCACAGCACCAGGACAACAGGGCAACAATTTGGGAAAAGACAGTCGGACCCATACCTCACACCATCAACAGGAATGAACTCCAAATGGATGAGGGGTCTGCTTGGAAAGCATGTGACCATATGAGTACTGGAAAAAAACATGGTGAAGTCCCCTCCAACTCTGCATACAAAAAGGCTTTCCAACTAGCATTCCAAATCCAGAGGCAATAAAAAAAGAAAGATCCATAAACTTGACTCTATTCCAAATTATCTTAAAACACACACACTTCTTCAGGGCAAAAAAACTAAAAACAAGCAAACAAACAAACCACCATTAAAAAATCAAATTGCAGGGGCACATGGGTGGCTCAGTTGGTTAAGCGTCTGACTCTTGATTTCGGCTCAGGTCATGATCTCAGGGTTGTGAGACTGAGCCCGGCGGTGTCGGGCTCTGCACTCAGTGGGGAGTCTGCTTGAAATTCTCTCTCCCTCTCCCTCTGGCCCTCCCTGTGCTTGTGCTCTCTCTCTTTCAATCCCTCTCTCTAAAATAAATAAATCTTTTTTTAAAGAGTCAAAATAAAACTGGGAAACTCCAAGCAAGTATTTACAAACATACGACAAAGGGCTCATCTCCCTAATGTATGCTAAAGTTTTAAAAGTTGGGAGGATGGTGGGCGCCTGGGTGGCTCAGTCAGTTAAGCATCTGCCTTCAGCTCAGGTCATGATCTCAGGGTCCTGGGATCAAGCCCCACAGCAGGCTCCCTGCTCAGCAGGAAGCCTGCTTCTCCCTCTGCCTCTGCTGCTCCCCCTGCTTCTGCTCTCTCTCTCTGTGAAATAAATAAAGTCTTTTGAATTAAATAAATAAATAAATAAATAAATAAAAGTTGGGGGTGGTGGTTGAGAAATCCTATTGAAAAAGGTGAAAAGCATGAACAAGCAGTTCACAGAAAAGGTACAAAAATGGCCCTTGACGTATTAAATACTGTTCAGCCTCACTCATCATTCCAGAAATGCTAATTAAAACCACACTGAGACCGCCACCTCTCATACCTCTCAGATTGGCCGATAATTTTAAATAGAACAGCACATCCTGCTGGTGAGGCTATGGGGACCAGACCCGTCATCCCACAGGGCCGACAGGAGTAAACCCATACCACCCTCTGGAACGGAACTGGGCAGAAGCTGACAAAACACAATTACACTTAACTTTTGACCCAGCAATCTCACTGTAGAAATCCACCCTGAAGATACTCTTCCACGAATACAAAAATACCTAACAGACAAGGGCATTCGCTGCAGCACCGTTTACATCTGCAAGACACTGGAAACAACCTAAATGCCCACACACAGCAGAGGCTGAATTAACTGCGCCCCACAGCAGACACCGTGCAGAAGAGGACATCTCCGTGGCCAGGTGAGGTTGTTTCCAGGATGTGTCCTTCAGTGAAAAGTGTAAAGTTCACGAGCGAGCCCCACGATGCCACCCTCCATGTGAAAAAAGTGGAGATATAAGAAAACATAAGCCAGGAGAAGCCAGGGACTAGTGAGATCATCCCCTGCAGGGAGGAGGAGTGCGGGCACTTTTCCCCGGATGCCTTCGTGCACTTGGACTTGGAACCATGCTAATGTCCCATCTACTGAATGAATGAATGAAACCAGTGAGAACTGAGGGGGTGGGGGGTATTCTACAACAAATACAGAACAGAGACAACTAGAGCAAACCATATTTCAGGCAATAATATAACCACAGTAAAGAAGAGAACGAAGAACTAACCCAGGCCACTTTGGAACACAATTTTGGAGCCATACGCCCTGGAAATAAAGATACAACAAAGTATTAACTTCTACTCTGCAGGCTTCTTTTACTCGTGGCGACGAGGCGGGTTCTTGCGGACAGAGAGCGAGTTAGGAACAAGGGGGAGGACAGCAAGGGGCCTGTGTGGGAGACTGTGACTGGAAGCATCGGTGTACACTCATGGGCACCACTGCATATACGTGGATGACCGGAAGCAGAAACATCTGAGTGTGTGTGCGTGATATGTACACATGCACATAGGAACGCTAAATATATGCACATGTGTGTGTATTCCCAGCCCTAGCCAATAAAGAGGGCCTAGAAGCAAAGACACCCCAGCGGCAATGAGCACAGTGAACACCAGATGTTGGTTTCTCCATGCCATCGTGCACAAGAAGAACCAAGGCTCCCCGGAGCCGTGGTCAACCCCAGAGCACCGGGCAGAAGAGGACGCGATAGGCCTGGACACTCACTGCGTCGGAAGTCAGGAAGCACCCAGGGAACGGTGAGGACATGTCGAAAGACACATGGAGCCAGCATGATGGGGCTCTCCCTCTGGATAAATTTGGGACCACTGGAGCAACCAAACACATAACGCTAGCGATGGATTATAACCTACTGAGTCAGGTAAGAATCCACGAGTCCACATGGATATAAACAAACAAATGGGGAAGAGAAGACAGCTAGCTGGTTCTTACAGCAGAAAGCCAATTAACAAATGCAAAAGGAGGGGCTTCTGGGTGGCTCAGTTGTTAAGCATCTGCCTTCGGCTCAGGCCATGATCCTGGAGTCCCGGGATCAAGTCCCGCGTCGGGAGCCTGCTTCTCCCTCTGCCCTCCCCACCCAGCTCATGTTCTCTCTCTCTCAAATAAATAAAATTTTTTAAAAAAATGCAAAAGGAATGATGGGAGTCAGACAATCACCCTTTGGCCAGAATCAATAGCGCTGTTAAAACCAACACTGGATGCTGGAGGAACAACAAGGTGTGCACATGGTCTCAGACTACCTCCTCACCAGAAACTTACTCAATACAAATTGGACAATAGTCACTTTAGGGTAGAGAAACCTCCTTAACCAAGTGATGGAGGTGAATATCACCAAAAATGGACCAAACTGACACCAGGGGCTTCCGGGTATTATGTACTTAAGAAGGACACAAGGTCACTTCCAGGATATTCCTGCCAAAAGTATGTAACCGTGTGAAACCATCAGACGAGCCCACACTGAGGGACATCCTGCAGAATCACCAGACTGTCCTCTCCCAAATGTCAAAGTCATGAACTCCAAACACAGTCTCGGGAAACGTTCCAAATTAAGAGAAATGAAAGCAGCCAGACAACCAAATACAACGTGTGATCCTGGACTCTCTTTTGAGAATTCTGTGAATTAATTTCCTGATTTGGGTAATTTGCTAAGAGAATCCTTTGTCTGGAAGAACTAAACACTGCAGTATTTAGAGGGAAAGGGGCATCTCTCTGAAACAGTTCAGGAAAAATGCAGAGAGAGCGAGAAAAGGAATAGAACAGATGAGTACATCGTTAAACGCTCAAGCAACGGGGTGAAACGCATCCAGGAATTCTTTGTGTTATTCTCTCAACTTCTCTGTAAATCTGAAATCATGTCTCTAAAAACTTGAATTACAAACAATGAAAAGGAAGCGTTTGGATTGGAGAAATAAAAATAGGAAGGACTGCTTGGACGAAAGGCCAGGGAGCCCAGGAGGGCCACGGGCACGGCTGTCAGCACCTTCTCTGGAGTGTCAGGGACAAGCACTGGGTCTGCCAGCCCACCTCCACCTTCACTTGGCTCCACAGGGTCAGGGAAGCAGCGTGGGCAAAGGCCACCTGTCCCCCTGGCCCACAGCCACGGGCAAGGGGCTAGAGCCACACAGAGAGAGGGGCAGATGCCAGCATCCTCGGGGGGGGGGTCCCCCACCAAGCTCCCTGCAAAGCCAGGGGCTGGGCAGATGCTCAAAACACCCATCCATTCTTTATTCATATGTATAGGTCTTAGATGTTCCACAAGTCACCATTTAAAACCATCATCAGTAACAAAACGATCTTCCTATGTCTCTGCCCACGTGCCCTATAATCGCACACAGGCGCTGGGTGGGGCCGGGGCTGGACAGCGCAGAGGTATACACCTTACGTGGCCAGAGAGGAACTGCTCGTCCCTCGTGGCCCCGGTGAGTCTGCATAGGTTTACTGGCCTCTTGGAAGGCTACCCTCCCTCCAGAGTCCGCTCTGGGCACGGTTAACCCACGCGGGGGTGCCGCTCTCAACACCTGGCCTGTCTGATCAGCCCCAACCCCAGGCGGCAGGCACTGTCATCACAGCCCACCTCGCAGATGAGGAAACTGAGGCCCAGGGTGGTGGAGTGACTTGTCTGAGACCACACAGCTGGCAACAGGGCAGCCACGCTCTACATGGATCACCAGCCCGCGCAGACCAGCAGGGAGACGTGGGGAAGACACGGAGCCCTCCGCCCGCCCGCAGCTTCTAGACTGCAGTCTGTAAGAACTCCACAAGAGTGCAAGCAGGAAAACACAGGCCAATGTTTTTATAATCTTGGGGGGGCGGGGGCAGAGGAGACCTCTCCAAGGAGGTCACAAGACCAGGAGCTTTAAAGGAAAAGACAAATTTGGCAATAAACTTGAAAACATTCTGTGCACCAACACATCAAAAATAAAGCTGAAAGATAAATGAGAAACTGAGAAAAAAACGTGTGACACAAAAGGGTGCTAACAGCCCTAATACAGGAGAGGATGTTTTAAAACACTGCTTCTCAGCCAGAGGCGATCCGGCCCCCAGGGCACAATGGACAACATCTGGGGACGTCTGTGGCTGTCACGTGGGGAGGGGGGGCTCCTGACATCGTGGGGTGGGGCCAGGGATGCTGCTAAGCCCCCACAGCGCCTGGGATGCCCCCCAGAGAATGGCCTGGTTCCAAGACATCAAACAGTTCGAGAAATCCTGTTATAAGTCAAGAGAAAATATAAACACCCAGTTTAATCGGTGGGCATGGCTATGAACTGGTAATTCAAAAAAAAAAAAAAAAAAAAGAGGTGATTAGGAGGTGACAGTTACAAAGACAGACAGAAGCTAGGGCTGTCCCCCGTAGGATGGGAGCCTCCAGCCACCATGGGAGCATCAACCCTGACCACCACCCTGGGACAACCAAGCAACATGCCTCAAGATATAAAAGGCAACTGTGGGCCAAGCACCCACACTCACAGAAGCTCACTTCAAACAAAGGGCAACAAGGATGTTCACTGCAGTGCTGTTTAAAGAGAAAAAAATACACATAACCCAAAGAGAAAAGCACCCACACTCCTACAAAAATGAAAGCATATGCAGTCAATGACCAGGAGAACCTTGGCCAAGATGCCAGAGATGGTTCTCTCGGGGGGGCGGAGGGGGGGAGTCTGGGGACATCTGTAATTCACACAGACTTCTGTCTTTAGTCATAATACTCATACTGACTTTTATAAAAATAAGGTAGAGCCCACCTCGTGAGCTGTACCTGATACCCAGAGGTGCTGTCCCTCTAGCAGCCCCACTGGCCATCATGGAGACAAGGGAACCAATCTCAGGGGAAAGAGGCGAAGCGTCCTGGGATTAAGCCATCACCAAAGTGATTACAGTACCCTCTCTCTACCTAATTCAAATTTAAAATACCTAGCCAAACTGGAGCCTTCATACACCACTGGTAGGACCGCAAAAACGGTGCAGCCACGTTGGAAAACAATTTGGCAGTTTCTTCGAGTGTTAAACAGGGGGTCTCTCTATGACCAGCAATTCCACTCCAAGGTATCTACTGAAGAGAAATGAAAACAAGCGTGCACACAAAAACCACCACGGGAGTGTTCATATTGTGCATTATAGGCATTAGTCATAGTGGCCAAACAGTGGAAACAATCCAAGTGCACATCAGTGGGTGAGCGGATACACACAGCGTGTGCACTTGCACTCGGGAGCGTCCCTCGGCCGCGAACAGGAGCGAGGCGCGCCCACACGCTGCCCTGGGGACAGACCCCGAGCCCACGACGCTCAGGGAGGGAACCGGACACAGAGGGCCACATGGGGTGTGAGTCCATGCGGGTGACATGTCCAGAACAGGCTCATCCACAGTTGGGAAACAGCTGAGTGGTTGTTGGGGCTGTCGGAGGAGGGGAATGGGCAGGACTATTGGAAAGGTACGGGGTTTCCTTGTCGGGTGGTGGAAAAGTTCTGAAATCACACGGTGGTGATCAGTTTATCACCGCAGAGATATACTAACGACCACAGAATTTGTACACTCTAAAAGGGTGAATGTATGACGTGGGAATTCTACTTAATAAAGCTGCTATTAATTAAAAAAAAAAAAAAAGATACCAAGCCAGAAAATGAACGCATCAGAGCTCCCCAAAGATTGATCACCACTGTGATGCTGTTCTGAAGCTTCGACTGAATGCATCCAGAACACCGAGGCCACCCGAGTCATTACCCCCTAGTTCCCTGGCCTGGTGCCATCCTGACACAGCCAAGCAGGCCACCCTCTTGGCTCTCACAAAAGGGGTCGGTTAATTACCAGGTCACAACTCCCCCACCACCACCACCACCGGCCTTCCCAGATCGGTCTCTAGGCTGAGTACCAGGCACGCCTTAAAGACCAAAGACCTGCCTGCCTGCGAGTGGGCGTGACATGCTGACCCAGATCTGAAATCCTGTGACAGGATCAGAGCCACAAACCAGTCAGCTTAGATGGGGCAAGGGAGAAGAGGCCAAAACCACGGGCAGGGTGATGACAGAGTCGGGGCCTTCCCAAGCCCGAGCCTGAGATGCTAGAGCCTCACAAATACTTTTGGGTGCGACAGCCCTAAGAGGGCTTTGACGCATTAATTTCGGCGAGTGTGCAGAGGAATGGGCAAAGACGGGCGCCATGCAGGCAGAGCGACATGTGAGCGTCCTTGATAATCGAGTGAACTTAATCTTGAGGAAGCTCAGTTCAAGTGGAATCAGCAGAGACTTGCTTCCAATAATACTGGAAATTCTGATAAGTTAAGATGCTTATGATAAGACCTAGAGCAGCCACTAGAAGATACTTCAAAAAATGCAGTGGAAAAATCATTAAAGGAATTAAAACATTACACTAGAAAATATGCACTTAATGCAAAAGGCGGCAGTAAAGGAGAGGAACCAAAGGCAGGAAGTGAAAAACAAAAGGAAAATCACAGACGTAAATCCAACTATATCAATAATGACATTAAATGTGGATGGAGGGGCGCCCGGGGGGCTCAGTCGGTTAAGCATCTGCCTTCGGCTCAGGTCATGATCCCAGCGTCCTGAGATCAAGCCCCACATCGGGCTCTCTGCTCAGCGGGGAGTCTGCTTCTCTCTCTCCCGCTCCCCCTGCTCGTGCTTGCTCTGTCAAATAATTAAATAAAATCTTCTTCAAAATAGAATAAATAAAAGTTTTTTAAAAATGTGGATGGATTGAACAGTCCAACCAAAAGACAGAGACTGTCCTATGGTCAGGAACAAGATAAGGATGTCCACTCTCACCATTGTTATTATTAAACATACTACTGGAAGTCCCAGCCTCAGCAATCAAACAACAAAAAGAGATAAAGGGCATATGAATCAGTAAGGAAGAAGTAGAACTTTCACTTTTTGCAGATGACATAATACTCTATATAGAAAACCCAAGGGCACCCGGGTGGCTCAGTCGGTTAAGCGTCTGTCTGAGGCTCAGGTCATGATCTCAGGGTCCTGTGATCGAGTGCTGTGTCAGGCTTCTTGCTCAGCAAGGAGTCTGCTTCTCCTCTCCCTCTCCTTCTGCCCCTCCCCCCACTCATTTTCTCTCTCTCTCTCTCTCTCTCTCTCTCTCAAATAAACTCTTTTTAAAAAATTAAAAAAAAAAAAAGAGGGGCACCTGAGTGGCTCAGTCGTTAGGCGTCTGCCTTCGGCTCAGGTCGTGATCCCAGGGTCCAGGAAACAAGCCCCACATCGGGCTCCCTGCTCCGCGGGAAGCCTGCTTCTCCCTCTCCCACTTCCCTTGCTTGTGTTCCCTCTCTCGCTGTGTCTCTCTCTGTCAAATAAATAAATAAAATCTTAAAAAAAAATACAAAAGACTCCACCAAAAAATTGCTAGAACTGATACATGAATTCAGTAAAGCTGCAAGATACAAAATCAACGTACAGAAATCTGTTGCATTTCTACATGCCAAAAACGAAGCAGCAGAAAGAGAAATTAAGGAATCAATCCCATTTACAACTGCATGCAAAAATAATAAGATACCTAGGAACAAACCTAAACAAAGAGGTAAAATATTTGTACTCTGAAAACTACAGAACACTTATGAAAAAATTGAAGATGACACAAATAGAAAAACATTCCATGCTCATGGATTGGAAGAACAAACACTGATAAAATGTCTATACTACCCAAAGCAATCTACACATTTAATGCAATCCCTATCAAAATACCACCGGCATTTTTCACAGAGCTGGAACAAACAATCCTAAAATTTGTATGGAATCACAAAAGACCCCAAATAGCCAAAGGAATGTTGAAAAAGAAAACCAAAGCTGGTGGCACCACAATTCCAGACTTCAAGTTATATTACAAAGGTGTAATAATCAAAACAGTACGGTACTGGCACAAAAACAGACACATAGATCAATAGAACAGAATAGAAAACCCAGAAATGGACCCAAAACTATATGGTCAACTAATCTTCAACAAAGCAGGAAAGGCAGTCTCTTCAACAAACGGTGCTGGGAAAACTGGACAGCCACATGCAGAAGAATGAAACGACCAGTTTCTCACACCATACACAAAAATAAACTCAAAATGGATGAAAGACCCCCAGGGTGATGCATGACACCATAAATATCCTAGAGAACACAGGCAGTTAAGTAACCTCTTTGACCTTGGCTGTAGCAACTTCGTACTAGACATGTCTCCAAAGGCAAGGGAAGCAAAAGCAAAAATAAACTATTGGGATTTCATCAAAATAAAAAGCTTCGGGGCAACTGGGTGGCTCAGTGGGTTGAGCATCTGACTCTTTGATTTCAGCTCAGGTCATGATCTCGGGATCGTCCCGCGTCAGGCTCCCCACTCAGCAGGGAGTCTGCTTCTCTCCCTCTGCCCCTCCCCCACCCTACTCACAAGTGTATGCAGGCGCACACATGCACTCTCTCTCTCTCTCTCTAAAAATTAATAAAATCTTTAAAAAATAGTAATAAAAATAAATAAAATTAAAAGCTTCTGCACAGCAAAGGAAACAAAACTAAAAGACAACCTAGGGAATGGGAGAAGATATTCACAAACGATATATCCAATAAAGAGTTAGTAGCCAAAATATATAAAGAACATATTAAACTCAACACCCAAAAAATGAATAATCGAATTAAAAAATAGGCAGAAGACATGCTCAGGCATTTTTCCAAAAATGACACACAGATGGCCAACAGACATATGAAAAGATGCGTACCACCACTTATCGTCAGGGAAATGCAAATCAAAACTACGATATCACCTCACACTTGTCAGAAGAGTTCAAATCAACAACACAAGAAACAACAGATGTTGGCGAGGATGCGGGGAAAGGGAAACCCTCTTACACTGTTGGTGGGAATGCAAGCTGGGGCAGCCACTGTGGGAAACAGTAGGGAGGTTCCTCAAAAAGTTAAAAATAGAAACAGGTATTTACCCAAAGGATGCAACATACTGATTCAAAAGGATACGTGCACCCTGATGTTTATAGCAACACTATCAATAATAGCCAAACTATGGAAACAGACCAAGTGTGTGTCCACCGATGAATGGATAAAGAAGATGTGATATTGGGGCGCCTGGGTAGCTCAGTCGTTAAGCATCTGCCTTCGGCTCAGGTCATGTTCCCAGGGTCCTGGGATCGAGCCCCGCATGGGGCTCCCTGCTCGGCAGGAAGCCTGCAGAGCAATGTCCCCTGCTCAGCGGGAAGCCTGCTTCTCCCTCTCCCACTCCCCCTGCTTGTGTGTTCCCTCTCTCTGTGTGTCTCTGTCAAATAAATAAAAATCTTTCTAAAAAATGTGATATATAGATACCTATATATATATATATAATTGAATATTATTCACCCACAAAAAAAAGAATAAAATCCTGCCATTTGCAACGACGTGGATGGAGCCAGAGTGTATTATGCTAAGTGAAAGAAGTCAGTCAGAGAAAGACAAATGCCATATGCTTTCACTCATATGTGGAGTTTAAGAAACAAAAAAAGTGAGCAAAGGGGAAAAAGAAAGCGGCAAACCAAGAAACCGACTCCTAACTACAGAGAACACACTGATGGTCACCAGAGGGGAGGTTTGGGGGGGGGGGGGGGGGGGAAATAGGTGATGGAGATTAAAGAGCGTACTTGTGATGAACACTGGGTGATGTATGGAAGTGTCGAAGCACTAAATTCTAAACCTGAAACTAATATTACACTGTATGTTAACTAACTGGAATTCAAATAAAAACTTTAAAAAAAGACAGAGATTGTCAAACTGGAAAAAACAAAAACAAAACGGGACCCAACTATATGCTGTCTATAGGAGACACTCTTTAGATTCAAAGATATAAGCAGGCTGCAAATAAAAGGACGGAAAAAGGGATAGCATGCAAATACCAACTATAAGAAAACTGGAGTGATTATACTAATCACACAAAATCGCTTTAAAACAAAAGTGTTAGGGGCGCCTGGGTGGCTCAGTCGTTAAGCGTCTGCCTTCGGCTCAGGTCATGATCCCAGGGTCCTGGGATAGAACCCCGCATGGGGCTCCCTGCTCTGCAGGAAGCCTGCTTCTCCCTCTCCCTCTGCCTGCCTCTCTGCCTGCTTGTGCGCTCTCTCTCTCTCTCTCTCTCAAATACATAAGTAAAATCTTTATAAAAAAATAAATAAGGGGCGCCTGGGTGGCTCAGTCGTTAAGCATCTGCCTTCGGCTCAGGTCATGGTCCCAGGGTCCTGGGATCGAGCCCCGCATGGGGCTCCCTGCTCTGCGGGAAGCCTGCTTCTCCCTCTCCCACTCCCCCCTGCTTGTGCTCCCTCTCTCGCTGTGTCTCTGTCAAATAAATAAATAAAATCTTTAGAAAGAAAGAAAGAAAGAGAAAGAAAGAGAAATTTGGGGATTTACAAATATGTGGCAATTAAAAAACAATTTTTAATTAAATGTTTTTAATTAAATTAAAACTAATTTTAACTTTTTTTTTAAAGATTTTTTTATTCAAGAGAGCGCATGCGCGCAACAGAGAGAAAGGGAGAGTCAGGCAGACTGCCCGCTGAGCACGGAGCCCGATGTGGGGCTCAATCCCACAACCCTGAGATCATGACCTGAGCTGAAACCAAGAGTCGGAGGCTTAACCGACTGTGCCACCCAGGCGCCCCCCCCAAAAAAACATACTCTTAAATAACCAATGGATAAAAGAAGAAATCACAAGCAAAATTAGAGAACACTTTGAGGCGCATGAATATGAAGACACGCTAAACCAAAACTTACAGAACACAGGGAAGCAACACTTAGAGGGAAAGGCACAGCTGCCTATAGGAAAAGAAGCAAGCTCGCAAATCAATAATCAAGACTTGTACCTTACACCAGAAGAAGAGCAAACTAAACCTAAAGCAACCGGTAAGAAGGAAATAATAAAGATCAGAGCAGAAATGAACAGAGTAAGAGAAAACCAACTAAAGCAGGAGTCAGTTCCATGAAAAGATCAACAAAATTAATAAACCTCTAAGGAGAGTGCTCAAGAAAGAAAAGATTCAGGTTGCTAAAATCAGGAATGAAAGATGAGACACTATCACTACCACCCACCTTATAGAAATACAAAGGATTATAAAATAATATTGGCATGGAAAGCTACTGAGCAGTAAAAAGCAATGAACTACTGATACAGGCAACAACTTGGATCCCCAAAGGCGACACATGATGGACGATTCCATAACGTTCTGGAAATGACTAGATTATAGAGAAGAACAGATCAATGGTTGCGGGGACCTGGGGGTGGGAGTGGGGAGTAACTCCTAAGGGAAAGCACAAGCAAGCTCGTTCGTGTTGCCGGGACAGCTCTGTATCTTGAGTGTGAAGGGGGTTACACAAATCCATGCAGCTGATGTCGCTAAGACATACAAAAAGTGAGCACAGGATAAAACTGGTAGAATCCCAGTAAGGCCCAGGGTATACTATGCCAATGTCAATTTCCTAGTCTTGACAATGCACTGTGGTTATAGTAAATTATCACCACTGGGGGAAGATGGGTGAAGAGTACATGAGACCTCTTTGAACCATTTTTTAAAAGACTTTATTTATTTATTTGAGAGAGAGAAAGAGCACAAGCCAGGGGAGGGAAGGGGCAGAGAGAGAGGGAGAAGCAGACTCCCTGCTGAGTGGAGAGCCCAACATGGGGCTCGATCCTACGACCCTGAGATCATGGCCTGAGCCAAAGGCAGACACTTAACCGACTGCTTAACCAACTGGGCCACCCAGGAGCCCCTCTTTGTACCATTTTTGCGACTTCTTGGGAGTCTGTTAACTCTTGAAAAATAAAAAGTTTTTAAAAATTTTTTAAATAGTTCGCACGGATGGCAGGATGGAAGGGCAGACTGTCATATGGGTTGATGGTTTGGGGCTGGGTGATGGGGACAAGCGGGTTCTTTATCCTATTCCGTCTACCTCAGTATGTGTTCCAAGTCTCCATAATAAAAAGCTTAAAATATAAATGCATGGCCACTAACAAGGGCCTTCTCCATCCAGACTTACAAACACCCTTCAAACTGTACCATCATCAAGACTGCAGCCCCTTTTGCCTGATATGATCCCAGAAACAATGGCCAGAGAGGCCACCAGAGCTGCCTGGGGGTTTCACAACATAGACCCTAAAGAGACGCAGGACGGTCTGAATGCCCCCTTGAATAATGTATTCCAAGTGGCACGTGAGATCTGCCTAATACGCATGATCTCTAAAATAAGCTCTGCCCGACGCCAGGCTCTCACTTCCCATACAGCACTTCTCCTCTAGCCAAGGCAACAAGTCCTGCCAGGACCCACCCACCCCCAGGCCCTCATTCCAGAGCAGAAACCTGAACTGCTCGTGGGCAGGGGATTTTTGCAAAGCTTTCGGAGTCTTGCATTCTGCGGGAGGTTTCTCCTTTTCAGAGCCCCCATTTCCAGGTGAAAATGATCTGCTCTCACACCAAGGTCTCAACTCTTCCTAAACAAGAAAATTTAGGGCGCCTGGGTGGTTCAGTCCGTTGAGGGTCTGCCTCCGGCTCAGATGATGATCCAGGGGTCCTGGGATCAAGCCCCGCATCAGGCTCCTTGCTCAGCGGGGAGTCTGCTTCTCCCTCTCCCTCTGCCCCTGCCCATGCTCTCTCTCTCACTCACTCTCTCAAAGAAAGAAAGAAAATCTTAACACAAAAATTTCTAAGGGAGAACAATCAAGAAAAGGAAGACTGGTTGACACCACCAACGGGATGAGCTCATATGGCCCAACCTTGCCCAGTCACCCTGGGAGAAGCAAGAACCAGCACCACCACCACCCCCAGTAGCTTCCACTCTGGGCCCAGCACCCAAACAGGGACAAGCCCATTCATGGAGCACTGTGCCAACCGTCCCCCATGTACAAACTCCTCCAATGACAACAATCCTCTCAGGTAGGTACCCTCATGTTACCTATCACCAACAAGGAAAATGAGACCCAGAGAGGTGAAGCGACTTGGGAGGAAGGGTGGAGCCGGGGTTGGAAACCAGCTGTTCCGACCTGGCACTCGGCACTGATTCCTCTTTCCCGCACATCCACTCCACTCGTGAGGCCTCACTGGTCCACTGCCTCCCAAATCCCCCCCAAGTCCAGGCCTCCCTGCGCCCAGACCAGACCACACTGTCAGGGCTCGCCTGGATGACCGCTGGAGTTCCCTCCCTGCTTTTACTCCTGACAGCCACCAGAAGGGTCTCTGAAAATACATAAATCTCTGCCTTCATCATTACCTCCCCAGGCTTCTCCCTGCCCTTAAAGGGGTCTGGCTTACGGCAGTTTAAGCGGCCGAGCCACTCGGCCTGGCCTCTCTGAACCTCACGGCCTACAGCTCTCCTGCCAGCTCATCATGTTCCAGCTACATGGGACCCCTTCCAATCCTCAAACATGCCAAGCTCATTTCCGCCTCAGGACCTTTGCACGTACTATTTGTTCTTCCACTTGGAACTTCTTGTTCCAGATCTCCTCAAGGTTGGCACCTCCTAGTCATTCAGATCTCTGCCCAAATGTCACCTCCCTGGAGCGGATTCCTGTCCACCCAGTTAAAGCAGCATCACCCCTTGTACCTCCCAGTCAAATCACTCCCTCGCTTCAGCACCCAGGAGCCATCTCTTCCTTGCTGGCTACTTAGCACCCAGCCTGGCACAGTGAGCATGGAGATGTCTGGCAGGCCACCAGGGCTGTGGTGTGCCTTTGTTGTCTTCTACAAAGTTGGGGCTGGAGGAGTCAGCTCAACTTAAGCACTGAGGCTCCTACTGGGTGGCCGGGGATGAGAGCCCCCCCCCCCCCCCCCCGAGCGCATCTTAATGTACCCCCCCCCGTTTACCTCTAGCAAGGAGAGTACGCGAGGATGCCAAGGCCCAGACAGGTGGCACCATTTGCCCCAGGTTAGTGGCAGAACAGGTTTGGGAGCTGGGGGTCCCATTCTCAGTGCTGGCTCTAGACCCAGGCCAAGTCTGGAGGATGAGATGCTGCTCTCCCCCAAAATCCCCTGGAGAGGTCTTCCTGAGTGCCTGGACTGGTAGGGATTGCTGTATGCGGTGGGGACAGCTATGGGACCCCCGCCCAGGCTCCTCTCCAGGTCCCACAGCCACCACTGCTCCAGGCCAGCCTCACGCAGGAGCCAGCAAGGGGGTGTGCACCTCAGGGTGCAAGGCCGGCGTTTAGGGGACCAATCAGAGCTGGGAAGGCTCCCTTTTATGCTATGGGACTGTTCAACGGCCAGGGTGGAAATCCCAAATGCAGACACACGGAGGCAAAGGGCAGAGGGTTCTGGCAGTTTCCGGAGAACCCCTGCCAGGCCTTCCTCCACAGGCCCAGTCCGAGTCCCCAGGAACAGCTCTGGCCTGGGGGCTGGACGCTCTCGCCAGCCAAGGGGAGCGTGGGGCTCTCTCGGGTCGGGTTCACCCGAGCAGCGGGGGCATCTCAGGAAGCCCTGCCCTCTGGAGAGCCCGCTCCGACCTCACCCCTCCTCAGTGCTGGGGGCCAGGCCCGTGCCCAAGCCCTCCACCCATCCTGACCACGCTGAGCTCCGGGCACCCAGCCTACGTGACAGGACCCCTACAGGTCCATGCAGCCAGTCCCCACCAGGGACCCCAGCCTCCCCAACTACCACCTCAGCCCTCAGGGCAAGCAGGAAGTCCTATCAGCCCCAAACTGATGGCTGGACCCCAGGAGCACAGAGGGACCCTCACAAAGTCCACCGGGCTGCACACACACACCTCAGATGCTCACAGGGACTATAGAACACCTTGCCTGTTTTGGTTTTGTCTCGAAGGCACTGCTGAGTTTGCTACCGTGAAGACGAGCTACGTTTATAATGAAGACCCTTCCGGCAGGCTTGTTGGGAAAACGGCCATGTGACTCGGCTGACCCTAACGTTCCCAGGCCTTCTTTTGGTTAAAGGCTAAGTTATTTAATACAGGGCGACCTGGGGCTTCACGGTGCAGGTGCTGGAACCCAGTGTCACAGGGGCCACACCAAGGACACCTGTGCCTGAGCCGTGGCAGCCAAGGGGCACCAAGCCTCACCAAGCGCTGTTCACGTCCAGGGCTGCTCTGCAAAATCCACAGGCTCACCCCGAGCCCTCACGCGGGCCCGAGGAGCACCGTTTGGCCCAGGAGGCTGGTTTTCCAGGCTGGCGGCTCCAGGTTCATTTTTATGGCAGCCCCAAGTTCACTGGAGGAGAAAATCCAATGAGGCATGTGGAACAGGCCACAGGACTCCGAGTTCTGGCCTGGCTGCCTCCGGTCCCCCCAGCGTCCCCGGGGAACAGCGCCCTTGCTTCCTGGTCCATAAATCCCCAGTCAAACCCTCCTACCTACCCCATTAAAATAAAGAAGCTCCAGAGGAAGAAAAAACAAACATTTTCAAGGTGCCTTCTAATAACCTTGACTGTTCCTTAACTCCCTTCCCAGCATAAATACAGAACAGTGGTGTGAAAACCATGGGCAACTCTGGAATGGAAAGTGGTTTTAGAAACTTCAGTTGCAATACCTTGATGCACGGGCAATGAAAGACAGAAGTGCAGAGAAAAGCTGTTACTGTGATCGACCGAAGGCTCTCGAGGCTGGGCCCGTCATTCTCTGTGGGGCCAACCTGGGCACCATGGGGAATGGAGTGGCATCCCCCCCCCCCACTCGCAGCGACCACAGATGTCACCCAGGCACCAGCCAGCACATACCCCTGGGAGCACAGCTGCCCTGGGGTAGGAACTATTCCACGAATGGATTTTCAGGTATCGACTCAGTTCATTTCACCCACCCTTGAAGCAGAGACCTTCTCTGTCATCCCCATTTTGGAGATAAGGACACAGACCCAGGTCAGGCGCATGGGTACAAGCCTCGGGCTGCTCATCCCACTCGGCTCTCCTGCCTTGAGACCTCAGGCCATTTAAGATGGTCTGCAGCTAGGGGGTACAATTTCCCAGCCACGCTACTACACGAGTCTCTCTCCTGGGTTCTCCCACGGCCAAAGCAGTGTTCCAAGTTCCTGCAAGGCCCTTCGGGAAGCCGCTCGAGCTCTAAGCTCACGGCTCCCCAGGACAGCCAGCATCCATACCACACATGCCCTGCCCTGGGCTTAGCCACCAGGACTCATCGGCCCTCGCAGCCGGGATGAGGTTGTTCTAGGCGCCTGTCAAACATGAGAGGCAGCATTGCAGGGGTGCACAGGAAGGGTCGGGACCACGGCCGTGGGGCCCAACACCCCAGAGGGAGAGGCAGCACCACGCACGGGCCAGGGTGGCTCAGCCACTGCATCTCAAGAGCCCGGATTTCGGCTGTTTCCACTTCCCCACAGCACCCCGATACAGGGCCCTCCCCGAGGCAGGCTGTCCTGACCTCTGGGTCAGGCCCACAGCCTCCTCCTCTTCCTCCTCCTCCTCCTCCAAACACTGGCTTGAGTTCTACCACCTCCATGAGCGGCTCAGGGCCTCCCCTGGGCCCCCACAAAGGGCTCTCCCTTGGCCGCACCCCCCTGCGGTGGGTCAGTGCCCTCCCGCTCTCACCCCTCAGCGGCCACAGCCGGTGTATGCTGGCTCGGTCTCGTCTCTCCAGCTAGAGGTGGACAGTTCCAGAACTTCAGATGGACCAGGAAGGTGGGCGGGAACAGGAGGCAGATAGAAGGGCCCAGTCTCCACTAAGCACCAGGTACCACCACAGCTAGTGTCCCTGACCCCACCACGGCTGGTGGGGTCAGCTCATCCAGGGACTGAGGTCTCCCCGAAGAACCGGCCCGTGGGGGGCCAGCACTAAGCGTGAGATACAGCCAGCACGCTGAAGCCTCAGTACCAACGGAACAAAACAAAACACAAAGGAGTGTAAAATAACTCGGTAACTATTTTTATAGTGATCGCATGTTAAAACGTTAACATTTTGGGGCACCTCCGTGGCTCAGTCGTTAAGCATCTGCCTTCGGCTCGGGTCATGATCCCAGGTCCTGGGATCGAGCCCCGCATCGGGCTCCTTGCTTGGCGGGAAGCCTGCTTCTCCCTCTCCCACTCCCCCTGCTTGTGTTCCCTCTCTCGCTGTCTCCCTCTCTGTCAAATAATAAAATTTCAACAACAAAAAAAGTTAACACTTCGGGTATATGAGGTTCAACAAAAATACATTAGTCAAGTCAATTTCATCTGTTTCCTTTTACCTTCCAATGTGGCTACTAGAGAAACTGCACTTACACAGGGGCCTGCTTTGCGTCTTTACTGGACGGCGCTGCCTTGGGAAAGACATGTTTTCATGTCTCACATTTAGCTCACTGAGGCTTTAGGAGTCCGTTTTTGTATATGGCGTGAGGCGGGGGACCAACTTTGTCACCGGACATTCGGGGAGTGTTCACGCATGTACCCGCAGGGCATCCTCCCATGAGCTCGGGACACCCCAGCTCACAGGTAGCCTCTGCCAGGGGGCCGGAAGGGCACACACACGCGGGCGGGTGTCACTGTCCCCACAGGGAAGGTGCCAGCCAGGCACGCAGGAGGAGGTGGGGCTGTCCGGCTGCGTGCTGCTGCGAACCCACGCCCTTCGAGGCCCTCCCCCTCCCTGGAGAGCCCAGCTGCATTTCTGAATCGCCCAGGGTGGTGATGCCACCACCCCTGGAGGGTAAAGGGGCAGCCACTTACCTCTTTAACTCGGGGAGGTGGGGGAATACCTGGGCAGGAACCGAGGTCCACTTGCAACTCACGGGCTAGTGGGCTTCATGGGGCCCCATAAGGGCTAGGTGGACACTTAGCTCCACGGTTGCTGCCTTCTAAGAGACAACTCACAACCCCGTAAGGCCGGGGCCAGGAGGACCAGGAAAGCAAAGTGGCCCAAAGGAGGCAGCTCACTTTAAAAGCTGCTGGCCAGACTTGGGGGGGGGGGGGTGTCTCCCAGAAAGGAGGGCGTGAGTAGGGCTTCTCCGGAGCCACATGAAGCTCCCAGGGAGGCCCACTCAGGCTTGGAAAATGAACGGCCAACCAGGCCAGCAGGAACCAGGACACCCCTTTCTAGCCTAAGCCCTGGCGGACTCCGGGCAGGGAGGCCCCAGGCCTACCGACCAGGAGGTGAACCTACAGGACACAGGAAATGGATAAGCCAGAGCCATAAGGGCCAGGGCCACGCTGCTCCATGGAACAGACACTCAGAGGCCCTGCTCTGCACGGAGAGGTCCCACAGGGGACCCACTGGGCCAGCCCAGGCTGGAGCAAGAAGAGGGCAGGCAGGTGAGGACTCACCACTGAATACAGGAATCCAGAACTGGGCACGCAAAGGGCAGCCTGAGCACCGCCCGCAGGTGAGCTGGGTCATCACGCCTGACGTTCCAGCCCTCCCTCATCTTCAGAACCCATCCCCACACCCACAGGCCCAGCCTCCCCACACAGATGCTCAGGGAGGGAACCAGACACAGAAGGCCACACGGTGTGAGTCCATTTACGTGGAATGTCTAGAGCAGGCTCATACATAGATAGGAGGGGGGGTTGTGGGTGCCAGGGGCTGGGGGGGCGGGGGAGAGTGACTATTTAATAGGTATGTTGTTTCCTTCTGAGGTCCTGGAATGTTCTGGAATTTGAGAGTTGTGATAGCTGCACAAATCTATAAACGTTCTAAAAAACAACGAATTGTCCATTGAATAGTCTCCTGAAAAGGGTGAATGTTCTGGTATGTGAATATCTCAATAAAAATATGAGGGGCACCTGGGTGGCTCAGCTGGTTAAGCGTCTGCCTTCAGCTCGGGTCATGATCCCAAGTCCTGGGATCGAGCCCTGCATCATCCGGCTCCTTGCTCAGTGGGGAGCCTGCTTCTCCCTCTCCCTCTGCCTGCTGCCCCCTGCTTGTGCTATCTCTGTCAAATAAGTAAGACTTTAAAAATATATGTGTTTATTTATATTTATAATTATATAATTACATATATTTATATGTACGTATATACGTATAATTTCTTTTTTTTTTAAGGGGGACCTAGCTGGCTCAGTCAGTAGAACATGCAACTCTTGGTCCTGGGGTCATGAGTTCAAGCACCGCATCGGGCGCAGGGTTTACCTTGAAAATATACGTATAAAACAACGACAGGGCAGGAGGACTTTACGAAGAGCTACTCTAGAAAATTCAGGGTCTGGTCATCCTACTGGAGCCAGTCGTTGGGCAGCTGTCCTGTGGCTCTCCCTGGTGACCTGAACAGCTCTGGTCTTAGACGCTAGGATCCCTGAGGGCCCCCTCTCCCCTTAACCCCTTGGGGCCTGGCTGGGGAGGGCAGGGCGGGGAAGACACTCAAGAGACAGGCGGGCTTCCCTGCCTCCCCTGCGCTCTCCACACAGGTCCCCCAGGCCACGGCCCCGAGCACCCCCTACAAGGTCCCCTCTTCCGCCGCCTGCCAGCTCATCATCGCCCATGGTGACAAGGCTCAGCTCAAGTGGTGACTCTTCTACCATCTTCCTGGCCGCCACCCAAGCTAGCAGACGCTGCCCGTGCCCTGTGCTTCCACCAGCCCAGTTTCTACGTATCTTGGCATCTCTGCTCCCTCGCTCCCCTCTGGGCCCCCAGCCCCTCTGCCTTCCACCGTGGGCCATGGCCCCCGTGGGCAGGAGGCGCCGCTCATCCGGCCACCACCAGCACCCGGCGAGACACGAGCAGCGTTGACAACAACTGTCACCCTCAACAGATACTGGCAGATGCCCTCCCAGGGCTCCCATGGCCGTGTGTCCACGATGAAGCCACAGCCTGGCCGGGATCACGGAGGTGAGCCACGGGTCAGCAGGCCAAGGGCCACGTGTGAGGAGCCTTCTGTGGTTCTTGATTCTGCATGTCTGCCTTGAGGCTGGTGGGGCCACACGGTCTGGGCATCTGCGGAGGCCGCCCTGCCCACTCTGCCTGTGATGGTCAGCCTGCACCTGACCGGGCCCACCCCATACAGGTCTTAGCGGCTAGCAAGCTCCCTGCACCCACCTGTCCAAGCACCACCTGGCCTCTCTTGGGCGGGGCCCGGCGAGAGGTGCCCCAAGCGCAGAGCGGCCAGTTTCTCAACGAACAACACCGCCTGGGAGTCGAGGCTCTGGGCGGCCTTTGGTGCAAGCAGGACACAAGGACGCAGGCGCGGCCAAGACCATTCTCTGGCCTCCACGCGAGCAGCCCCGGAAGAGAGTGCAACAGGATGCCTTCTCTCCCAGAGGGGTGTCACTGAACCAGCCTTCTCTCCTGACTCCCTACTCTTCCTTGGGGAGACTGAGTTGGAATAGTGCAGTGAATCAAGAGTTTAAATTCCAGGGGCTTTACTCACACGCAAGCTAGACCCAAGCAAGTCTCTCAACTCGTGACTATGATAATCAGATCCATGCAACCCGCCAACCTAAGAGGGGAGGCCCACTGCGCCGAGGGCCGACTCTTCCTGAGAGATGGGATTTTTAAAGGAGACAGTGGGGGAACAGTGCGCATTTGAAGGGGCCAGCAGCAAAATGACGGAATCTCCCAGTCCGGCTGCCCAGCCAGGGTCCCCCTCACTCATTCGGGGTGCCCAAGAGGAGACCACCCCAGCCAGCTCTCGGGCCGTTGTCTGGGCTGCCCAGAAATGCTGGGGCGTGCAGCCCAACCCCACCCCACCTGCGGTCCGGGGATCCCCGCCACCCCCGTCATCAGGCCATCACTGCGCCTGCTGGTGGCTTCAGGCTGGCTCTTGGTCAAAGGAGGCCTCGGGGACCCATCCCTGGCTGCTTCTGCACAGAGCACAGCTCCAGACTCACTACCAGCTCATCAGACACAAATCCTCCCTCTCCCCACCTTCTCTCCCTGGAGACCGGGGCGAGCAACCGCGAAACCAGGCAGGCGGGCCCACCTCCGCCCCTACCTGCCCAGAAGGTGCCATCATTTGGGAGAAAATCTGGAGTGCCCCAGCTAGAGATCACCCCTTCACAGCTCGCTGTACAGGCTCATCTGAGAAATGTCTGTGATCACGTGTCAGCAAACAGGGCCAAATCCTACGTTAGTTATTGCTCTGATCTGTACCGGGAGACCCACTCGGGGGGCACAGGGGGGCACGGCGGCCCTCGGCGGCCTGCTTCCTGACCACTCACTCTCTGTCCACTGAACAAACCCACTCAAGGCCTCCAGCCCCAGGAGTCACAGCCCAGAGCGACAGGACAGCAAAAGCACGGCCGCCCATGGGGCAAAGACAGCTCCGCACACAGGGTCCGTCGATGCCTCCGGCGCCCACCAGTGCCCGTGTGCACTTGCTGGGACCCCGGAGGTGGGGTGAGAAGCGAGAGGAGGGAAGGAAAGGAGGGAGGGAGAGATGGAGGGGCACAGAAAGACAGAGAGTCCAAAAAGAACAGGCAAATTTGGTACCCTCTCCAGAGTGTTTATTTCAATCAACCGAAGAAGGCGTGACCGCAAATGAACGGCATGCTTTCTTGACAAGTCAGAACGTTCCTGGGAAGGTACCGAATCTACCACACTATGTCCTTGGCTTGGAAATCCCACGTCGGCCGCTGTCCTGCCACAGTCGCAGTAGCAGTGGACGAGCAAGACGGAGCAAGTGTGCCGGGCACACTCCTGGGCCTGCCACGTGCCATCCGACAGTCACCTTGTCATCCACGCGCCCCACAAAGCTCAGCATTCACACCCAGGAAGCCACCTCTTCCGAGTGTCCCTGTAGAGACCCAGCTGGCGGGTGACTATAAAAACCACCTCGCAGGACTCGGCCGCCCCTCCCGACGAGGGCGCAAGTGTTGGTAAAGAGGATGGGTCAGATGCTTACAAAACGAAATGATTGGGAAACTCGTCTTCCTTTTAAACCCTCAGCCTCTGCCAGGCCAAAACAAAACTCCTCAGGCCAAGAAGACTCCTTCCCCATCTTCTGAGAATATTTCTTCCCAACCTTCTGGGGTGCAGTACGCAAGGGAAGGGCATGAAAAAGTCAGGCTCAGGCATCGCAGACAGCGAAGTATTTGCCCCTGTTCACAGCTACTTTTTATTCCTCCTTCATTTTGGGGTTATTTGGGTGGACGGGGTCGTAACATTTTCTTGTATTTCCCTTGAAACAACCCAGGATGCTTTTTTTTTTTTTTTTTTTTTTTAATACAGAGTAGGACTCTGCTTTGATGTAAGACAGCTGGAAATTCATTCAGCAAGGGAGCGTTGACTGAACACCCACCGCGTGCCAGGAACTGCCCCAGGTGCTGGGGAGACACGCAGCAGCCAACAGAGACATCGTTCCTCCAGCATGGACCTCACACCCTGGTGGTAGGTGTTCCCAGACTACGGCCCACAGCTCAAACCGAGCCCACCACCTGTTTTTGTACAGCCTCTGAGCTAAGAGTGGTTTTGACCTTTAACGTTTGGGTGAGGAAAAAGAAAAAAAAAAGGAAGAAAACCAGTTCATCACAGGTGAAAAGTATGTGAAATTCACAATTCTGTGACCACGAATAAAGTTTTATTGGAAAACAGGCACACTCATTCATTCCCATAGTTTTGTGCCATAATGGCAGAGCAGAGTAGTTGGGACAGACTGGCCTACAAAGCCAAAACTGGCTCTCTGACCCTTTACAGAAAGAGTTTCTGTTCTCCTGGATGAGACAGACAATAGATACATAAACAGATTAATGTGTGTGTTTACACTAGTGCTGAATGCAAAGAAAAGGCAGGATGGGGAGAGAGGGTGGCTGGAAGGGTGAGTTTAGGCAGTGTGGCCAGGGATGGCCTCTGAGCTGCGACGTGAATGACAAGGAGCCAGCCGGCTAGAAGAGTGAAGGAAGAGCAAGTGCAAAGGCCCCGATGCAGGGCAGGGAAGAGCAGGCAGGCAAGCTGGTTATGACTGAGGGAGCGGGCACAGGAGGGGGAGCAGTAAGGCAAGGAGAACGGACAGACCACAGAGGACAGAGCAGGGAGGCCATGGGAAGGGGTCTCGAATTTTTTCCAGGAAGAACAGGAAGCTACTGGAGCGTTCTGAGTAGAGGCAGACCACTTTTCAAGTTTTTAAAAGCTCCTTGAGGAAGCAGGAGCGAAAAGTGACAGACCAGTGGGGACACCTTATCTAACCAACAAGCCGCTCCCAGAAGAGGCCAAGTCAAATCAGGGAGGAAACTAGGAAACCAACTCATCCAACAACAAAATCAATTCATCAATCCTCTCGGGCTTTACTACTGCAGTGACCCAAACCTGTTTTTTTTAATATCAGAGTTAAATCCAGTTCACTGGATAAAAATGTCTGCAACCAGCGTAAGAACAGCCCCGCGACTTCATGGACATTACTATTCAGGAGGAGGCAAGATGCAAGAAGTGAGTCACCCCAAAGTCAACTTAAAGAGAACTGTTAAGCAAAGTGACAGGAAGGGGTATGGTGCCGGGGGAGGGGGGAAGGGGGCATGGTGACAGGTGGAAGCCAGCCTGGGCAGGGCACCGGCACGGGCTCCGGGTGAGGACAGCCCCGGAAGAGCCCTGCGCCATGCCCATCAGGTGGCACGGGCAAGTCTGCGGGTGCACCCCTCTCCGGGAGGGAAAGCTGCGGGCTGGGACGGGCCGGGGAGAGGCAGAGCGACGGCCAGGAAGGACCTGGACAGCCAGGCTGAGTTTGGCCAGACACGGTTTGCAAACACAAGCCCCTCCCTATTCAAGGACAGAGGGGCGGAAGGGGACAAAGGGGGCCAGAACTTGAGGCAGAGCGGGGTCGTAGCCAAGTATCAGACCGCTGCAGGCTTAAAGGCTAAGTGACAGGATCTCCCTCAGGGGCAACTGTGTCCCCCAGGGGACACTCGGCAATGTCTGAGGCCATCTGCAGTTGTCACACTGGGGGTGCTCCGGGCATCAAGTGGGCGGGGCCAGGGATGCTGCTCAGGCCCCCGCGTGCCCAGGACGGTCTCCCGGAGGACAATCCGATCGAATGTGCACAGGCAGAGGGAGCCCCTGACAGAAGCAGATGCCGCACACCAGTAATCAACCGAGGCCAGCCCGAACCTCCGGTGCCACACAAAGCATTCAGTGCTTCTCATCCCCTTTGATCCCCCACAATGACCTAGCATGGATTCTCATTACACCCATTTTACAGATGAGGAATCGGAGGCCCAGAGAAGGGAAGTGACCTGCTCCAGAGAAGGGATTTGAACCCGGGTCCCTCACACTTGGAAGCCTGTCTGGGGAACAGAGAGAGGAACCCAGGGACACGGCCAAGCACAGCAGGTCAGAACGGAGTCCAGGTTCGGCCCTGCGCTCTGCTGCCCAGCATCCTCAGCCAGAGCCGAGGCACCAGGGCGGGGCAGGAAAGAGCTGGGGCACAGAGGCCCCACGGAGTAGCCACGGAGCAAGTCTCTGGAGCAGAGCCAGGAACCCTGGCCAGCCGAGGCTGTGGGTGAGGCATGGTGGTGACCGAACAGGTCTGTGGGGCCCTCCGCGGTCATGCCCTCTGCAAGTAGTTCATTCACTCTCCACCCCGCCCCCCAACTTGGGAAGGTTTAGCAACCCCCCCAACTTTGTTCCTGAGCAAGTGACTGGCCCAAGGTCACACAGCTCTGACCCCCCCCCCACACACACACACACCACACTTCCACATCCCAGGAAGAAAGCCACAAAGGCAAAGGCTCATTTGCCAGCGCCTCAGTCCATCACCACCCACCCCCGTCCCTGCCCATTCCCTGAACCAGTCCCTGCGGATGGTGGGCTTCACACCCCAGGACCCCCACCTCTCCCTTCCCCCACTAGAACCGAGGCCTCAAGTTAGGAATTCTCTACAACCTGTCCCAGAGCTCCACTGCCCGCCCCTTCTCACAGGTGTCAGATAGAAGCCAGGAACAGATGGCTGAGCCCCCCCAGGGGAAGGGGGTGGGGCATGGGAGGGCAGGGGCAAGAAACCAGCAGAGGCCCTGGCGGCGAAATGCGGGATCGAGTACAGACAGAGTGGCCAGGGTGGGGGGAAAGGGGCTTGGCGGGGTGGCGCTGGGGGGAGGGGGCCGACCACCCCAGAGGGCTCCTGCAGGATGGCACAGGGACTGAGGAAAAGTACAACAAAGGCCGGGCGGGGTCCTAAAGGACCAATCAGCACTACCTTTCAGCGCCAGTATTTCACATCTCCTTAGCAGCCCACCCCCAACGAGGAAAGGATCAGAAAATGGGAGAAAAATCAATTGTTCTGGGACCTGTATATATTTCAAGTCTCAACAGCTACACGCTCACATGAGTGTGGACACACACGCACAGGCGGCGACTGACACAGGACCCGCATGCACGTGCTGCAACACCTGGACGCCATTTGGGCAACCACACCTCGGCCACCCCCTGTGCTCCCCAGCAGTGACGTCCCCCAGGGCAGGGCAGCCTGACCGGTGTGGTGTCCCCGGCACAGATGGAGGAACACCAAGATTTGCCAAGCATCCAATCAGATACACGGAAAGAGGGCCAGCGAGTTTCAGAAACCCTCGACTCAGATAATCACAAGTTGACTCCACGACTTTCACACTCTGTCCTTCAAGTTTCCAAAAAACAAGCTGCAAAGACGGGAGAGGCTGTCCACAGCTCTTGCAGAGGTGGCAAGAAAAGGATGACCGGCGAGTTGACAAACCCTCCCGAAGCCTCATAAGGAAGCTATTATTTGAGAATTAGGGGAGTCATTAGCTCTCGGATGGCGGAGATAAAAGCACGTAGAGTCATCTAATGAGCCCGTTTTAGGGGCTTTCTCCA
The DNA here is from genome assembly GCF_003265705.2 of Callorhinus ursinus. Lineage (NCBI taxonomy): Eukaryota > Metazoa > Chordata > Mammalia > Carnivora > Otariidae > Callorhinus > Callorhinus ursinus. Next base: position 1,456,971 of record NW_027397139.1, read on the forward strand.
GCCTGGGGACAACCACATAAATAGCTGTTGAGGCAGAGGGGTGGGGCAGGGCACCCCAGCCTTGAATGCATCCCAGTACCCTCCCACCCGAAGACACAGCCAGCACCCAGTGGGGCCCAAAGGAACTTGCTGAATAAATGCAGCTGACAGAAACACATGGACAAGAGCACACTCTTTACATGTTGTAGGATCACTGGATTGCACTGAACAGAACCACCTTCTCACTAGTTTCATAACTCGGGAAACAGTTCCCCAGGTGCACCTGAATTATTAAAACAAAAGCATCCTCCCCTCAACCAAACAGATGGGACACACCGAAGAACAGTCCCCGCCTCCCCCGCCCACAGGGGGAGAACACTCTCCTGCAAAACCTTCCACAGTGCTCAGGTGGACACGCACCCCATTCCACCTGGGGTCATCGCGCCCACTGGGCGCAGACTCGGGCCCCTGCACGTTGCGGGGCAGGTCCCTTGCAAAATGAATCCGTCCCCCCAAGCTCCCACCGGGGTCGCCGCGGGAGCGACTCCACAATCTATTCCTACAGAGAAGGGGGTCTTTGAGATGGCGATGGGGCTCGAAGGGGGAGGCACTGAGGGAACGCGTCTGGCAGCTGCGAGGTGCATACCAAGTGGATACGTTTTTTAATAATAATTTAAAAATTCCGGACTGCACGCTTATTTTAGGGGGCTCGCAGATAGGAAGCGAGTTGGGAAGCCGCGACGGCGCGGCGGGCTGTCTCAGGGCGGGGGTGGGGTGCAGCGATGGCCGTGTCGGGGGCCGCCACCGGGCAGCGCCCCGGTGACCCCGCCGGAGGAGGAAACGCAGGCGGGGGCGGGCCGGGGCCTGGGATCGCCCGTTCCCTCGCGCTCGCGAGCTCTCTGTCTCTGCCTCTCTCTTCTTTTTTTTTTTTTTTTTTTTTTTTAATTATCAGGATTGTTGTGAATAATAAAAGAGAAGGGCCCAGCCGGGCAGGGCCGGCCGGGCCGGGCCACCCACGCTGTCATCTTTTGTGCAGGGCCGGCGGGGACGCCCCGGCCCAGCCCCCGCGCGCGCCCCCGGCCCCGGGCCGGACGCCCCCGCCTCCCGCCCCCGGCCCCGCCATTGTCCGGCCGCGCCGCCCCCGCCCGAGGCCCGGCGGGCGCCCCCGGGCCAGGCGGTTAACGCCCCCAACCGCCTCGCGGGCCGGGACAAAGCGCGGCGGCCGCGGCCCGAGCAGGCCGCGCCCGAGGCCTGGGCCTCGAGTCCC